>NC_050073.1:12209813-12581626 GCF_009764565.3 Dermochelys coriacea | reverse complement strand
GTTTGACAGGGTTTACTGGGAAAATGTTGTTTGGGAACATCTTTCCCCCCAAAATCCTCACCAAAACCTTGCACCCCCCTGCCTGGGGAAGGCTTGATAAAAATCCTCATCAATTTGCATAGGTGACCACAGACCCAAACCCCTGGATCTTAAGAACAATGAAAAAAACCATTCAATTTCTTACAAGAAGAATTTTAATATAAGAAAAGGTAAAAAGGTGTTTACAGTTCCCTTTATATTTACGACACGCACCCCAAATCACAGCTAGGGTGAAACACCGGCTGGGATTTCTTCTTGGAGCTCTAGGAAAAAACAGAGTTAATAAGACACATGCACCTCTAAATATACTACTAAGTATATAAAGACTAACAATATTTTCCACATCTCAAGGACGATTTTAACCAGTTGATTCTGGGAAACTTTCACAGGAGAGTGCATCAGCCACTTTGTTAGAAGCTCCTGAGATGTGTTGGATGTTGAAATCAAAATCTTGGAGAGCTAAACTCCACCGAATAAGTTTTTTGTTATTTCCCGTGGCAGTATGAAGCCACCGTAGCACAGCATGGTCAGTTTGCAGGTGGAAACATTGTCCCCAAACATATGGGCGTAGCTTTTCCAGAGCGTAGACAGTGGTGTAACATTCTTTTTCACTGACTAACCTGTTGCTTTCCCTCTCAGACAGTTTTTTTCTGAGAAACACTACAGGGTGGAATTCTTGATCCGGTCCTTCCTGCATTAAAACTGCTCCCACACCATGCTCGGATGCATCTGTGGTTACTAGGAACGGTTTGTCAAAGTCTGGGGCCCTTAGTACAGAGTCAGACACGAGTGTCGCTTTAAGTTGATTAAAGGCCTTCTGACACTCTTCGGTCCACTGAATGGTATTTGGCTGTTTCTTTTTGGATAGGTCTGTCAGTGGGGTGGCGATTTGGCTGTATTGCGGTACAAATCGTCTGTAATAACCATCCAAGCCTAAGAAGGATTGAACCTGTTTCTTTGACTTTGAGACAGGCCACTTTTGGTAGCATCCACTTTGGCTTGTAGGGGGTTGATAGTTCCTTGACCCACCTGGTGTCCGAGGTAAGTCACTCTGTTTAGGCCTATTTGACACTTCTTAGCCTTAACAGTTAGTCCTGCCTCCCATATGCGCTCAAAGACTTTTTGTAGATGTTTCAGGTGTTCTGCCCATGGTATACCTTAGGCTTTCGGTTGGAGGTGAGGAATGCTATGAGGTAATTAACAGCTCCCAGGTGCTCCTGGACCATGAATGGCCATTCCCACGATGCTTCCAGTTTATGGGCCTGGAGCACCTTTAAGACCATAACCTGGTCTCCTACTTTGAAGGAACGCTTTCTGGCATGTTTATCATACCAGGCTTTTTGCTCTTTTTGAGCATCCTGTAGGTTTTCTTTAGCAAGAGCTAGAGAGGTTTGGAGGGTGTTTTGTAGGTTGGTTACAAAGTCCAGAATGTTAGTTCCTGGAGAAGCTGTAAATCCCTCCCATTGCTGCTTCACCAACTGTAATGGCTCCTTAACATCACGGCCATATGCAAGTTCAAATGGTGAAAACCCTAAACTGGGATGTGGTACAGCTCTGTAGGCAAAGAGCAACTCCTGCAACACTAGGTCCCAATCATTGGAGTGCTCATTTACGAATTTACCTATCATGACCCCCAAAGTTCCATTAAACTTCTCCACCATGCCATTTGTTTGGTGGTGGTAAGGAGTGACAACCAAGCTTCCCTTGAGCTTACCCCATGAGCTTCCCAAAGGCTATCCATAGTTCCTGCCAGAAAATTAGTTCCTGCACCTGTGAGAATGTTGGAGGGCCAACCTATCCTGGCAAAAATGTCTGCTAGTGCCTGGCACACACTTTTAGCCCTGGTGTTGCTTAGAGATACTGCTTCCGGCCATTGGGTGGCAAAATCCATGAAAGTCAGTATGTACTGCTTTCCTCTGGGTGTCCTTTTTTAGAAAAGGACCCAGAATATCCACAGCTACTCGCTGAAATGGAACTTCAATAATGGGGAGTGGCTGGAGAGGGGCTTTGACCTGGTCTTGGGGTTTTCCCACTTTTTGGTATACCTCACAAGACCAGACATAGGTAGAAACATCCTTGCTCCCATTGGAATGACCTCCCCAAACGGTCTTTGGTCCTGTTCACCCCAGCATGGCCACTAGGATGATTCTGGGCTAAGCTCAAGAGCTTGACCCGGTACTTAGTTGGAACTACCAACTGTCTCTGAGGATGCCAATCTTCCTGGTGTCCATCAGAAAGAGATTCCTTGTATAAGAGTCCTCTTTCTACAACAAACCTGGATTGATTAGAAGAGCTGAGAAGCGGTGGGTTGCTCTATGCCACCGTCCAAGCTCTCTGGAGGCTTTCATCTACTTCCTGTTCAGCCTGGAACTGTTCCCTTGATGCTGGAGACATCAGTTCCTCATTGGATTGTGGACTGAGGCTTGGTCCCAGTGGAAGTGATGTAGGGGATGGGGCTGTTTCCGTTCATTGTGAAACGCTCTTTGCTGGTGCACTATGTTGGGGTTCAGGCTCCGGCTGAGCCTCTGGTGTAGGGTTATCGGCTGCTGCCAGTTCAGGTTTGGTGGGGCCCTCTGGTGTTGGGGTTGCAAATACTGGATTCAGTGCTGGCAATGGGTCTGGTGCTGGTTGTTCCGCCGGTTCCGGTTCTGGGACTGGCTCTGTCTGGGTCTCTGGGACTGGATCCACTACTGCTGTTGCAGACATTGGCCTGGGGTCTGGGTACATCACCTCTGACAGGGTCCTGGTAGAAGTTTCCAGAACAGCGCTAGGAGTGATGGCTGGTTTAGTCTGGCTGCGGGTGACCATTCCCACCCTCTTGGCTGACTTCACATGATTGACCAAGTCTTCCCCCAACAGCATGGGGATGGGATAATCATCATAGACTGCAAAAGTCCACGTTCATGACCAGCCCTTTTACTAGACAGGCAACTGGGCTGTAGGCAAATTGAAAGAGTTGGACTTGAAGGGTTGAATCATCACTTGGATTTCTGGGTTGATTAAATTGGGGTCCATTAAGGAAGCATGGATAGCCGACACCTGTGCTCCGGTGTCCCTCCATGCGGTGACCTTTTTCCTGCCCACACTTACAGTTTCCCTCCGCTCCAAGGGTATCTGGGAGGTATCTGGGCCTGAGGATCTCTGGTGTGATTCTGGTGCAATGAACTGTAATCTGTTGGGATTCTTGGGGCAGTTTGCCTTCACATGCCCCGGCTCGTTACATTTAAAACATCATCCAGCTGACAGGTCACTGGGGTGAGGTGGGTTGCTGGAGAACGGTGTAGCGGGACGATAAGGTGGCTGGAGGATTCCTAGGGCGGTAGGTGGGGCCTTGGGTGGCCCCCGGTAATAGGGTGTGGTCTGAGGTTGTCCTTTCTGGTATCCGCTCCAACTGCGACCAGTTTTTTTCTTCTCTGCCACCTCCACCTATTTGGCTCCAATCTCCCCCACCTCGATTACAGTTTTGGGCTTCCCATCTAGGATGTATCTTTCTATTTCCTCAGGAACACTCTCTAAGAATTGCTCCATTTGCATTAGGAAGTGCAAATCTTCTGGAGATTTAACACTTGCTCCTGATGTTTCACAATGTGGTAGGCATGTCGGGTAAATGACACGTCTGGTTTCCACCTTAGGGCTCTGAACCGCCGACGGGAATGCTCGGGGGTTAGCCCCATTCTGACTCTCGCCTTGGTTTTAAACAGTTCATACTGGTTCATGTGTTCCTTAGGCATTTCAACCGCCACCTCAGCTAAGGGTCCACTGAGCTGTGGCCTCAGCTCTACCATGTATTGGTCTGTAAAGATGCTGTACCCAAGGCAGGCCCTTTCGAAGTTTTCTAAGAAGGGCTCAGTATCATCACCTGCCTTGTAGGTGGGGAACTTTCTGGGATGGGAAGTGGTACCTGGAGAAGGATTGCTAGGGTTTGTTGGTATATTCTGCTGAGTCTTTGCTTTCTCCATCTCCAGTGCATGCTTCCTCTCTTTTTCCTTCTCCTCCAGTTCTTTGGCCCTTGCCTCCATTTCTTTGTCGTTGGCCTCCATTGCTCTCCTGTGGGCAGCCGCTTGGTGTTGTTCTGCCTCTTTTGCTGCCTCCCTGTCTTTGTCCTTTGCCTCCATTTCTCTCTGCATGAGTTCTATTTGTCTTTCATGTTCCTTTTGTTTTTCCTCAGCCTCAAATCTGGCTAATTCCAGCTTTTGTTGAACCGTGGAGTCTGTCATCCTAACCTCTCTGTTTTTAACTAACTTTACACGCAAGAGTTAGACAGAAAACCAAAACAAACAAAAAAAACTTGGCTTGTAAAATTTTGCTGAGCTGAATATGATACCTATATTCTCTCATAGTGATTGTTAACCTACAGAGAAATCCTAATAAAAAAACCCCTAAAACCTTTGGCTTTCCAGCAGCCCAAAGGAAAAAAAAATTCCTTTTAAAATCTGTTCTCTTTGTTCAAAAGATCAAAATCCTAAAAAAAATAAAAGCCCAAAAACTAACATCTTTGTCTCCAGGCAAATAGGCAGAAAACCCCGCTAGTTGCTCTTAGGTAAAAAAAAAAAACTTCAGGTCTGTGAAGACTTATGAATTTCCCTGCAGGAGGTTAACTATCCTGCCTTTAGGTAGAGAAAACTCCAGCTCACAAAAGGCAATTCCCTTTTGTCTCTGCTCTGGCCCCAAAGCAGAGAAAAAAAATCTCTAACTGTTTTCAGTGTAACATGCTTTCCAGCAGCCCAAAGGGAAAAAAAATATTTCCTTTTCAAATCTGTGCTTCTGGTTCAAAAAAATCTCAAAATGATTTCAAGTTGATCCCACCACTCTGCCACCATGTCAAGGTTCCTTCCCCACTCTGAACTCTAGGGTACAGATGTGGGGACCTGCATGAAAACCTCCTAAGCTTACTCTTACCAGTTTAGGTTAAAACTTCCCCAAGGTACAAACTATTTTACCCTTTGCCCTTGGACTTCCACTGCCACCACCAAACGTTTGACTGGGTTTACTGGAAAAACGTTGTTTGGGAACATCTTTCCCCCCAAAATCCTCACCAAAACCTTGCACCCCGCTGCCTGGGGAAGGCTTGAGAAAAATCCTCACCAATTTGCATAGGTGGCCACAGACCCAAACCCTTGGATCTTAAGAACAATGAAAAAAACATTCAATTTCTTACAAGAAGAATTTTAATATAAGAAAAGGTAAAAGAATCACCTCTGTAAAATCAGGATGGTAAATACCTTACAGGGTAATTAGATTCAAAACATAGAGAATCCTTCTAAGCAAAACCTTAAGTTACAAGAAAGACAGAAAGACAAGAATATTCATTCTATTCAGCACAGTTTAATTCCTCAGCTATTTAAAGAAATCATAATCTAACACATATCTAGCTAGATTACTTACTAAGTTCTAAGACTCCATTCCTGTTCTGTCCCTGGCAAAAGCATCACACAGACAGACAGAACCTTTGTTTTTCCCTCCCTCCAGCTTTGAAAGTATCTTGCCTCCTCATTGGTCATTGTGGTCAGGTGCCAGCGAGGTTATCCTAGCTTCTTAACCCTTTACAGGTGAAAGGATTTTTCCTCTGGCCAGGAGGGATTTTAAAGGTGTTTACCCTTCCCTTTATATTTATGACAGCATTCATGACACATCCCTCTTAAGTACCTGGCTGCAGCTTGTCTGTTGTCTGGAGAAACGGATGATCCAACTAGCAGATCAAATTGAAGGATTACCACAAATTTCGGTCAGCCACTCAAACAGATTCCAGATGACGATTTTCAAGTCATAGATCTGACACTTAAGGTCCTCCAGCTGCATGTTGACAGGTTGTTTGCTACCACGTGGGAACTTATTGGTGTTCTGGTCTGAAGTAAATAGCATGAAATTCAATAAGGACAAAGCCAAAGAACTTCAGTTAGGAAGGAACAATCAAGTCCACACACAAAAAAGCAAAAACAGCATTCTGGGATGAATTAGCAGGAGTAATGTAAGCAAGACATGAGAAATAATTCTTCTGCACTACTCCATGATGATAAAGCCTCAATTGGAGTCTTGTGTCCAGGTTTGGGTACCAGATTTCAGGAAAGATATGGATATTGGAGAAAGTCCAGAGGAGAGCAACAAAAATGATTAAAGATTCAGAAACCACAATCAATAATTAAGGCTGTGAGTCTGCCATGGAGGTCATGGAAGTCACGGAGCTCTGGGACTTCTGCAGCCAGCAGGTGCAACTGACCCAAGCTGCAGCATCCTGTCCCCGTCTGCCCCCGCAACAGCACCGATGATTCCCAGCCACCAGCAGTAGCGGCGACAGTCCCAGGCCGCCCCATGCCAGCAGCATTGGTGGCGGTCCTGGGCCAGTGCCATGCTACTCCCCCAGCACCAGCAGGTGTCCCGGAGGCCCCCTTCCAGAGAAGCAGCTGCGCCCTCGAAGCCCCCCAGAACACCAACAATTTATTCAGGGGTCTATAGTACAAGTCATGGACAGGTCACCATGAATCACGGTCATGGAGCATTGAATTTTTGTTTATTGCCTATGACCTGTCCATGACTTTTACTAAAAATGCCCATGACTAATTCTTAGCCTTACCTATGAGGAATGCTTGAAAACATCGGGTTTGTTTAGTCTGGAGAAGAGAAAACTGAAAGGGGACATAACGGTTTTCAAGTACATAAAAGTTTGTTACAAGGAGAAGGGAGAAAAATTGTTCTCCTTAACCTCCTGAGAATAGGACAAGAAGCAATGCGCTTAAATGGCAGCAAGGGAAGTTTAGGTTGGACATTAGGAAAAACTTCTTAACTATCAGGTTAGTTAAGCACTGGAACAAACTGTGTAGAGAGGTTGTGAAGTCAGTGGAGGTTTTTAAGGACAGGTTAGACAAACACCTGTCAGGAATGGTCTAGTTATTACTTAGTCCTGTCTTGAGAGTAGGGCATTGGAGTAGATGACCTTCCAGTCATACACTCGAGGTCCCTCGCACTCTTACACTTCTATGATTCTATGACTAAAGAGGACAAAAGACTTTGTTGTTTTATTCTCCTTCCTCCCCATGAAGATGACTCTTGGAAGTGATTCCTTCCATCAGCTGAGGTGGGAGGGTGGGAATAAAAATCCTTCATAAGAAGGAACTTTATTGCTATACTGCTTAGACTCTGGGGATGAGGTTTCTAGGAATTAGTAAGAGATCCCCATCTTATTAGCCTGGGTTAGCCCTGAAGGACATATAGAGTTTTCATATTAAAGAAGCTTCTATTACTTTTCAAAACGTAAGACTGTACTCATTTGTGTATGTACGATTACCTCTTTAACCTTGTAAATCACTCTCTTTTCCTTTTTCTATTTAATAAATCTTTGGATAGTTTATTATAAAACTGGTTACAAGTTTTGTCTTTGGTGTGAGATCTAAGGTGCAACTGACCTGGAGTAAGTGACTGGTCTTTTGGGACTGGAAGTAACCTGCATATTGCTGGGATTCTTGATGTAAGGGACCATCTATCACAAACGTGTACCTGCCTGAGTGGCAAAATAGCTTGGAGTACCCAAAGGGCCTGTCTGTGATTCTGTGTTAATAAGGCTGTTGTAGCACCTGACGGGTTTACACTTGATGATTGGTTGGTGAAATCTAAGTATAGAACTCACAGTCAATTTGGTGTCTGTGCCCCGCTTCCTGACAGTCTGCCCTGAGGTTGGGACTCATGCTCTTGAGACTTTGCAGACAGTGTGACAGTCAGCAACACAGAGGTATATAAGACCCTGTCCTGTCTATCTTCCCTTAATAAGCAGCACAGAAAAAATAAAAAAGGCCAGTCCAGTCTTCCTGGAGTTCCTCACAGGCTCCCTAGCCCTGTCTCTCCTAAGGCAACGTCTACACTACGGACCTTACAGCAGCAGTTGTGCCACTGTAAGGTCTCCCGTGTAGCTGCTCTATGCCAGCAGGAGAGAGCTCTCCCACCAGCATAATTAAACCACCCCCACTGAGTCTGGTGTGTTGATGGTTTGGGTCAGGACTAGTGAATTAATGAGGAGATCATCCATGCTTCTTTGAAGGCCTCTGTGCATTCCGACTTGTGAGATTCAGCTCCTCGGGCATCAAGCTGCGGAGTTGCCTGGAAAAGCCATGTCCGCTGTGGGGTGAATGAGCATGTTTGCATGAGGATGAAGTAATTATCTTAGCTTATATAAGGGAGGGCACCTCCTGACTTGCCTCAGGGCTTGTCTGCATTGTGACTCCGTGCGTGGAAAGCCAGGGTGTGAACGTACAGTGCCCTAGGAAAGAGTTTAGTTCTCTAGCAAGAGACATTCCAAATGTCAAATTGATTATTCTATGTGTGTGTGCAGAAACAGAGCCCAAGAGCCATTTTAGGGAAGCACTACTCACAGGGCCTGAGTAGCTTAAACACATATATTATGGCCATTGCACTGGAGAAACACTCAGGTGCTAAAAGTTCAAATTCGCCCTTGGACAGAAATGGAGGAGGTGGGGAAGTAGGAAATAGCTTGAATCTTTATCTGTCAAAGATTTTGGTTTTTTTTTAAATGTTGATGAAATGTAATCTGGGTACAGCAGAAAATTCCAAATGTGCTCAAACTATTTTGAAAGAAAAAAATTACAACTGCAAATGCTTGTTGGTGTGAAGGAGTAGGAGGAATAGGGAGAGGGAGAAAGGGGAAGGATTATGGGGTGGCAGATAAAT
The DNA here is from genome assembly GCF_009764565.3 of Dermochelys coriacea. Classification (NCBI taxonomy): domain Eukaryota; kingdom Metazoa; phylum Chordata; order Testudines; family Dermochelyidae; genus Dermochelys; species Dermochelys coriacea. Next base: position 12,572,911 of record NC_050073.1, on the reverse strand, counting down.
GTTGATGGGTGGTAGGGGAGTGTAAAAGGGTTGGGAGCTCAGGTCAGGGGAAGGGATTAGACTGGGAGTGAGACGGGAGAGGTGGAATGGGACACTGGGAGGTGTGACATGTCAAGGAAAGTGGGAAGGGTTAGGAGAGTGGCACATCTGTCAGCCCCACATCCTTCTCTCCCATATATGCTGGGATGGGATCTGGAGGGGCCCAACCCTTCTGAGGGTGTCTGAGACCCTCTCTCTGCCCACCTATAAGCACAGGCAATGGGGCATTAAGAAATAGTCATTTTCCTCTCTCTATATATGTGTCTCCATCAGGTTGTCGGATTGTGATCTCACAGCTACTCATTGTGGGGATCTCTCCTCTGCTCTTAGGGTATGTCTATACTACGAAATTAGGTTGAATTTATAGAAGTTGATTTTTTAGTAAGCGATTTTATACAGTCGATTGTGTGTGTCCCCACTTTAAACTGTTAAGACCGTTAAGCCGGTGGAGTGCGTCCACATTACCGAGGCTAGCGTCGACTTCCGGAGCATTGCCCTGTGGGTAGCTATCCCACAGTTCCTGCAGTCTCCGCTGCCCATTGGAATTCTGGGTTGAGATCCCAATGCCTGATGGGGCAAAAAACTTTGTTGCGGGTGGTTCTGGGTAAATGTTGTCAGGCCCCCCCCGAAAGCAACGGCAGACAATCGTTTCACACCTTTTTTTCTGGGTTACACATGCAGATGTCATACCATGGCAAGCATGGAGCCCACTCAGATCACCGTCACCGTACATCTCCTGGGTGCTGGCAGATGTGGGACTGCATTGCTACACAGCAGCAGCTGATTGCCTTGTGGCAGCAGATATTGCAGTACGACTAGTAGCCATGCTCATCGTCTCCTGGGTGTTCTTGGCCAGCCTCGGTGAGGTCGTTCGGGGCACCTGGGAAGACATGGGTGCTCCTGGCAGATCTCGGTAAGGTGTGTCAGGGGTGCCTGCACATAAATGGGAGTGACTCAGGTCATTCTCTTCTTTAAGTTTTTTATCTAATGGAGATCCAGTCCTGCCTGGAATATTGGCAGAGGGATAGCTCAGTGGTTTGAGTATTGGCCTGCTAAACCCAGGGTTGTGAGTTCAATCCTTGAGGGGGCCATTCTGCCTCAGGCTGCTCTCCCAGCCAGTAGCACTGTCTGCTGCTAGCCTACCCCTTGCTCCTCCCTTCATGAAAGCAATGGCTGACAATTGTTTTGTGCCTTTTTCCGTGCGGGCGCCATATTGCAGTCACCCGCCACTGCCACTCTGCTCTCCTGCTCACACCATACCACGGCAAGCATGGAGCCCGCTCAGATCACCGCCGTAGTTGTGACCACTCTAAACACCATGCACATTATCCAGCAGTATATGCAGAACCAGAACCTGCAAAAGCAGGTGAGTAGGCAACAGCAGCGTGGTGAGGAGAGGACATGGACACAGACTTCTCTCAAAGCACGGGCCCTGGCAATTTGGCCATCCTGGTGGCAATGGGGCAGGCTCATGCCGTGGAACGCCAATTCTGAGCCCGGGAAACAAGTACAGACTGGTGGGACCGCGTAGTGTTGCAGGTCTGGGACGATTCCCAATGGCTACAAAACTTTCATATGCATAGGGGCCACTTTCATGGAACTTTGTGACTTGCTTTCCCCTGCCCTGAAGCGCCAGAATATCAAGATGAGAGCAGCCCTCACAGTTCACAAGTGAGTGGCGATAGCCCTATGGAAGCTTGCAACGCCAGACAGCTACCGGTCTCTCAGGAATCAATTTGGAGTGGGCAAATCTATTGTGGGGGCTGCTGTGATGCAAGCAGCCAACGCAATCACTGAGCTGCTGCTATCAAGGGTAGTGACTCTGGGAAATGTGCAGGTCATAGTGGATGGCTTTGCTGCGATGGGATTCCCTAACTGTGGTGGGGCGACAGACAGAACGCATATCCCTATCTTGGGACTGGACCACCAAGACAGCCAGTACATAAACCACAAGGGGTACTTTTCAGTGGTGCTACAAGCACTGGTGGATCACAAGGGACGTTTCACCAACATCAATGTGGGATGGCCGGGAAAGGTATATGACGCTTGCATCTTTACAAACTCTGGTCTGTGGGATCGGCTGCAGCAAGGGACTTACTTTCCAGACCAGAAAATAACCGTTGCGGATGTTGAAATGCCTATAGTTATCCTTGGGGACCCAGCCTACCCCTTAATGCCATGGCTTATGAAGCCATACACAGGCAGCCTGGACAGTAGTCAGGAGCTGTTCAACTATAGGCTGAGCAAGTGCAGAATGGTGGTAGAATGTACATTTGGATGTTTAAAAGCGCGCTGGCGCAGTTTACTGACTTGGTTAGACCTCAGCGAAACCAATATTCTCATTGTTATTACTGCTTGCTGAGTGCTCCACAATATCTGTGAGAGTAAGGAGGAGACATTTATGGCAGGGTGGGAGGTTGAGGTAAATTGCCTGGCCACTGATTACTTGCAGCCAGACACCAGGGCGGTTGGAAGAGCACAGCAAGGCATGCTTCACATCAGAGAAGCTTTGAAAACCAGTTTCATGACTGGCCAGGCTATGGTGTGAAAGTTCTGTTTGCTTCTTGATGAAAACCTGCCCCCTTGGTTCACTCTCCTTCCCTGTAAGCCAACCGCCTTCCCCTACCCCCTTTGATCACCACTTGCAGAGGCAATAAAGTCACTGTCGTTTCAAATTCATGCATTCTTTATTAATTCATCACACAAATGGGGGGAGAACTGTCAAGGTAGCCCGTGAGGGGTGGGGGAGGAGGGAAGCATCGGGTGGGGTGGTGGAGGGGGGAGGAGAGAAGGACAAGGCCACACTGCACTCTAAAACTTATTGAATGCCAGCTTTCTGTTGCTTGGGCAGTCCTCTGGGGTGGAGTGGTTGGGTGCCCGGAGGTCCCCCCACTGCATTCTTGGGTGTCTGGGTGAGGAGGCTATGGAACTAGGGGAAGAGGGCAGTTGGTTACACGGGCTGCAGTGGCAGTCTGTGCTCCTGCTGCCTTTCCTGCAGCTCCACCAGATGTCGGAGCATATCACTTTGACCCTCCAGTAGCCTCAGCACTGCATCCTGCCTCCTCTCATCATGCTGGCACCACCTCTTCTCTTGCTCATCCCTCCTGTTCTCTCTCTCACATCCCTCCTGTCCTCTCACTTGTCCCTCCTGTCCTCATGTTCATTTTGTGCTTTCCTGGACTCTGACATTGTCTCCCTTCATGCATTGTGCTGGGCTCCTTCAGCGTAGGAGGACTGCATGAGTTCAGAGAACATTTCATCGTGAGTACGTTTTTTTTTCGGCTTCTAATTTTTAATAGCCTCTGGGACGGAGATGATACGTGGAGCGATGAAACATTTGCAGCTGCAGGAGGGAAAAAAGGGAGATTAGTCTTTAAAAAGAGACATTTTAGAGAACAATGGGTAGACTCTTTCACGGTGAACCAAGCTGTTAACATTACATAGCATGTGTGCTTTCTTTACAAGGTAGCATTTTGCCTCTTATATCGAGGGCCTGCCGGTATGGTGTGAGAGATTACACACGCAGGGCCAGCGGACAACAGAATTCGGCTTGCAGGCAGACATGGTAAGCCACAGTCTTTTGGATTCTTTAACCTTCCTAACATGTGGGAATGGTTTCAAATAGCAGCGCCCTCATTTCACATACCAAGCACCCAATGGGTTGGCCATTTAAAAGGAGGGGCTGCGGTTTTCGGGTTAACATGCAGCACAAACCCAACTAACTACCACCCAACCCACACACACACACAATTCTCTGGGATGATGGCTTCACCCTTCCCCCCACTATGTGGCTAACAGCGGGGATGATTTCTGTTCAGCCACAGGCAAACAGCCCAGCAGGAACGGCCACCTCTGAATGTCCCCTTAAGAAAATTCCCCTATTTCAACCAGGTGACCATGAATGATATCACTCTCCTGAGGATAACACAGAGAGATAAAGAACAGATATTGCTTGAATGCCAGCAAACACTGGGACCATACGCTGCCATGCTTTGTTATGCAATGATTCCAGTCTATATGCTGCTGGCCTGCCGTGGTAAAGTGTCCCACCATGGAGGACGGAATAAGGCTGCTCTCCCCAGAAACCTTTTGCAAAGGCTTTGGGAGTACATCCAGGAGAGCTTCATTGAGATGTCCCTGGAGGATTTCTGCTCCATCCCCATTCACGTTAACAGACTTTTTCAGTAGCTGTACTGGCCGCGAATACATCCCAAGTCTTCAGGGCAAATTAATCTTTAAACATGCTTGCTTTTAAACCATGTATTATATTTATAAAGGTACACTCACCCTTCTCCGCCTTCTAGGTCCGGGAGCCCACCTTCAGTGCGTTGGGAGGGTACTAGATCCAGGGTGAAAAACAATTCCTGGCTGTCAGGGAAAACGGTTTCTCCGCTTGCTTGCTGTGCTTCATCCTCCTCCTCATCCTCATCTTCCTCGTCCCCAAAATCTGCATCCCTGTTGCGTGATGATCCATTGATGGAGTCACAGCACAGGGGTGGGGTAGTGGTGGCTGCACCATCTAGAATGGCATGCAGCTCATCATAGAAGTGGCATGTCTGGGGCTCTGACCCGGAGCAGCCATTTGCCTCTCTGGTTCTTTGGTAGGCTTGCCTGAGCTCCTTAAGTTTCACACGGCACTGCTGTGGGTCCTTTTTATAGCCTCTGTCCTTCATGCCCTTGGAGATTTTTTAAAAATATTTTGGCATTTAGTCTTTTTGAATGGAGTTCTGATAGCACAGATTTGTCTCCCCATACAGCGATCAGATCCAGTACCTCCCGTTCGCTCCATGCTGGAGCTCTTTAGCGATTCTGAGACTGCATGGTCACCTGTGCTGATCAGCTCACCATGCTGAGCAAACAGGAAATGAAATTCAAAAATTTGCGGGGCTTTTCCTGTCTACCTGGCCAGTGCATCTGAGTTGAGAGTGCTGTCCAGAGCGGTCACAATGGAGCACTCTGGGATAGCTACCGGAGGCCAATACTGTCGAATTGCGTCCACACTACCGCAAATTGGACCCAGCAAGGTCGATTTCAGTGCTCATCCACTCATCGGGGAGGAGTACAGAAATCTGTTTTAAGAGCCCTTAAAGTCGGAAAAAATGGCTTCTTAATGTGGACAGGTGCAGGGCTAAACCGATCTAACGTTGCTAAATCCGACCTAAACTCGTAGTGTAGACCAGGGCTTAGAATCAGCCAAACTCTGACCGAGCTGTACCTGGGAGAAAACAAACTGGAAGATTCTGGAGTGCAGCTGTTGTGTGAGCGACTGAAACATCCAGACTGAAAACTGCAGAAACTAGGGTAAGTAACAGCTGGTTTCCTTTAGTCTGTGCCTGTTAACATTGTACTATTGTGATTTCTGCTCTCTCCTTGGATTCACTGCTGTGAATGCACCCACAATCTTTGAAAAGCACCTACACCTGTCAGGGGTGGTCTAAATAATAGTCCTGCCTTGAGGGCAGGGGACTGGACTAGCTGACCCATTGAGGTCTCTTCCAGTCCTGTGATTCGATATCTGATCCAGGATCAGGAGAGTGGAAAGGTGACTGAGAGCCAGTTTCTTCATCTACAAGTCTAGTCAGTTGTGTTGAGGGTGAACTGGGTGCAGCTGAGGACATAGTCAAGTGGCTTTTAGCAAACCCTAAATGGAGCATATTTTGATGTTAGAAACCCAATAACAACACTCCCCCTCCCCCAGCCTGGAGCGACCACTCCAGCTTTCCCAAAAGGGCTGGAAAGAGAAGAAAATTAAACACTTATCTGTTCTCCCACACTAGCTGTAAACAACGCGTAGGAATAAATAACATCAGTATTCATGTGTTACCACAAAGGGGCTGGGATTCCTCCTGCTTATCACTCATCATTTCATGCCACACCTGCAGTGTCACCCCAGCTACCGATAACGCAGCTCAGCCAGCAGGTGTGTCACTGAGAGCCGGCTGTGGGCTGGCCCCGGTGCTCTTCCGGCCCATCCTTCTCATGGCAGATAATTAAGGGCTGGTCTGTGGCCCCACTGGCCACAGCTCAGTCCTGTCATCTCTGATCTCCTCGGGTCCCTCTGCATTGTCCTCCTGTGTCACACAGCTTTAGCAATTGCCTCTTGTCCTCTGCTTGCAGGCTGTTCCTCATGTGTCCTGCTGCTTCTCCCAGTCCCTGCCAGCCACAGCCTGCTTCTCTGATCAGCTCTCACCTTCCCACCTGCCTCCTTGCCCTGGCTCTCAGGATGCTGCTACCTGGCCTTCTCCCCTTGCTGCCTGCAGCCTGCTGCTCACCCTCACACACACACTGGCCAGCTCTATCTCTGATCCGCTCTGTGCCCAGGATGTCACTTCTCTTCCTTGTCATTCTGATTAACACAGCACCCCCTACTCGGGCGAAGCTGATCTGGGTCCCTCCCTCTCCCAGGTTAACCTGGGGCCCAGCCATAGAATCATAGAATCTCAGGGTTGGAAGAAACCTCAGGAGGTCATCTAGTCCAACCCCCTGCTCAAAGCAGGACCAACCCCAAAGTAATCCTTTCCTTTCACCCCATTCTAGGTTCTGGAGTGCCCAGAACAGAACCAGCAGTTTGTTATAGGATATTGTTAGGACTCCCCAAATGATTAGAAATGGCCCTTCAGTATACTTTTCCCTTCAACTGTGCTGGTCATTCCTTTGTGAAATACACACTATACTCCTGGGGAAGTTCTGCACCAAAAACTTAAAAATTCTGCAAAATTCTGCATATCCTATCTGTCAAAATAACACCATATAATCATGCCAGTTACAATTATTTTGGTAATTTATTTCAAAATATCTGTCAGCAAGTATGTCTGTAACAAACAGACCCCCCCCCCCGCACCTCCCTCCAAAAAACAGTTCTGGCAATTTTTTTCACAAATAGATTCCTTACCAGGCATATTAATACAGAACTTCGTGTAATTCATTTAAATGACAATACAGACCTGTATTTACTGCAATGGTCAGAAGCAGTGCAAAGGCTTGGGAGAGCCAGGGGTAATGGAGGAGCTGAGGGAGAGGGAAGGAACCTGGGAGTGAACCTGGCAGGTGCTGGGTGTGGATGGGAGGTTTTTCTTTGGGGGTGGTGGTTGGGAGAATTGTTTGGGTGTTGGGAAGCCTCCCCCGTGTAGACCCTGGCTGACCCCAAGCCTTTCCCATTCAGTCAGGCACATCTGCCCCTGTCCCCGTACCCTTCATCCCCATAGGTCTCTGCAGCCCCCCTCCACTGTCTCCAGACTCAGCGCTGTCACCCCACTAGATCAGGGACCTGTGGTGCCAATGGGATCTATCTGTGCATGTCCAGAGTGAAGAATCTCCTTTTAGACACCACTGACAGCAGTGTTTGGGGCTAAAATATGTATGGTTTCCTCTTTGAATCTCTGGCTTCTGCAGGTTGGGGGATTGCGATTTTACAGCTGCTGGTTGCAGGGAGCTCGCCTCTGCTCTCAGCACCGACTGGACCCTGAGAAAGCTGAACCTGCAGGAGCAAAACATGGGACATTTTGGCATGAAGCTGCTTTGTGAGGGACTGAAACATCCCACCTGCAAACTGCAGAAATTGTGTAAGTTACAGCTGGATTCCTTTTAATTATATTGTGAGGAAGCTGTTTTCATTGGAATCACAGAGTTACTGTCCATGCCCCCAACCCATGAACCAGCTCTCATTCTTCTCCCACTGCTGGGCTGATAGGTTTCATGTTACAAGTTGGATAATGTAGTGCAGTAGTTCTGGAACCAGGGATCCGGGGCCCCCTAGGGGGCCTTGAGCAGGTTTCAGGAGGGCCTCCAAGCAGAGCCAGCATTAGACTTGCTGAGGCCCCGGGCAGAAAGCCAAACCCCACTGCATGGGGCTGAAGCCCAGGTCCCTGAGCCCCACCACCTGGCGCAGAAGCCTGAGCAATGTAGCTTCGTGGGGGCCCTGTGGCCTGGGGCCCCAGGCTATTGCCCTGCTTGCTACGCCCGAACGCCAGCCCTGGCTTTTATATGCAGAAAACCAGTTATTGTGGCACAGGTGGGCTGTGGAGTTTTTTATAGCATGTTGGGGGGGCTCAGAAAGAAAAAGGTTGAGAACCTCTGATGTAGGGGCTTTTAATGCCCTCTGAAGGCAGCATACTTTTAGATCAGCACCTCATGTTATTTTATTCAGTAAACAAGAATGAGAGCACAAGTTTAGGATCCTTCCACAATTTAATTAAAAGGACCCTTCTTCATTCACATAATTTACCACCCTTGCCATAGGTAATCCTGGGACAAAGACTACAGACACATAGAGAAAAAGAAAGGAAGAGTGAAAGGGCGCAAAGAAGAGCATTAGGTTAAGTACCATTCATGATCCACACAACCACCCAGCCAAGTTTTTTAAATCTGTAGCTTGAAGTGAAGGTGGTAAAATCACTAGGCCATAAGCCTGAGAGAGAAAAGGAAAACCGTTGAAAAAAATCATAGAGACTGAGAAGAACAAAAGAGAAAAGAAGACTAGGGAAGATGAAAGTCAGATGGGAGAAAATGGAAGCGAGTTCTGTGGAGCTTTGGGATTGCAAATGTGTTTAATAAGTGCCCAGTTCAATACACAGTCCTAGATATCCCCCAGACAGAGCTTTGGTTCTGGGATGTTATTGTTGCTGGCACAAAATGCCCGAGGCAGGCAACAGCTGGATTCGTTGCCTGGTGTGCGTCGCCCAATAATCACAACGGGGTGGAGAAGTAGAAAAGTTTATTTGAAGCTTCAAGCGGTACAGGGAGACAACAATCTCAAATCCTGCACACCAGTGCAAGCAGTTACACATATTTTATACATTCATTCTTTAGCATACTTATCCAATAGCAAGCTGCCCTGAGTATCCATATAGCCAATCCGGTATACCAGCCAGTTCCCCTTCTTCCTCTTATCTATTCCCCCATATATGGAGTTGTTTGTTCAGCATTATCTAACATTCCTGTCCTGCTTGACCTAATCTTGCTCCACCCAATCTGCGCCTGCAATGCACTGTTGCAAACTTCTCATCGTGACTGCTGTGAGTGTCTCTGGGCAGAAAAGGGAAGGGGAGGCCATCTGGGCCTAGAGTGAGAGGGCTTCATCGACACTCATGGTCTTCCATCCCCTTGAGTTACCTAGTGGCCATGCCCGGTGTCCCAAACAACTCCCTCCTTTGAGAATACTCAACAGCCTTTTCTCTGAGTTTTCTCACTTGGGCTCTTATCTTTTTATAAGGGGACTTTGCATAAGCACTTTGTGGTAGCCCTGAAGGGAATGCATTACCATGTTTTTTACAAGGGCTCTGACAGATGATATTGCACAACATAACATCATCAGTATGATTAAGACAGGAAGAAAACTTTTCAATGACAGACTAAATAAACCACCAAGCCAAAATGACAAACCCCAGCCTGAAAAAGGTTTGCAACCAATCACTCTCGGGGGCAGCGTAGGCAGCCTGTGCTCCGGCTCGGGCATGGGCCTCAGCCTGTACTACCTTATCATAAATCTCATAACTGCTGTCATTTACATATACACAACATCGGGACCCGACAAGGGCACAAACACCCCCTTGGGATGCCAAAAGGTAGTCCAAGGCCAGCCTGTTTTGGAGGGAATACGTTCTGAGCTGCTGTACTTCCTTATTTAATGTTACTACTGCTGACCCTAGGTCACAAATCGAGTCCTCTAATTCTAAGGCTACTTTTTCAAGCACCATTTGAAGCCTTACAATATAGCGGCCTATGCATGCTAGGGCTGGCCCAGTAATCAGTGGCACAATTTTCAGTATGGAGCACCCTGTAAGCTTTTCAGTTGTCGGGATTCTTAGCCGCATCCAAGGCCGCATTGAGTCGCCGCAGGGTCTCTTCTCCTGACTCAACAGAGGTATCTCGGGTATTCCTAATCTTTCCTTTGGGCAGTGTGGTGGTTATTGAAAGATGAGGAACTCCATAAGTTATATAACAGCCACCTGTCCAATTGGCTGCCAATACCTTGTAAGCCTTTTGGCCACATACAAAATAGTGACCCTGGCCCAGTAAGGACTGTTTCTTAGACGGATTCCTGGGATATTTAAGGCCGCTTTTCCAAACAATTCATATGCCCCCAGGGGGGCTTCCCATCCATCCGAGTGGGTACTGGGGGGGTATTCCTAATTGTGCCGTTCAAATTGCATTCACCATAAGGACCGCTGCAAACCCACCATTGGCCTGCTATAGTGGAAATATTAACCGAATGGCAATTTATATTTCCTGACCCTCCTTTTGTGGAAGGATCATTTGTAAGAGTTTTCCCAAAAGGGGAGGAACCATTATATCCACACTGTTGACCTCCCCTTTCGTTTTTTATCCAATATCCATCGGCCCACTGTGTAATAACACAGGAGCTCCTTCCCACAGGATGCCTATAGTGATTAGATTGGTTTCGGATAAAACAAAACACTCCCTCAGTGAGCACTGCAACTGAATACTCCTGATCCTGGTAGGTAGCTTGCTGCAAAGAGATCTTATCCCAGAACGGTGAGTCGGTTCGATTTCTACTTTCCTGCTCTTTGGTGGTGGCTAATTCTGCTAGGGTTAAGGGCAGCATTACAAGGGGCACTCCTGTTCTGGGGGAAAGTGGAGTTGGAGCACACACGCAGCAATCAGTTTGGTTTGTTAAAGTAGCAACATGGTGCACAAGTAAAACAAAGGAATTATGTTCCTGATATGCACAGTTTAGAAATAACAGCATAGAAAATGACAGGGTTACCCGATTAATTATTACCGGGGTGCAGAACACTGACAGCCAGCAGGACACCTCCCATCAAACATGGCAATCAGCCAAACCCTGAGCACATGGGCAAGATTCACCAGACAGATACCCAGGAAAGAATTTTCTATAGTAAATCAGATCCCATCCATCTAATATCCCATCTCAGGGGATTTGGCCTATTTACCCTGAATATTTAAAGATCAATTACTTACCAAAATCCCATTATCCCATCATACCATCTCCTCCATAAACTTATCGAGTAGAATCTTAAAACCAGATAGATCTTTTGCCCCCACTGCTTCCCTTGGAAGGTTATTCCAAAACTTCACTCCTCTGATGGTTAAAAACCTTCGTCTGATTTCAAGTCTAAACTTCCTGGTGGCCAGTTTATATCCGTTTGTTCTTGTGTCCACATTGGTGCTGAGCTGAAATAATTCCTCTCCCTCTCCTATATTTATCCCTCTGATATATTTATAGAGAGCAATCATATCTCCCCTCAACCTTCTTTTAGTTAGGCTAAACAAGCCAAGCTCCTTAAGTCTCCTTTCATAAGACAAGTTTTCCATTCCTCGGATCATCCTAGTAGCCCTTCTCTGTACCTGCTCCAGTTTGAATTCATCCTTTTTAAACATGGGAGACCAGAACTGCACACAGTATTCTAGGTGAGGTCTCACCAGTGCCTTGTATAACAGTACTAAAACCTCCTTATCCCTACTGGAAATGCCTCTCCTGATGCATCCCAAAACCGCATTAGCTTTTTTCACAGCCATATCACATTGGCAGCTCATAGTCATCCTATGATCAACCAATACTCCAAGGTCCTTCTCCTCTTCCGTTACTTCTAATTGATGCGTCCCCAACTTATAACTAAAATTCTTGTTATTAATCCCTAAATGCATAACCTTACACTTCTCACTATTAAATTTCATCCTATTACTATTACTCCAGTTTACAAGGTCATCCAGATCCTCCTGTATAATATCCCGATCCTTCTCTGAATTGGCAATACCTCCCAGCTTTGTATCATCTGCAAACTTTATTAGCACACTCCCACTTTTTGTGCCAAGGTCAGTAACAAAAAGATTAAATAAGATTGGTCTCAAAACCGATCCCTGGGGAACTCCACTGGTAACCTCCCTCCAACCTGACAGTTCGCCTTTCAGTAGGACCCGTTGCAGTCTCCCCTTTAACCAATTCCTTATCCACCTTCTGATGTTCATATTAATCCCCATCTTCTCCAATTTAACTAATAATTCCCCATGTGGCACGGTATCAAATGCCTTACTGAAATCTAGGTAAATTAGATCCACTGCATTTCCTTTATCTAAAAAATCTGTTACTTTTTCAAAAAAGGAGATTAGATTGGTTTGGCACGATCTACCTTTTGTAAAACCATGTTGTATTTTGTCCCATTTACCATTGACTTCAATGTCCTTAACTAATTTCTCCTTCAAAATTTTTTCCAGGACCTTGCATACTACAGATGTCAAACTAACTGGCCTGTAGTTAACCGGATCACTTTTTTTTCCTTTCTTAAAAATAGGAACTATATTAGCAATTCTCCAATCATTCGGTACTATTCCTGAGTTTACAGATTCATTAAAAATTCTTGCTAATGGGCTTGCAATTTCAGGTGCAAATTCCTTTAATATTCTTGGATGAAGATTATCTGGGCCCCCCGATTTAGTCCCATTAAGCTGTTTCAGTTTCGCTTCTACCTCTGATATGGTAATATCTACCTCTATATCCTCCTTCCCATTTGTCATGCTACCATTATCCCCAAGATCCTCTTTAGCCTTATTAAAGACTGAGGCAAAGTATTTGTTTAGATATTGGGCCATGCCTAGATTATCTTTAACCTCCGCTCCATCCTCAGTGTTAAGCGGCCCCACTTCTTCCTTCATAGTTTTCTTCTTATTTATATGGCTATAGAACCTTTTACTATTGGTTTTAATTCCCTTTGCAAGGTCCAACTCTACTTGACTTTTAGCCTCTCTCACTTTATCCCTACATCTTCTGACCTCAATTAGGTAGCTTTCCTTGCTGATCCCTCCCATCTTCCACTCCCTGTATGCTTTCTGCTTCTTCATAATCACCTCTCTAAGATGCTTGCTCATCCAGCTTGGTCTACAACTCCTTCCTATGAATTTTTTCCCCTTTCTTGGGATACAGGCTTCCGATAGCTTCTGCAGCTTTGATTTAAAGTAATCCCAGGCCTCCTCTACCTTTAGATCCATAAGTTCTTCAGTCCAATCCACTTCCCTAACTAATTTCCTTAATTTTTGAAAGTCAGCCCTTTTGAAATCAAAAACCCTAGTTGCAGATTTATTTTTGTTAATCCTTCCATTTAGTTTGAACTGAATTAGCTCATGATCACTTGAGCCAAGATTGTCCCCTACAACCATTTCTTCTATGAGGTCCTCGCTACTCACCAAAATTAAATCTAAAATGGCATCCCCTCTAGTCGGTTCAGCAACTACTTGATGAAGGAATCTATCAGCTATCGCATCTAGGAAAATCTGAGCCCTATTATTATTACTAGCACTGGTCCTCCAGTCTATATCTGGGAAGTTAAAGTCTCCCATGATCACGCAGTTTCCATTAGTATTTACTTGATTAAAGACATTAAAAAGGGCTCTATCCATATCCAAATTAGATCCCGGAGGTCTATAGCACACCCCAAGCACTATCGTAGGAGAGGCTTTACTAGTTTTCTTCCCCAATGTAATTTTTGCCCAGACGGACTCTGTCTTATCCATTGCATCGCTTCTTATTTCTTTACATTATTTCTTATTTAGCTTGACAAAGCCCTAGCTGGGATGATTTAACTGGGACTTGGTCCTGCTTTGAGCAGGGGGTTGGACTAGATGACCTTCTGGGGTCCCTTCCAACCCTGATATTCTATGATTCTACATTCTAACTCATCATTGATATACAATGCTACTCCACCCCCTTTACCTTTATTTCTGTCTTTCCTAAACAGCACATACCCTTCAATACCTGTAGTCCAGTCATGACTACTATTCCACCATGTTTCTGTTATCCCTATAATATCTGGTTTCACTTCCTGCACCAGTAGCTCTAGTTCCTCCATTTTGTTACCTAGACTCCTCGCATTGGTGTACAAACATCTTAATTTTTTCTGTTTGGACTCGCTCACATTTTGTACCCTATTAGGCACAGTCATTCTACAGCCAGTATAACCTATTAGACTAGTATCCACACCGCCCTCGCTCCTTATATACATTCTCCTACCCATGGCTGTATCTTTTCTTACTTCATCTTCTTCCCTCTCAATGCTAAAATCTGGCGTGGAGATTTTCTGGACATCTCCCATCCATCTCCCCCCAATTCCTAGTTTAAAGCTCTCTTTATCAGTTGTGCCAGCCTCGATCCTAGAAGTCTATTTCCTTCCCTACTCAGATGAAGTCCATCCCGAGAGAACTGACCTCTGTCCGTGAATGCCTCCCAGTGGCCATACATCCCAAAGCCCTCCTTATAGCACCACTGCCTAAGCCATCTGTTGACAGTCATAATCTTGTCACACCTTTGTTGCCCTTCTCTAGGAACAGGAAGGATCCCGCTAAAGATCACCTGAGCCTCAATTTCCTTAAGTGTCTTCCCCAGCCTAGCATAGTCTCCCTTGATACTTTCCAGCGAGAATCTGGCTGTATCATTTGTTCCCACATGAAGGATAATTAGGGGATTCTTTCCCGCTCCCTTTAGGATCCTTTTCAACCTCAGGTCTACATCCCGTATCTTAGCACCCGGAAGACAGCACACCCTTCTATTCTCTGGATCAGCTCTAGTTACAGGCCTGTCTATTCTTCTCAATAAAGAGTCCCCGATCACATAGACCTGCCTTTTCCTGGTGACAGTGCTATTCTCCAGTCTCTCCCCTGTTCCCTCTGGCTGCAAGTTCTTTCCATTCCTATTTTCCCTTACTATCCTCTTCAACCCATCCTGTATCCTCCTGGGGCTCATATTTGTTGTAGTCTCTCCTAGAAGCCGTACAACTCCCCTCGGAAGTGGCGGTAGTACACTCAAAGCCCATCAAAGGGAAGATCAAGATGTGGCCAGCGGTAACGCCCGGGCAGATAGAGAGGCTAAGCATGCTGCCACCCTGATATCCCCTCAGACTGAGAATGCCCATATGCATGCCCTTATCTCATCCGTGGGGGAGCTTCCGACCCCCCAGTACTCTGGAGAGGAGAGACAGCTAACCGACAAACTCGGTCTCCAGGAAAAGGAGGGATGGCTCCATTCCCTGGAAGGGAAGGTCTTTCTACCAAAGGACCTGATCCAGCCAGTGTTAAAGAAATTACATCAAACCACTCATGCTGGCAGGGAAGCACTTATCCAAACTGATGGAAAAATATAACTTCTGGACTCCGACCCCTGCCTACCCAGGTACAGGCGGACTGCTTAGTCTGTCAAAAGAATAACCCCCAACCAGGACATCCAGGGCCACCCGCTGTTCTGGAACCCACTCCGGGCCCCGGGCGGGTCTGGCAAATAGATTTTACTGAGTTTCCTCGGACCCAAGGGTACAAATATCTCCTTGTCTTAGTGGATCGATTCAGCGGATGGCCAGAAGCCTTCTCATGCCGCAATTGCACTGCCAGGACGGTGGCCCTTAAGTTTGTTAAGGAGGTCATTCCTCGCTTCGGACTTCCACAGTGGATGGAATCTGACAACGGGACACACTTCACATCAAAAATCGTCCAAAGCATCTCAAATGCCTTGCAGATCCCTTGGAAACTCCATATGCCCTGGACACCACAAGCCAGTGGCGTAGTAGAGCGTACCAATCAGACCCTTAAACGACATCTTTCAAAAGTGTGCCAAGAAGCTTCCCTGCGATGGCCTGATGCCTTACCCCTCATCCTGCTCCATATCCGCGCTCTCCCAAAGGGTAGATTAGGGCTTAGTCCCTTTGAAATTATGTTTGGGAGGGTATGGCCTATGAATGGCATACCGGTTCTGTCAGGGAGTGGGAGCTGGGTAATGGTTTTTTGTCTCAGTATATGTGTTCCCTGTCTGCTGTTCTCTTGTCTCTTCACAGGTATACTAAAGACTCCCAGCCTCTTCCCTTGGACTCTCCCGTCCACTCCTTACAACCCGGCGACTCTGTGCTTGTTCGCACCTGGAAAAGACGAGCTTCTCCAGGAAAAGTGGAAAGGACCCTACATCGTCCTGCTGATCTCCCATACGGCAGCAAAGGTCGAGGGACACAAGAACTGGATCCATCACTCGTGTCTGAAGGCAGAACCCACCCCTTCATCAGCAGAGCAGTGGACCGTCCACCCTGTTGACTCCTCATCTAGTGACTTTCCTGTCCTGCTTGACCTAATCTTGCTCCAGCCAGTCTGCGCCTGCAATACACTGTTGCAAACTTCTCATTGTGACCGCTGTGAGTGTCTCTGGGCAGAAAAGGGAAGGGGGGCCATCTGGGCCTAGAGCGAGGGGGCTTCATTGACACTCGTGGTCTTCCATCCCCTTGAGTTACCTAGTGGCCATGCCAGGTGTCCCCAACATTATAAACAGTCTCCTTCAGAGACACAGAAAGGCAGCCTTCTGAATGATTTAGATTTTGAAGCTAACTTTTTAAACGACTACACAGAAATAAGTTGTTTTCCAAATACCTGTTCATTCTGACTGGATATAAATTTAACAAGGCTAGTGTAATGTTTCCCCGCTTGGGAGGGTCATAGGAAATGGGGATAGAACCTCTGAATCTAAAAGTACAAATTTGTATTGCATGAATATAAGGTTGTAGCTTACGCAAACCTCTGTGGTCTAGCTACTAGAGGGGGCAAAGAGTCACACGGGGTAAGGGTGAGTTACACTAACACAGAGGTTCCCAAACTTTAACAACCTGTGAACCCCTTTCACTAAAATGTCAAGTCTCGTGAACCCCCTCCTAAAAATAAATATTTCCAGGGATTTTCTCCTTTACCTGAGTATAAATTATAAAAGCAGTGTTCTTGGAAATAAAAAATTTGTTTTTATGACATGCTTATTATACACTCTTTACTGTTAATTATTATTTATCATTACAGTATTTTTATTACATTATGAAAACAGCAACAAGATCTTCCAAGATCTCACTTTCATAGCTTGTATCACTTTGAATAAGCCTGTTATAAAACAAGCCTCCTCGGTTTCATCAAGGAGTATCAGATGTGAAACAACATGAAGGTATTTAAGAAGCCAACTCAAAGAGTTCCTCCTGCACAAGCATTCAGGTCTTGAGCAGTCCAGGTAAACAACTTGTTCTTCATAATAATTTTTAAAACAACACTAGCTGACTATTTAATTTTAAAACCAGCAAAAAATATCCACCTCCCTTTCCATGTTTTATAAGGAGTCTTGAGGGTTAAATCTCCTCAGGGTGATAGATATGCCTGCTTTGATCTGCTTAGCTCTTGGAAGTCCAGGGACTCCGGGCTGCTGGCCCTGTGCTGTCTGGGGTCCCTAGGGGCAGCTCTGTCCGCCATTAGGGAATTTTTTCCCAAGAACCCCGTAACATTTTGTGAACTCCCAGGGGTTCACGAACCCCAGTTTGGGAACCCCTGCACTAGCACATCCCTTTCCTTAGACCAGCATCATGCTCTGAGCTGGAGCAATAGCTCCTGCTCTCTCACATTTGCTGTAAACACACAAGCCCCATTCTCCTGACCTGGCTGTAAAAATAAAGACAAAGTCAGTGACAGCAATATCTTCTGGTCAGGGTGGATTTTTGAGATCTCACCAGCATTTCAGTACTTTCAGGCTATGTCTGCAGCCCCACAACAGCTGCTGAAAACTCTCCCCCTTCAAGGACTCTGTTACTGAAGCCTGTGGGGAGCGGGGCGTGAGGGGCCCGTGCAGCAATGGGAGCTGAGATCTTGCTGCTTCCATGGGGAGATTCTGTGAGCTGGATTTTTCAGCCCCTGCTCCCTGTGGGTGCTCAGTACCTCCAGGGGCACCTACAGAAATGTTTCCATGGTATGCACTCGGGGAGGGGGGGTTGGTGCTGCCCCAAGGGGTGGTGGCCCTGGGGAGCGTTGGGTGCTGCCCTACGGGAGTTGCAGAGCCAACCCTGCACTTACCCTGCAGTGGTGGCTCCAGCAGCTCTGGTCCCATGGAGCTGGCTGGGGTTGGCTCCTTTCTCCTGGTGTTGCAACCTCTGGGGTCGCAGCCCCATTCAGGCTTGGCCCAGCCACTCCTCCATGGTGATGATGGGCTCGGCCAGGCCAAATTTGTGTGAGTGACGGTGTGACCTGGAGAGTGGGGTTGCAGCACCACTGACACAAATTTCACCTGGCTGCTGCCTCCCCCACCCCTGGTCAGGGAGCAGGGCCAAACCTGAGCAGCGCTGAAGACCACTGAGGTCACAACGCCTGGACCGGGGAACCGAGCCCAGCCAGCCCCACAGGACCAGAGCCGCAGGAGCTGTTGCTGTGGTGCACCATGGGTGTGGCTGCGGGCTCCACTGAGTAACCCCACAGCAATGAATGGGACTGTCCATGTCAGTAAGCGCTCCCTGCCCTGAGCAAGGGCTGCACAATCCAGCCCTTTACATGTAGAAAGGACATTGCTGTCCCTGCCCAGAGCTCACAGGGTGAGTGGGGTGTGGGGGGAGCAGGCCAGGCTCCAGACTGCACCAGCGCTTCTCCTTCCCTCCCCGAAGTGAGAGGCACCCGCTGACAGTGAACTCAGCAGGCAGGGAGGTGACGGTGACACAGATCCGGGGGCTCTGGCAGGCAGCTGGATCTGGGAGCTTTTCGGGGCTGGGACAATCTTTGTGTTCTGTTTATGCAGTGCCCAGCACAATGGGGTCCTGGCCCATGACGAGGGCTCCTAGATAACACCACAATACAAGAAGTAATAATACTAAAGCCCGTGGTGGGCAGTGCGCTGGGCCTCAGAGGGACTGTGGAATCAGACTTTGGGCCTGCATAGAATTAACACGTCCCCCTCTTCCCTTGTTTCCCCTGCAGCTTGTCCCAGCACAGCATTAATGAAGAAACAAGGCCAGAGCTGTATGCTGTGAAAGTGATAAAACCTGATCTGGTCACAGAGATCCGGTAGGGTTTGTGAGTGGAAGCCCATGCAACTCTGGCCTGGCTGCCCTGCCACTAGCTGGGACAGCAGCCAGTCAGTGGGGGGACCTGCCCCTTTTAGAGGGACCCCTGCAACCTCCAGAGTCTCCAGCAGCATATTTTAGCATCTATGGTAGGGGGGTGGGTAAAGATTGTCTGGGCCAACCCTCCTGCCTGGGGGCAAGAGACTCAGGAGTAGGAGCTGGGTTTGATCTGTGCTTGGACTGACCTTGGAAGGGGTAATGGGTTGGGGTGGGAGGGAAGAAGGGGGTCAGGGCCTAGGGACAGATATGTGATCATGAATCTGGTAGCCATCCTCTTTAAGTGTCTGTCAGTGCAGGGGAGAGACTCAAGAACCATCCTTGGATCCAGAGGGGAATTTTCATTCTGTTCCAACAGTTAATTCATTTGGATATTTACAAGGGTTTTGTAGTTTTACAAAATGCCATAGTTATTACATTGAATCTTTTGTATCTGTCTCCAACACTTGTTTTTCCTGGATGTACATTTCTGTGTCAGTTTTGATCAGTTCAATAAATATCATGAACCAAGAAATAATGTTGCACTTTAGAGTTTGTTTCTTGTTATAGTTCGTGCTAATGCCCAAGAATTCTCCCATGCTTCAGGGCCAGAGAGTTCTCTGAGATTGTTCCCAGACATCTTTTCACGGTCCCAGTTTCTTATCCATTATGGTCAACACTTGCAGAAGCTAGTGCAGTAAAAATGACAGCATTTTACACTTTTCTGGGAGCTCATGGCTTTTTCAGGAAGGTGGTGTGGGTGAGACCAACAGGCCCTGAATGTGCAGGTGTAAGTGACAAACAAAGGAGCAGGACAGAGAAATTGTTAATGACATGGCCTATCACCCAGCATTTTCAAAGGCTCTAACAGGAGTCCCATGTGCCCAGACAGATCTGCTTCTCTGGTTAAAGCTGTTGCATGACTAACTGAGGAGGCTGGAGAAAACTCACTCTGCTCAGGGCCACTGACTTGCTTACACAGATACAACACACCTGCAGGCCCCATTACACAACAATTAAAATACCCCAAAACACACACAGCCCCCAAAACTCCCCTACAGCCCTTGGGTCGTCACACTTCAGGAATGCATGTGAGGTACTAGGAGACCTTGAGATGGGAGGTGTCCTGCTGGCTGTCAGTGTTCTGCACCCCCGGCTGCTAGCCTGAGTTTATCCATCCCCTGGCAATAAAACATCATCTTGTTTTCACAGCCGCTTTCGATCTCCTGGTTTCTACACCCTGCCCGGCTAGCAGGGCATTGTGCAGCACCCTTTCCAGCCCACCTGGGTGCGGGAGATCGAGGAGGAGGGTAAGGGACCGACTATCAGTGAGCATCTGCCATCCAGCTCCATCCCATCTAGAGCAAGTGAGTGGCATGTGAGCACTTCCTCAACGGCTTCCTTTTTCTGCTTGGGGAGGGGCAGAAATGGGGGGAATCTCCTCTTAATGAGACTAGACTTCCTAACACAGACCCCTGCAGCCCTTCGCTCAGTCTGGGCAGCTTGTTTCTTGCAGGGAGTTCTCCAGAGCCCTCCCCAGTGTGGTGGGAATGGCCCAGCAATAGGGCTCCCAGCCCTTCCCTTGTTGGAGATTGTTCCCCAGGTCGAGAGTCTTTGGGGAGGGCAGAACCTGCCAGCTGTTGAACACCCACACCCCCAGTCAGTGAATTCAATGGGAACTGAGGGCGACTCATGCCTCCTAGGACTGGCACCCTGTAAACTTTCGCTGGGGACTATGCGGGTTCTGCTCTTTCTCTGGCCTGGGAGGGAGCGTGGCCTACTGGCGTGGAGGGAGCTGCTTGTCCAAACTAACTGAGAGCCCCATTGCTCTGAAAGGATGAGACTCCCCTGGTGTCACAGGGCCCCAGAGGTGAGGGGGAACGTTGGGAGCAGCCTGTGCTGTGAGCTGCTGCCAGTGGGTGTGGATGGCAGCCCCCGTGCCCTGGGGTGGAGTGTGCAGTGTGGGGGAGTTGCCTCAGTGGAGGGGAGGTGGCAGGGGCTCAGGCAGGCCCGTTAATGAGAGGCTGCCTTGAGCCCAGACTCATGGCTGCTCCCCACTCAGTCCCAGGATGGAGAGGCTGAAACAGGTGCTGAGGAGGAAGGCTGGGCAGGTGACTCCGGAGCTAGTGGGAAGCAGCGGCCGGCTTGCCCAGGAGGAGAGTGGACTCTCTGTCCCCGCGGGCAGGGAAGAGGCTCGTGGCCAGGCAAAGGGATAGCTCAGTGGTGGGGGAGGGAGAGCTAGTGGAAGAGGCTTGTGGCCAGGGGGAGGGATATCTCAGTGGTTTGAGTATTGGCAGGCTAAACCCAGGGTTGTGAGTTCAATCCTTAAGGGGGCCATTTAGGGATCTGGGGCAAAAATTGGCGATTGGTCCTGTTTTGAGCAGGGGGTTGGACTAGATGACCTCCTGAGGTCCCTTCCCACCCTGATATTCTATGAAAGAGGAGGAGCTGCCTTGCTTCTGGAGGAGGAGGAGGAAGATAGCAGGCCCTGAGGCACCTTCTGGGCCCCAATGGAGGTGGCCCAGGGTGCAGCTATGCAGGAGGGACCCAGGAGAGGGCAAGAGTTGGGCAAGGTGGTTCTGGGGCTTCCTTTACAGGAAGCGGAGAAACCAGGAGCCCAGCCCCAGGGCCTAGCAGGAGCCACCACCCACCAGCCAGCACAGAGCAGGAGATGGGCGACTCTGGCACTAGCATCAGCAGCTCCGCCTACTCCCGAGGGGCCAGCAGCCCCTCCATGGACTCTGACAGCCCTGAGGCTGAAGGCTCCCTCTGTGCAGGTGAGGGGAGACCCAAGGGAAAGGGAGGAGGACTGGGGCGGTGGGGGACTAGTAACTAGTTTGCAAAGGTGCCAGGACTGAGCCACGTGAGCCCCACTGACACCAGTGGTAGTGGCACAGCCACGCCCTGTGACAGGGGATGCTGGGTGGAGTCAGGGGATCTCCAGCCTCCTGTGATGATGTTGCGGGGGCGCTGACTGCCATGGGGCCCTGAGGCTGTTGGGGCTGATGGGGCTGATGGCATCTCTGGGAGGGTGGGGCTCTCTCTGCCATTGGGTTCCCTGCAGAGGAGGGGGGAACACTGAGCCTTCTCTCTCCACTGCATCCCCCCAGCAGCAGCAGCAGCAATTATCCTTTCTCCTTCTCTGCCTGGGGCAGAGACCCCCAGTGCCCAGCTGGAGGAGGTGGAGGTGGAGGAGAAGGATGTGTCCCCAGAACAAGCCACCATCAGGGTCATCCAGCAGCACCTCCAGAGGTACAAAAATCCCCCATCTGCACTGCCACCGAGTCGGTCCTGCCCCTTGTTCCATCCCCACCTATACAGGGGGGTCTTGTCCCAGAGAAACCATCACCCCTAATGGGGGGCACTTCTCCTCTGTTATCTGAGACTCCAAAGTAGGGGTGTTTGTCCCACATAGGCCAAGGTGTCCTCTCCCCACAGACACTGTCCCAGTTACAACCCCTGTCTGTACAGGTCGACACTGTGGTTTTGGGAAGCGGGGGTGCTTTCCTGGTCCAACCCCATGGAGGTTCTGAATCCTGAAGCTGCTTTGGGTGGGGCGGGAAGGTCCCTACCTAACAGGCTCCCTCTCTCTCTTCCCCCAATCCCACTCATAGTGGGTGCAGGACAGGGCCAAAGAGCTCCGCTTTCTCCATGCTGTCCCGAGTCTGTGCTTCTCGGCACAGAGGCAGGGGCAGGACACCCTGGAACGCCACTTCTCGAAAGTGGCCCTTGTGGAGAGCATTGTGGTTAGTGGGACCCCGTGCCTGGCCCCTGGGGCGAGAGAGCCAGACATAAGAGGAAGAGTTAGTGGGGCTGGAGGTGGAAGCAGAGGACAGGTGTTCCTGGGGAGCAGGGAAGGGGGAGCTTCTGACACAGATCAGGAGCTGGCAGTGGGGGAACTGTAAGGCCAGAGGGGCAGCTGAGGCTGAGGGGAGGGAGGAATTGGGTGGGAGAGGGGGAAGGAAGGAGTAAGTTTGATGGGTGGGAGGCAGAGGGGGGCCCAGCTACTTGGGGGTTGGGGTGATACTGGCTGTTTCTGCAAAGCAGTTTGGCCTCCTCCCTGGGAAGCGTCTGTGGGGCCTGAAACTCACATGCAGTTTTGTCTCCTTGGGGTCTCCCAGGAGCTTATTGAAGATCTCCCCCTGGAGTCCGAGCCAAGCTCCACCCTGTCCAGCTCCATGGCTGCGGTTTGCAACCTCGGGTACCAGGACTCTCCCGTCCAGCTGCCCTAACCCTGGTGCTGATCAGGCCCAGAGCCTGGAGTCACAGATCCTCCCCCACCTAGGTTACCCCAGTTGTGGCTGTTCACATCCCCCAGCAGAGGAGGTGGGAAGGTCCTCTATTTCCTGGCTGAATGGTTGATTTCACTCCAGTAACGTTACAGTGGCCTTATGGAGGGGATCACTGCAGGGGAGGGGGGTCATGTCCATGGTACTGCCAGCGCCACTCCCGTGCTGCAAAGTGTAAGACAGACTCCTCTCCCCTGCCAGCAAACTGAAGCTGTTGCTTGCATTGGAGCTGGAATCACGCCTCCTGCGGGCTGTTCTTTACACCATTTTCACAATGGGCATTGGAAGGACATCACCCACTTCTGGGTAGGTCATATCCCACTTCTCTGTCCCAGGAGCGGCCTCTGGTCCCTGCTCCCTCAGTTTGATGGAGCTGCTGAGAATATGGGAGAGGTGAGCAGAGGTGGGAACAGGCCCAGGGGGCTGGTGTGGGGGCGGACACAAACTGGCAGGGAGGCCCCTTCCCTCCAGAGGGGATTGCGTTACCCCTCTGTGGCTGATCCCAGCCTTTCCTTCTCTCCTCATTCAGTGCTCTGCTGCCTGGACTCTCCCGGGGATCCTGCCTCCCACCCATTGCAGTTTGGCTGTTCAATGCTCTGCTGGGTCCCAGCCCCTGTGCAGAGAACTGCTAAGGGCAAGGATTGAAGAGCCAGCAGGCATCCGGCCATGAGCTCTTGCGAAGTGTCTCTGGAGTGATGTGAATGGGAGAAGCCAGGATGTGTCTTTTGGGTCTTGCCAGGGGTCCCCAGAGAACCCCCCTAATTGTCCCCTGAGTGGTATAGCCCCAGATACGACTGATGGGTGCGCCCTCTTCTGCACAAGATCTGTTCACAGAGCCTGGATACCATGCTCAGGAGCCTGCTGACAGAGACCCCACCAAGGACAAGCTGCAGCACCTCTTGGAGGTGAGCAGATTGGGAGGCCCTTAACCCCGTGGGAGGGCTTCAAAGGAGAGATTAGAAGAGCCATGTTTCCATTGTGTCCTCCCAGCTTGGACCCAGCCGGCCACACTTTCCCAGGGCAGAGCAGTGCAATGTTGGGGCCCTTCCGCCTCCCGGGATGGGTGGGGGGGAGAGGCAGAGGGAAGGAACTGGGACTATAAGCCAGAGCTCTGTATAGTTCCATTAAGCACTCACACTGAGCACAGACCTGGCTGCAGACTGAGAGACTGAAACCCCTGTGAGATCCAGGACACAGACCTCAGAGAAAAGTCACTGGCTCCTTTCTAGGGAGACCCTGAGACACAGGAGGACCCTCAGGAAATCAGCTCTTCTGTCCTACGCACACTGCAATTCCCAGAGGGATTGTCCTCATGGCCACTCCATCCATCCCACCAAGGCCTTTGCAGCTGTTCCTGGATCAAGGGTTCAGAGCAAATAGACCAGCCCCAAGGCCGAACATTGTCTGAGCCTGGAGAGAAAATGACAGCTTGTGCCCAGCAAGATGTGGGCAGTGTCATGAACCCCCTTTTTTAAGCTCTGCGACCAGGGGTCAGCTATTCTACCCTGAGCACAATGTCTCATTCCCTCTGCCCTGCTCCAATTCAACACCTCCCTCCCTGGATTTCATGTACATGACTTTTGACCCCAGCATCCTGCATAGTCCCTGGAAAAATCATGGAGCAGGTCCTCAAAGAATCAATCCTGAAGCACTTAGAGGAGAGGAAAGTGATCAGGAACAGTCAGCATGGATTCACCAAGGGAAGGTCATGCCTGACTAATCTAATCGCCTTTTATGATGAGATTACTGGTTCTGTGGATGAAGGGAAAGCAGTGGATGTATTGTTTCTTGACTTTAGCAAAGCTTTTGACACGGTCTCCCACAGCATTCTTGTCAGCAAGTTAAGGAAGTATGGGCTGGATGAATGCACTATAAGGTGGGTAGAAAGCTGGCTAGATTGTCGGGCTCAACGGGTAGTGATCAATGGCTCCATGTCTAGTTGGCAGCCGGTGTCAAGTGGAGTGCCCCAGGGGTCGGTCCTGGGGCCCGTTTTGTTCAATATCTTCATAAATGATCTGGAGGATGGTGTGGATTGCACTCTCAGCAAATTTGCGGATGATACTAAACTGGGAGGAGTGGTAGATACGCTGGAGGGGAGGGATAGGATACAGAAGGACCTAGACAAATTGGAGGATTGGGCCAAAAGAAATCTAATGAGGTTCAATAAGGATAAATGCAGGGTCCTGCACTTAGGATGGAAGAATCCAATGCACCGCTACAGACTAGGGACCGAATGGCTCGGCAGCAGTTCTGCGGAAAAGGACCTAGGGGTGACAGTGGACGAGAAGCTGGATATGAGTCAGCAGTGTGCCCTTGTTGCCAAGAAGGCCAATGGCATTTTGGGTTGTATAAGTAGGGGCATAGCGAGCAGATCGAGGGACGTGATCGTTCCCCTCTATTCGACACTGGTGAGGCCTCATCTGGAGTACTGTGTCCAGTTTTGGGCCCCACACTACAGGAAGGATGTGGATAAATTGGAAAGAGTACAACGAAGGGCAACAAAAATGATTAGGGGTCTAGAGCACATGACTTATGAGGAGAGGCTGAGGGAGCTGGGATTGTTTAGTCTGCAGAAGAGAAGAATGAGGGGGGATTTGATAGCTGCTTTCAACTACCTGAAAGGGGGTTTCAAAGAGGATGGCTCTAGACTGTTCTCAATGGTAGCAGATGACAGAACGAGGAGTAATGGTCTCAAGTTGCAATGGGGGAGGTTTAGATTGGATATTAGGAAAAACTTTTTCACTAAGAGGGTGGTGAAACACTGGAATGCGTTACCTAGGGAGGTGGTAGAATCTCCTTCCTTAGAGGTTTTTAAGGTCAGGCTTGACAAAGCCCTGGCTGGGATGATTTAACTGGGACTTGGTCCTGCTTTGAGCAGGGGGTTGGACTAGATGACCTTCTGGGGTCCCTTCCAACCCTGATATTCTATGATTCTATGATTCATAGGCAGGGCTGGCTCTGACAGGCTGTGGGATGAGCTGCTGCAGGGGTTGTAAATAGAGAGGGCCCGCGTGGGGAGGCAGAGTCAGAACTGAGCCTCAACTATGCTTGAGTCAAGTTCCTTTTCCCCTGGCTAAGTGGTTCCCCCGGGTCCGTAAGGGACTGCTGCGTTCCATTGGCCACTGGCGGGCAGGGTTGTGCCTGGCCTCAGGGCCCTTGTTATTCTGGAGCATCTAGGCATTGAGTGCTCATAGAGGCCCCTTGCCCTGGTCCCTTTGCTCCAAGCTCCCTTGGAGGCAGAGAGAATGAGGGCTCTAGCGTCGCTCCCCCAGCGCCTCCTACAGATGGAGTGGGAGACGGAAATAAAAAGAGAGTGCCAGGAAGCTGATTTATCTCAGAGCCCAGCTCCATTCCCCAGCCCAGAGAAATCAGCCCACGGTGCTGCCAGCTCATGAGGGGACAGGACTGGCACTATTGAGATAAGTGGAGGGAAAGAGCCCATCAAGAGGGCAGGGGCAGGAGTGGAGACCACAGGGGAAGGACACAAAGCTTGTAGGATGTCACTAGTTGGGTAGCTAGGGCCAGATCCTGACTTCAGTGGGCATGGAGGGTTCTCAGTATTAGATGCCACCATTAACAGGCGCCCACTCCCAGAGCACAAAGACCATAAGGTTCACATGATTACTGTAATGAATGAGACAAATCCCCCTTCAGGTACTAAACCGCCTGGAGGGGACCCTGCGATTCCATTCGGCCATGGTTGCCACAAGGATCCCGGCCAGTGTGCACCCAGCAAAGGAAACAGGCACTGAAACCGGAATGCCAAACCTCACCAATGGGTGTGTCTTTCTCCCCCAGGCCTGAACATCAGAGAAGCAAGCGAGCTGTGGTGTCGGGACGGGCTCCAGGACACTGAGCGCCTGGGCTATAGGAACATGGCCAGGGTGGGGGAGGTAAGGACTCCCTGCCGGTGCATTGCAGCAACTTGGGTGTGGAGCTGTCTCCCCCTGCAGTGAGTGTGTCATGGATATGGGGCAAGAGCCTGCTACATATTTCTGGCTGACAGTGTTCGGCTGTGAGAGGCTGAGGATCCTGGGTTGGAGCCTTGCTAACGGCCCTGGTTTGCACGTGTGTCACAAATATAAAGGGAAGGGTAAACATCTTTAAATCTCTCCTGGCCAGAGGAAAAACCCTTTCACCTGTAAAGGGTTAAGAAGCTAAGACAACCTCGCTGGCACCTGACCAAAATGACCAATGAGGTGACAAGATACTTTCAAAGCTGGGGGGGGGGAGGGGGACAAAGGGTTCTCTTGGCCTGTGTGTTGTTTTTGCTGGGACCAGAGCAGGAATGCAGGTCAGAACTCCTGTAAAAAGTCAGTAAGCAATCTAGCTAGATATGCGTTAGATTCTGTTTTGTTAAAATGGCTGGTAAAATAAGTTGTGCTGAATGGAATGTGTATTCCTGTTTTTGTGTCTTTTTGTAACTTAAGGTTTAGCCTAGAGGGATTCTCTATGTTTTGAATCTAATTACCCTGTAAGGTATTTACCATCCTGATTTTACAGAGGTGATTCTTTTACTTTTTCTTCTATTAAAATTCTTCTTGTAAGAAATTGAATGTTTTTTTCATTGTTCTTAAGATCCAAGGCTTTGGGTCTGTGTTCACCTATGCAAATTGGTGAGGATTTTTATCAAGCCTTACCCAGGAAAGGGGGTGTAGGGCTTGGGGGGATTTTGGGGGGAAAAGACGTTTCCAAGTGGGCTCTTTCCCTGTTATATTTGTTAGACACTTGGTGGTGGCAGCAATAAAGTCCAGGGACAAAAGGTAAAATAGTTTGTACCTTGGGGAAGTTTTAACCTAAGCTGGTAAAAATAAGCTTAGGGGGTTTTTCATGCAGGTCCCCACATCTGTACCCTAAAGTTCAGAGTGGGGAAGGAACCTTGACTGTGTTCCATAGATCCATGGATCCCCTGGGGATTTGAGTTAATGGAGGATTGTACCTCGGGGGATCAGGCTCTGCTCACTCTCTCCCTGGCTAACACCCTAGTGTCTGAGAGGGGAGCCACTGAATCAGTGAGTTGGGAAGCTCACATCAGCTACTGCCAGACCAGATCCTCGTTGGATTCCCTGCACCCTGTGGAAGCACAGGCAGGGTGTGGGGTTTGTCCAGCACCATTGCGAGTCAGGAAGCAGAACCTGCCCCTGTGCTGGGCGTTGGGTTAGGGACACTGAGCTATTGCCCTCGGCTGAATTACTGTGCCAAGTGTGAGGCTTGTGGAATGTCAGTGGGGTGGGGAGTGGGAATGGAAGCAGATCTAAAAGGCCCCTACCTGTAGCGAGTGAGCTGCAGGAGATATCGCTGCTGGGAGCAGTAGGAGGTCCTTTGTTGTCTTTGTGAGTTGCATTCCAGAGTGCGCCAAGCTCATGCACAGACGCATTCCCAGCATGTCGTGGCACCTGCGGTGAATCCTGCTCCAGAAAGAGCTATTCGAGTCCTCAGTGCCTGCAACCTCTTCCTGAAGGGGGTTTCTTGGTCCATGGGACTCCAAAGGTTGGCTGCAGCAGGACTCTTATCCTCCTTGTGAGCCACTAGAGAGATTTGGAGCCTGGTTCTGGGCAATTGCCAAGGACTCAGGTGCTGTTGGTTTCAGGTCTTTGGAAAGATCTTCATGGAAGGCCAAAGAAGAACCTTCCTCCAGGCGGCAGGTATACACGACCCCCAGCTCCATGTCAGCCAGGCTGGGCTGGTGCTGACTTATTCCATCCTGGAGGAAGCCAGCCAGCTGATAGGGGACGAGGTAACCAAAGAAGGATCAACTGGGGAGGGACCCCCAGGGCCTTTCACCTCCAGGCCGTTGAAAATCACTCCCATCCCATCCCCATTTGCTGACCAGGGAGCAAGGAGAGGATGAACCTAGGCAGGTGCCTTTGGTAGGTGCCAGCTTGTCCCCTGTGCAGCTCAAAGCAGAGCAGACCCAGCTCTCCAGCAAGGCTATTTCCTAACAGGCATCACATCAACACAACACGCTGCCATTGCTCATGCTAGGGGCCGCAAACTTCCCTAGTGACCTCTGTGAGCCTTTCATACCCCTCAGGGTCTCAGGCTGGTTCCTAGGGCCCTAGTATCATGTTATCCCAGCCACCACCTGCTCTGGGGGAACTGGAGAAGTCAGTCAGCAGAGGCTGTTCAAGTGCCCCATTCACCAGAGCTACTGTCCATTGTGTCAGCTTAAGGACTGGGGAGGGAGGGGATGTCCCTTGGGGAAAGATGTCCATTTGCTTTCACCCCACTGTACTACTTCCCAAAGCCTCTCAGCCGGAGGGGGGAGAGGGTGGCTGAGGGGATTCTGGGGAGCTGAGCTGAATCCCCAGCTGGGTTGGGAGGTAGAACAGCTCTCATGGGGGGGACTGAGAGGAATGGGGGCAGGAGTTCATTCCACAATAGTGGGAGTGGGGTTGGAAGTCACTGGAGAGGAGACAAGATTTCACCTCGGGAGATGGGTGGGGGAATCCGTTGCTCAGATGTGGGGAGGGGTTGGGTGGAAATTTTGCTGGCTCCCGGTGCCGTTAATGCCCTTCGTTATCAGGAGTGTCCGATTCTCTAATTGATTCTTGTTTCCTTGCAGCAGGAGGATGTTACAGCTCAGGTCATGGCCAACCTCTTCTACCTCAGGTGCTTGCACCAGGTGCCCAAAGCATTGCAGGAGCTGTGCTCCGTGGGACACCCTTGAAGGGCCCCCCCTTCGCATGCCCAGAAGCTCCCACTCCCTGCGGCAGGTACTGCTCTTTCTCACTGGGCCTGGGGGGAGAAGGGCTGGGGGGAGCGGCCATAGAGCCCATAGCACTGAGAGAAACCCAGGCCGAGCACCTCACTCTCACCACCATGCCCCACCCTGACCCCTTGGAACTGGGGCCAGGCCAGATACTGTCCCTGCTTCCATGCTCAGAGGCCAGTTTTGGAAGCATCAAGCTGTAAGGGCTATGGCCCAGTGATGCCCCTACTGGAATTGTGCAATGGAAATGACCAAAAATGTAGGGGTTTCTTTAACCAGCCTCCGCCCCTGAACCTAGTCCACCATTCTTGACTTGGACACCCGGCATTCCTGATCCATACCAGGATTACACAGATACCTTTGAAAGAAATGTGGACTCTGCACCGGTACTATGGCTGCCCTATTGACCTACAACCTTGGTCGAGAGTTGCCTTCTGCTGTATTTACATGTTGGCAGAAGAAGAATTTGTGGCTCTTCCTGCATACAGTGATGAAGAACTGTTACGCTTCTCTGGCAATGAGGGATGAGGAATCTGCTCTAAAAGGCAGAAGAGGAGAAGATCTGTACCCCCAAGGCTGGGAGGATTATGTGCCCTTCTGCCTAAATGAATCCAGAGCCCCGGGTTGGGCAGCCAGGCTCTCTATACAATGCATGGGGAGAGGCAGGAGCCATAGAACGGGATCTACAAAAGCCATCAAAAAGGGATGTGCTTAAGCTAGCCAATATGAAAAGAGGTGAGGGATGTGACGTAAACCCCAGGACTCAAGGGGTCATAGGCAGTGGTGATCCTCTGAAAACCTTTAACCCAGTGGGCCGAGCACTTAACCATGATAGACTAGATCCAGGCTCAAATCTCTCCCTCAAACCTGCTGTGGAGCAGGGATTTGAACCCACATTTCTGGAGAGTGCCCTAATCACTATGCTATGGGATGTTTTCTTGTGGATCTCTCTCCCCCCTACCCCCGATTTGAAGCCATCCCACTATGTACAAATAACTAAATATTCATCAGGCCAGAAAAAGCATGAGAGTGACTCATAGCCAATGGTTCGAGCACTCATCTGGGAGATAGGAGACTCAAGTCCCTGAGCCAATGACTATTTAAATACAGGAGCCAATCCGCATCTTGTAGCTCCTCTGCCTCCACTCAGCCCTTGTTGGCTTTTCTAAAAGGACCAGTGCTCTTCACCAGGCTTTAAAAGCCTCACTGGGAGGCAGCTAAACAGTCACAGGTGGGGCTGGGCCCATCTCCCCTTAAAAGGGCCAGTCACCCTGTGACAGCTGAACTCAGTACTTGAGACATTACATCCTTACTGTGCCAGTGTTGGCAAACGGGGTGGAAACTAGCTTCTTACATGGAAGAGGGAGAAATATTGCTCTCCTTAACTTCTGAGGATGGGACAAGAAGCAAGGTGCTTACATGGCAGCAAGGGCGGTTTAGGCTGAACATTAGGAAAAACTTCCTGTCAGGGTGGTTAAGCCCTGGAATAAATTGCCAAGGGAGGTTGTGGAATCTCCCTCATTGGAGATTTTTAAGAGCAGGTTAGACAAACACTTGTCTGAGATGGTCTAGATCAGGGGCGGGCAAACTTTTTGGCCTGAGGGCCACATTGTGTTTCGGAAATTGTATGGAGGGTCGGTTAGGGGAGGCTGTGCCTCCCCAAACAGCCAGGTGTGGCACGGTCCCTGCCCCCTAACTGACCCCCCCACTTCTCGTCCCCTGATGCCCCCCGGGACTCCTGCCCCATCCAAACCCCCTGCTCTCTGTCCCCGACCGCCCCCTGGAACCCCCAGCCCCAAACTGCTCCCCCACCACCCCATCCAAACCCCCCTCTCCTTCCTGATGGCCCCCCCAGGACTCCTGCCCCATCCACCCCTTTTCTCCCTGTCTCCTGACAGCCCCAACGCCCATCCACACCCCCACCCCCGATCACCCCCTTGAACTCCCCTGCCCTCTATCCAACCACCCCCCTGCTCCCTGCCCCCTTACCGGGCTGCCTGGAACACCGGTGGCTGGCGGCGCGGCTGCACCAGGACAGGCAGCCGCGCTACCCGGCTGGAGCCAGCCATGCACCACGCAGCACAGAGCACCGGGTCAGGCCGGGCTCTGCAGCTACTCTGCCCCAGGAGCTCCCAGCCCCACTGCCCAGAGCATTGCGCCGGCGGCACAGTGAGCTGAGGCTGCGGGGGAGGGGGAACAGCAGGGGAGGGGCTGGGGGCTAGTCTCCTGGGGCAGGAGCTCAGGGGCCAGGCAGGAGGGTCCCACAGGCCGGATGTGGCCCACGGGCCATAGTTTGCCCACCTCTGGTCTAGATAATACTTACTCCTTCCTTAAGTGCAGGGGACTGGACTAGTTGACCTCTCAAGGTCAGTGGTACGGGAACACTTTTAATAGTGGGGGTGCTGAAAGCCAGTCCCCTTACCTCTGCCCCTCCCCCGCAAATGAGGGGTGAACACTGGGCCCGCAGCCGGGATTGTGGGGGGCAGCAGTTGGGACCCAGGTGCAGAGCTGGCAGCTGAGACCCCCGGGGGGTGCAGCAGCTGAGACCTGGGCCCGGGGCTGGCAGTGGAGCCCAGATAGAAGCTGGGGGTGCTGCAGCACCCCCACACCTCTAGTTCCCATGCCAATGCTCAAGGTTCCCTCCAGTCCTACCATTCTATGATTCTTCTCTGTCATTTGCATGCAGATGTGGTCTCCTCATCTCAAAAAAGATATATTGGAATTGGAAAAGGTTGAGAAAAGGGCAACAGAAATGATTAGGGGTATGGAACGGCTGCTATATGAGGAGAGATTAATTAGACTGGGACTTTTCAGCTTGGAAAAGAGACAGCTAAGGGGAGATATCATTGAGATCTATAAACTCATGAGTGGTGTAGAGAAAGTAGATAAGGAAGTGTTTACTACTTCTCATAACACAAGAAATAGGGGTCACCAAATGAAATTAATACACAGCAGGTTTAAAACAAACAAAAGGAAGTATTTCTTCACATAATGCACAGTCAACCTATGGAACTCCTTGCCAGAGGCTGTGATGAAGGCCAAGATTTTTTAACAGGGTTAAAAAAAGAAAAACCCTAGATAAGTTCATGGAGGACAGGTCCATCAATGGCTATGAGCCAGGATGGGCAGGGATGGTGTCCCTAGCTTCTGATGGCTAGAAGCTGGGAATGGGCGACAGATCACTTGATTATCACCTGTTCTCTTCATGCCCTCTGAGGCACCTGGCTTGCGCCATGGTCAGAAGATGGCACTGGGCTAGATAGACCTTTGGTCTGACCCAGTATGGCCGATCCTATGTTCTTATGCTGCTTCCGTCTACTCTAAGGTGTTGAGATTGACTGTTCTGTCCTCCCTGCTAAGGCTTCTTCTTGAGGTTTCTCCTGGGTGTCCTCCTTTCCTCACATCAGTTGTTTTCCACTGGACAGCTTCACTGGGGAGTCTGCGTGTTGGCATCTTGCCCAAGTATGTCCAGCACTTTCTTCTGATGCTAGTAAAAACAAGCAGCTGGTTGGTGATTTCACAGCTCTTTTACCTGGTGATGACGTCTTTCCAACCAGTACCCAGAATCTTTCATAGACATTTATTTTTGAAAGCATCTAGTTTCTCTCTCTAGCATGTTAGTAAATCTCCAGCTTTCACAGCCGCATGCTAGCACTGAGATTACGCTTGCATTGAAGTCTGTTTTGTTCTGGTGCTGTATAGCTTTGATTTCCAGAAGTTGTTGAGCTTAGTAAATGCCGTGGGTCTCTTTCCTGTCCTCGATGTCACTTCCTTCTTCAGGTCTCCATTGGCCAATATTGCACTGCCCAGGTAGATGGGCTGTTCTACTTTCTAATGTGATATTACTGGTTGATGTCTGAATTTCAAGGATGTTTGATTTGTCGTGATTAATTTGGAGTCCTCATTGCCCTGCTGTTTTTGCCAGGGTGCTTGTCTTTGTTTGTGACTTTTCGGCGGTGTCACTCAGTGCAATAGCAGCAGCAGCAGAGCCTAGATCGTCTAGGCATGTGCCACCTACCCTTGCTATGCCAGTGTTTGTGTTGCTAATACACTTCTTAATTATCCAGTCTATGGCAATGCCAAACAACAGTGGAGATACAATGCAGCCTTGCTTCACACCAGCATCCATGTTGCACCAGTCTGTTGTCGATTGTTCACCCTTAACCCCGTCTGCTGCACGTCGATGTGGCTACTGGTCCAAAGCCTCGATAAAGTGGGGAGGGTTGAGCTCAAGGGTACCCACTCACCCTGTAAAAACCCTACTGGTTATAGCAATGGAACCAGGCTACCACTCCAGTGAAAATGGCTGCTCAGCGAGAGCACTGTAGACCCCTCATGCTGCATGAAGGTTCCTGGTAAAAGCAAGTCTCTGAAAGCCAGGACCTTGGGACGTTTGATGCTGGCAGTAAGGAAACACTTCACATTTGGTTACTGGAGCATGAGAACAATGTCCCAAACATCAAAGATCTCGCAGATCGTGAGCGAGATGGACAACTATAGACTTGAAATTCTCTGGGCATCAGTGAGAGGAGACTGCCAGGTGCAGATAAAGAAGCACTTCCAGCAAGAGAAGAGACATTGCATTTATTCAGGTCATAGTGACAAGAAAGAGAGAGCAGTGCTCATTATGACAGAGTCTGTGAGGAAATATCACTCATCAGCCGGGAACTTATCAACCAACTACGACAAAGTGGGATTCTCTGTAATACTTTTATGACCCTTATGTGTGCCTTAGTTTCCCCGGTGTGTTGCATTCTTACCAGTGGGTGAAAAAGGACAGACAGGCTGCTCTCAGGGCAGGCTAAGAAACATAGGTGTGAATGCCGCTTACCTGTCTGAAACTGGAATGAGTCATTGGAGGAGGACTGGCTTAAGTAGACCCCCTAACAATGGGGATTCTGTGAGGACAATGGCAACCCCAGTTAGGGAGACCTTGGTACCTAGCAACCAATGACCACCTCTCTGCAGGAAGCCAAGCAGTGTTTTCCCAGCTGGCCAACAAAGAACTGCTGGGGAGTGTGGTGGAGGAGTAGACTGGGCTGCTGGAATGCGTCAGGGGCACACCTGGGAGTCTGACCTCGGAGACTGCGTTGTTTTCAACTATTTTATAAGACTGTGCTGTATAAGAAAGCTGCAGAGGTGCCACTCAGCGTGTAATGGATCTTCATTCGCTCACAGTGTGTGAACTAGCTTAGGACTCTCCCTGAGGCCACTTTTCAATTATAGGGGGGGTTCTGTTGCAGATGTCATGAACAGCTGAGTTTTCAAAGTGCTTTAAAATCCACTTATGTAATTAGCTAAGCCTGGAAATTGCTAGGACAGTAGAAGGTCCAGGGTAGAGTTTGTGGTTCAAATTTGGACTCATTGGGTCAAGGGGTTCCCACGTTACATCATTCCCCATCCACCACCTGAAAAACTTGCTTTCAAAACGCAATAGTCTAACCCTTCTTAGCACAGAGCTAAGAAAAGTCCAGTCCTCCTCCTGCCTGGTCAAACCCACAAACAAATACACGCTCTCTGTGTGTTTGGGGTGTGTGTGTGTATCTTAACTGTTGTATGGGGCCAGCCTGTATGTTGTATCCATATGATCAAGGGAGTGGTTGTGAGGTGTGTTCATTTGTCCCTCCTCAATCATGCACCAGGCTTAACTAAAACAGCAGCATCAGTCTGGGCACATGGGACTCCTGTTAGGGCTTTTGAAAATTCCAGGTGATCGGCCATGTCCTTCTCTCTGTCCTGCTCCTTTGTTCTTCCCTCCCAACTGGATAGTCCAGGTCCTTTGTCACCCTCACCACGTTTCGGAAAAAGCCAGGAGCACCCAGAGAATGGGGGGAAAAACAACCTCCTCCCCCTTTTCCCAGCCAAACTGTCATTTTGCCAGCACAAGCTTCTGAAAGTGTTGACTGGAATGGATAAGAAACTGGGACCATGACAAAATCTCTGTGAAACATCCCTGAGGACTCCCTCCCCCCCTGCCCCCACTCTGGAGAATGGGAAAATTCTTATGCATTAGCAGAAATTCTAAAAGTACAGCACTGTTTCTTGATACATGATCTTTATTAGACTCCAGCAAAACTGACACAAACACTCATCCAGGATAAACTGCTGTTGCAGATGGATACAGAAAAATGCTGACTTAATAGCTGTGGAGTTGTGTAAAATTACAAGCCCCTTGTAAATAAACACATAATAGTATGAACCATTGTAGCAGGACAGTTCCAGGGATGGTTCTTGAGTCTCCCCCCTGCACTGACTGACTGAAAAAGGGAGGTTACCAGACCCCTCCATCTCATAATCCCACATCTCTCCCTCCCTTAGGCCCTGATCCCCTTTCTCCCTCCTGCCCCTCCCCACTCCTCCCCCCAAACAACTACCCCATTGCACAGTGAGAACAGAGCAAACCCACCTCCTACTCTTAAGCCTCCTGCCTTCACGCAGGAGGGTTGGCCCTGACAATCTCTACCCAGCCCGTGCCAGAGATGTGGACATGTGCTGCTGGAGTCCCTGGGGATGGCAGAGTTTAATTTTAATAGGGGCAGGTGTTCTCCCACTCCCCAGCTGCTCCTTTAGCACGTGGCAGAGCAGCCAGGTCAGAGCTGCATTGGTACAGTGGCTCCCGCTCACCAGCTCTACCATGTCTCTTGTGACATTGCACTCTATATGATTTCATGAAAATATGCTAATGAGTGTGAATATAATGTAACTGGAATATGCTTCATGCAAAAGGTCTCTTTTAAGGTATCATTACAAAGCTTATAATCTACTGAGTGTGGCCATCCTATTTGTATAAATGTATCATTCTTGTATCTGAAACTAGAAATATGAAACATAATTCTGAGGTCCTATTGTAATTATGCAAAGTGTGGAGGCATTAATGGTGGTTTGGAATCTTGATGGATCCCATCAACTAGGACAATTAGCTGTAGATGGCTCTGTTTACTTGTAAGTCTTCCTGTATACATGTGTGCTGGCAAGTGGGTAATGAAGTCTTACAGTGATATGTGATCATGTCACCTGAATTGGAATCCATCTTTAACCTGGTGCTTTTCCATTTAGAAGAAGGGGTGGGAACCCAGAGAGGAACAAAGGATTCCCACCTTGTGCAAAATATATATAAGGGGGTGGAACAGAACAAAGGGGGTAGTAGTCATGAGAAATCCCCTAGCTACCATCTGAGATGGAACAAGGACTGTATCGGGGAAAGGACTGGGCCCAGACTAGGAAGGTGTCCAGTCTCTGAAAAAAGCCTATTGAAACATCCCTGAGGCTGAGATTTTATCTGTATTCAGTTTTCTTACTGTATTAGGCTTAGACTTGCATTTTTATTTTATTTTGCTTGGTAATTCACTTTGTTCTGTCTGTTATTACTTGGAACTAGTTAAATCCTACCTTTGGTATTTAATAAAATTGCTTTTTACTTATTAATTAACCCAGAGTATACATTAATACCTTGGGGGGCAGCAAACAATCTCTCTCTATCAGTGTTATAGAGGGCGAACAATTTATGAGTTTACCCTGTATGCTTTATACAGGGTAAAATGGATTTATTTGGAGTTTGGACCCCATTGGTAGTTGGGCATCTGAGTGCTGGAGACAGGAACATTTCTTAAGCTGTTTTCAGTTAAGCCTGCAGCTTGTGGGGGACAAGGTTAAGATTTGGATCTGTATTTGCAGCAGGCAAGCATGTCTAGTTCAAACCAGGCAAGGGACTGAAGTCCCAAGCTGGCAGAGAAAACAGGCTGAGAAGTAGTCTAGGCACACTGGGTGGCGGTTCCCAAGGGGGTTTCTGTGATCCAACCCGTCACATCTGTTTGACCAGGTCAGGTTTTGTGTCTTTCACAGCATCCAGCTCTGCCTGAATTTCTTCAGTTAAATACTTTTTCTCCAAGCTGTGGGGAAAACAGGGAAGGAAAAGGACATGTTAATTCTCTGCAGACACAACATCTGAGCCCACAGCCCCTGAAGCCCAGCGTGGCACCCACAGGATCTGTGTCACTGTCACTGCCCTGCCTCCTGAGCTCACTGCCAGCAGGTGCCTTTCCCTTGGGGGCGGGGAGGAGAAGCGCTGGTGCGGTCTGTAGCCTGGCTGGTTCCCCCCACACCCCATTGACACTGTGAGCTCTGGGCAGGGACAGCAATGTCCTTTCTTCACGTAAAGGGCTGGATTGCGCAGCCCTTGCTTGGGGGGTGAGCACTTACTGACACGGACAGTCCCATTGATCACTGTGGGGCTACTCAGCGCTCACAGGGAGCGGGGGCTGCAAAATCCAGCTCACAGAATCTCTCCATGGAAGAAGCATGATCTCAGCTCTCATGTGCTCCTCACACCCCCTCCTCACAGGCTTCAGTAACACACTCTTGAAGGGGGAAGAGTTTTTAGCAGCTGTTGTGGGGCTGCAAACTTGGCCTGACACTGCTGAAATGCAGGCGGGAGCTCAAACTCCACTCCAGCTGCAGGAAGACAGGACCATTTCACTTTACTTTTACAGCCAGTTCAGGAGAATGGGGTTTGTCTGTATGCAGCGAGTTTGGGAGAGCAGGAGCCAGGGCTCCAGTTCATAACATGGTGCTGATAAACCAAGGGCCAGCTCTGGCCAAGGCCGTAGGCATCAGCTAAGAACTGACAAACTCATAGCTGGAAGCCAGGCCAGCTGACTGGTATTTTAGTATCATTCAAAGGAAATGTTAAATGTATAAGAATTTGTTTAGTATTTGAACTTCATGAAAATCTGGTGGGATGTAGCATGCATTGTTTTCACTTATCTGTACCCTGTTCTAATGGAATAACAAGCATTTGCATTGAATATGCCTCTGTAAGGAAATAACTCATCAAACAAGAAAGAAGCTGTGTGTAATGCAAATTAAGAACTCTGACAGACAGGGCCGGATTTACACCTAATGCGCCCCTAGGCACAGCATCTTCAGCACCCCCCCACCCACTCAGAGACACCTCCACAGACTCCCCCACCACCACAACTGCACAGCACCCTGCACACCACCACCACCCACTGCCCAGCATCCCCCCCCCACAACCCCATCACCACAATTGCCCAGTGCCTCCTGCAGATTCCCAACTGCCCAGTGACTTAAACACAGACCTCCCTCACCTCCCACAACACCCCCAGTGCCCAGCACCCCCCACAAGCCACCCATTGCTCAGCACCCCCACCTCCCTCAATCCCCAGCACCCTCCCGCACCCCGACAAGTCCCCTCAGAGACCCACTCGCCTGTGGCCTTCCCCCCAGCCACACTCACCAGCCCCGCTGGGAGGTGACTGTATCTGCCTGGCTGAGCCGGCAGCCAGGGCCGGTCGGGGATCGCTCTGGCCCCTCGGGAACAGCGATGAGCCAGGCTGGAGCGGGAACAGGAGAGGTGGCCTACCCAGGCCGGGTTCCCTCAGGACCCACTTGCCTGGCATGGCCCCTTGTGTTGGTCTGCCGAGCTCTTCCCCTGCCATAGGGGGCTGCTTTGCTTTCCTGCTGGCAGGAGTGGCAGCAGGGCTGTGTGGGGCCATCTCCTGCTCAGCTCCCCTGCTGGGGCCTGGGAGTGGCAAACTTTGAATTTTTAGGTGTCCCTAGAATGACAGCGCCACGAGGCACGTGCTTAATTGAAAATCCGACCCAGCTAACAGAAAGGTGCTAATTCCTGCTCATTGATCTGTGTGTGAGATCAAAGATCAGTCTCTAAGTGCATTCCTCTTTTCCTATTAATAACTCATTTCTTTTTCTTGGGGTATGTCTACACAGGAATGTAAGCCTAGGGTTAGTGGGACTTGAGCCACCCGAGCTGTGTCTGGAAACCCTGAGCATCTACTCTGCAGTTTAACCCTAGGTTAAGAATTTTCTGACCTGTGCTTGAACCTAGGACTCTGGCACCCACATTGCAGTACACAGACCCCCGTCAGAGTAACCTTGTCCCAGAGTGCCTAGTGCCTGCTCCCCCTCCAGTGTCAACACTCCAACCCTATGAATGTGCTGTGCTCTACTTACTGCCCACCCTATTTCCTAACGGTGACGGTGCTGTTGATGGGATTCGGGTGCCCATAAGGACACACGAGTACAGAAACAGCATAATTAGCTCCCTTGGTGGCTGTCCCAGTAGAATGATGGCAGTTTGTCAAGATACTGACCTGCCATCTAATCTGAGAACTGGGCTCTCAACCTCTAGGCTGAGTCACACTGGCAGGAAAATGCCCATGTGCTCCTGTTCTGAGGATAATTAGGACGTCAGTTTCCAGGGCTGCCAAACTATTCACATGAAACTTTGCAATTCTTAATTTTTAAAGTGGGTCGTTCAATGAAGGTGTTTTTGTGTGGTTGTTTTTTTTATTTATCATACACATCGGCAAAAGAGTAGAGCGGAGTTTAAAAGTCAAAAGCTAGAGTAAAAAAAAAAAAATCTAGTTGTGGTGGGTTTTTTTAAGTCTCATGATTTTCGGGAGTCTAACTCATGATTTTTGATGTCTTAGATTCATAGATACTAAGGTCAGAAGGGACCATTCTGATCATCAGGAGGTCGGCCTCCTGCACAGCGCAGGCCACAGAATCTCACCCACCCACTCCTATGAAAAACCTCACCCATGCCTGAGCTATTGAAGTCCTTAAATCATGGTTCAAAGACTTCAAGGAGCAGAGAAGCCTCCCTGAAGTCAACCATGCCCCATGCTACAGAGGAAGGCGAAAAACCTCCAGGGCCTCTCCAATCTTCCCTGGAGAAAAATTCCTTCCCGACCCCAAATATGGCAATCAGCTAAACCCTGAGCAAGATTCACCAGCCAGATACTACAGAAAATTCTTTCCTGGGTAACTCAGATCCCATCCATCTAATATCCCATCTCAGGGGATTTGGCCTATTTACCCTGAATATTTAAAGATCAATTACTTACCAAAATCCCATTATCCCATCATACCATTTCCTCCATAAACTTATCGAGTAGAATCTTAAAACCAGATAGATCTTTTTCCCCCACTGCTTCCCTTGGAAGGCTATTCCAAAACTTCACTCCTCTGATGGTTAAAAACCTTCGTCTGATTTCAAGTCTAAACTTCCTGGTGGCCAGTTTATACCCATTTGTTCTTGTGTCCACATTGGTGCTGAGCTGAAATAATTCCTCTCCCTTTCCTGTATTTATCCCTCTGATATATTTATAGAGAGCAATCATATCTCCCCTCAACCTTCTTTTAGTTAGGCTAAACAAGCCAAGCTCTTTAAGTCTCCTTTCATAAGACAAGTTTTCCATTCCTCGGATCATCCTAGTAGCCCTTCTCTGAACCTGCTCCAGTTTGATTTCATCCTTTTTAAACATGGGAGAACAGAACTGCACACAGTATTCTAGGTGAGGTCTCACCAGTGCCTTGTATAACGGTACTAAAACCTCCTTATCCCTACTGGAAATGCCTCTCCTGATGCATCCCAAAACCGCATTAGCTTTTTTCACAGCCTTATCACATTGGCGGCTCATAGTCATCCTATGATCAACCAATACTCCAAGGTCCTTCTCCTCTTCCGTTACTTCTAATTGATGCGTCCCCAGCTTATAACTAGAATTCTTGTTATTAATCCCTAAATGCATAACCTTACACTTCTCACTATTAAATTTCATCCTATTACTATTACTCCAGTTTACAAGGTCATCCAGATCCTCCTGTATAATATCCCGATCCTTCTCCGAATTGGCAATACCTCCCAGCTTTGTATCATCTGCAAACTTTATTAGCACACTCCCACTTTTTGTGCCAAGGTCAGTAATAAAAAGATTAAATAAGATTGGTCCCAAAACCGATCCCTGAGGAACTCCACTGGTAACCTCCCTCCAATCTGACAGTTCGCCTTTCAGGAGAACCCGTTGCAGTCTCCCCTTTAACTAATTCCTTATCCACCTTTTGATGTTCATATTGATCCCCATCTTCTCCAATTTAACTAATAATTCCCCATGTAGCACGTATCAAATGCCTTACTGAAATCTAGGTAAATTAGATCCACTGCATTTCCTTTATCCAAAAAATCTGTTACCTTTTCAAAAAAAGAGATTAGGTTGGTTTGGCACGATCTACCTTTTGTAAAACCATGTTGTATTTTTTCCCATTTACCATTGACTTCATGTCCTTAACTAATTTCTCCTTCAAAATGTTTTCCAGGACCTTGCATACTACAGATGTCAAACTAATAGGCCTGTAGTTACCCAGATCACTTTTTTTTCCTTTCTTAAAAATAGGAACTATATTAGCAATTCTCCAATCATTCGGTACTACTCCTGAGTTTACAGATTCATTAAAAATTCTTGCTAATGGGCTTGCAATTTCAGGTGCCAATTCCTTTAATATTCTTGGATGAAGATTATCTGGGCCCCCCGATTTAGTCCCATTAAGCTGTTTCAGTTTTGCTTCTACCTCAGATATGGTAATATCTACCTCTATATTCTCCTTCCCATTTGTCATGCTACCATAATCCCCAAGATCCTCTTTAGCCTTATTAAAGACTGAGGCAAAGTATTTGTTTAGATATTGGGCCATGCCTAGATTATCTTTAACCTCCACTCCATCCTCAGTATTTAGCGGCCCCACTTCTTCTTTCTTAGTTTTCCTCTTATTTATATGGCTATAGAACCTTTTACTATTGGTTTTAATTCCCTTTGCAAGGTCCAACTCTACTCGACTTTTAGCCCGTCTCACTTTATCCCTACATGTTCTGACCTCAATTAGGTAGCTTTCCTTGCTGGTCCCTCCCATCTTCCACTCCCTGTATGCTTTCTGCTTCTTCTTAATCACCTCTCTAAGATGCTTGCTCATCCAGCTTGGTCTACAACTCCTGCCTATGAATTTTTTCCCCTTTTTTGGGATACAGGCTTCCGATAGCTTCTGCAGCTTTGATTTAAAGTAATCCCAGGCCTCCTCTACCTTTAGATCCATAAGTTGTTCAGTCCAATCCACTTCCCTAACTAATTTCCTTAATTTTTGAAAGTCAGCCCTTTTGAAATCAAAAAACCTAGTTGCAGATTTATTTTTGTTAATCCTTCCATTTAGTTTGAACTGAATTAGCTCATGATCACTTGAGCCAAGATTGTCCCCTACAACCATTTCTTCTATGAGGTCCTCACTACTTACTAAAGCAAATCTAAAATGGCATCCCCTCTAGTCGGTTCAGCAACTACTTGATGAAGCAATCCCTTAGCTATCGCATCTAGGAAAATCTGAGCCCTATTATTATTACTAGCACTGGTCCTCCAGTCTATATCTGGGAAGTTAAAGTCTCCCATGATCATGCAGTTTCCATTAGTATTTACTTTATTAAAGACATTAAAAAGGGCTCTATCCATATCCAAATTAGATCCCGGAGGTCTATAGCACACCCCAAGCACTATCGTAGGAGAGGCTTTACTAGTTTTCTTCCCCAATGTAATTTTGCCAGGACAGACTCTGTCTTATCCATTGCATCGCTTCTTATTTCTTTACATTCTACCTCATCATTGATATACAATGCTACTCCACCCCCTTTACCTTTGTTTCTGTCTTTCCTAAAGAGCACATACCCTTCAATACCTGTAGTCCAGTCATGACTACTATTCCACCATGTTTCTGTTATCCCTATAATATCTGGTTTCACTTCCTGCACCAGTAGCTCTAGTTCCTCCATTTTGTTACCTAGACTCCTCGCATTGGTGTACAAACATCTTAATTTTTGCTGTTTGGCCTCGCTCACATTTTGTACTCTATTAGGCACAGTCATTCTACAGCCAGTATAACCTATTAGACTAGTATCCACACCGCCCTTGCTCCTTATATACATTCTCCTACCCACGGCAGTATCCTTTCTTCATCTTCTTCCCTCTCAATGCTAAAATCTGGCGTGGAGATTTTCTGGACATCTCCCATCCATCTCCCCCTAATTCCTAGTTTAAAGCTCTCTTTATCAGTTGTGCCAGCCTCGATCCTAGAAGTCTATTTCCTTCCCTACTCAGATGAAGTCCATCCCGAGAGAACTGTCCTCTGTCCGTGAATGCCTCCCAGTGGCCATACATCCCAAAGCCCTCCTTATAGCACCACTGCCTAAGCCATCTGTTGACAGTCATAATCTTGTCACACCTTTGTTGCCCTTCTCTAGGAACAGGAAGGATCCCGCTAAAGATCACCTGAGCCTCAATTTCCTTAAGCGTCTTCCCCAGCCTAGCATAGTCTCCCTTAATACTTTCCAGCGAGAATCTAGCCGTATCATTTGTTCCCACATGAAGGATAATTAGGGGATTCTTTCCCGCTCCCTTTAGGATCCTTTTCAACCTCAGGTCTACATCCCGTGTCTTAGCACCCGGAAGACAGCACACCCTTCTATTCTCTGGATCAGCTCTAGTTACAGGCCTGTCTATTCTTCTCAATAAAGAGTCCCCGATCACATAGACCTGCCTTTTCCTGGTGACGGTGCTATTCTCCAGTCTCTTCCCTGTTCCCTCTGGCTGCAAGTTCTTTCCATTCCTGTTTTCCCTTATAATGTTCTTCAACCCATCCTGTATCCTCCTGGGGCTCATATTTGGTGTAGTCTCCCTTGACTCTTCCCCTTTTCCTATAGGACTAGCCTCTCTTCTCTTCTTCCTTACCCTTCCACCTTCAACAATACCTGCTGAGCCCCTTCGTCATTTTCCAACTCTGCAAACCTGTTCCTAAGCTCTATTTCTCCTTCACTAGCCCGTCTTTTCCTCTGCCTGGTTTTTTGAGTCACATGTTTCCACTGACCACTTTCCTCACC
The DNA here is from genome assembly GCF_009764565.3 of Dermochelys coriacea. Lineage (NCBI taxonomy): Eukaryota > Metazoa > Chordata > Testudines > Dermochelyidae > Dermochelys > Dermochelys coriacea. Next base: position 12,528,298 of record NC_050073.1, on the reverse strand, counting down.
CAGTCTCTCCTCAAAATTCCCCAGCCCTGCTTCCATCCGTGAGTCTGAGCTTTTCCCTTCAGATACCTCATATCTTTGCTCCATCATCTGCTCAAACCCCTTCCTAAACTCAACCAGACTTTCCACCTGCATCTCCAAACCTCGGATCTTTTCCTCCATCAGCTCTATCAGACGACATTTCATGCAGAAAAAACTCTTACCGGTTCCCCCCTCCAGGATCATGTACATACCACAGCTTCCACATCCAGTCATCCTCAATGTGTCTTTCACTACAGGAGTCACTCCCACAGCTGCCTCTGTATCTGTCATCTCCTTCCCACCTAAATCCTGTTAATCTGGGAAACACAAGCCACACCAAAAAGACCACCCCCCCAGCAAAAGCAAACCCCAAACAAGCACCACAATCCAAACTCCCCTTACAAACTCCCACTCAAACTCCCCTGTTTAGAGCTCTGTTTGCTAGCTCCTGTGCCGCTGCAGCTGTTTTAATGTTGGTAGTAAAGGGTTGTTGGGGTTTTTTGGTCTTAAAATAATTGTGTCTGTAACATCAAAATATGCTGCATCTGGGATTTGCTAAAAACTACTGGGCTCTGTCCTCGGCTGCACCAACTTCACACTCAGCGCTGATGAGGAGACTGAAGAAACTGGTTATAAGCCACCTCTGCACTGCCCTGATCCTGGGCCAGGTGGGGAAGAAAACGGCCTCCTGTCCAACACAGAGGAACCTCAGCGCTGCCCTAAGTTGCCCCAGATGCTGTGCTGGCCTAGGAGAGGTGGAGCACTCTGCCCCGGACATACACCTCCATGCTCCTCCACACCCCATATATGGGGGAAGGGGGATGTAGGCAATAGGTGATAATGAGCTCGCTATACCTGCTTTCTACCACCAGAAGCTTACCCGGAATCAGGGGGATCCTTAGCTGCCCCTTTAGGGCACCTGCCAGGCTGCTTTCCCTGCTCAACAGGGGCTGAAGCCTGAGCCCACTACGTGCACTGTAGGATGTTGTGATCCTTCCCGGTACCCTGAGTTTAACTCACAACATCAGTGTTACCAGGCACAGACTAAAGGGAGCCAGTTGCTACTTACCCCAATCTCTGTAGTTTGCAGTTTGGATGTTTTAGCCCCTCACACAGCAGCCGCACTCCAGCATCTCCCAGAGAATAATTACCATGCAGGTCCAGCTCTGTCAGGCTCTGGCTGGTTCTGAGAACAGCAGCGAGATCCCCACTGCCAGAAGCTGTAACACCGCACTTCCACAAGCTGCAGGAGAGAGAAAGACAGAGAAGGGGTATTAACGTGTGAATGGGATTCATCACAGCTGGTTTGACAGGTGGCCCCACCCACGAGCCCCTCTGCCTGACCAATCAGCATCAAGAATGAGCCAGAAGTCCTGCTACAGACTCTGTCCCAAGTCCCACCTTTGTGCAATGAGAAACCAGCAGTGGGTGGGACTTCCTGTCTGAACTTCACCCCTTGCCCTTCACCAATCAAAAGTAGGAGTGGACTAGACACTTCAAACCTCTGCCACTAACCAATGAGGAATAAGGTTTGGGGTAAGACTCCTTCCTAAGCCCCACCCCTGTGCCCGTGCCCTTTACCTTGACCAACCAGAATTCAGAAAGTGTAAAAAGTTGCCCTTTAAGTCCTGCCCAGTCCACACTGATCAGTCCCGGAATGGTGCGACCCAATCAGAGCAGCCCCATCACTATAGGGGGGCTCTAGGGGAAGCCCCCTCCACAGGCAGCTGGGCCAGACTCAGAGCAGGAGCTGGGAGATCCTGCTCCTTCACGACTCCGACACTAGCTCTGCTGCTCCCCTGCAGGACACAGATGTCTCCTTTCTCTGCTCCCAGCTCTGACTCTCAGGCGTGGGGAGGGGAGGCAGCTGCAAGGCTCAGCACTGGCAGCACCGCACCCACCTTTGACTGAGACCAGGGATCAAAGCGGGGGAGACAAAGATAAGAAGATTCCCCTCGCAGGGAGTTCCCCAAGGCTTGGGGAGAGAAGAATCACTGAAAGGACGGTGACTGTGTGACTCTCTTGACAGGGCTTGTTCCAGAGTTTCTGGAGAGGTTATCAAAGCAGAAGTTCTGATGGTTTCTGTAACCCCCCTGCAGAGTCTGGGCTCCTGATGGAGCTGCCAGCCAGCTGAGTGGGTAACCATGGCAGCAGGCTGGTTCTGACCATGTGCAATTCAAGGACCACCTGCAATTATGGCTGTCTTTGTCCTCCTTCAAGGCCTGAGAATGAGCCCCCTGCACACCCAAGCATGGTCCCACCTCCACCTGCTAAATCTTGCACACACTTCAAGAAACCCCTTCCACCAGAGTTGTCACCTGCATGGCCTCCTTCATCACCTCATTTACCTTAAAATATTGTTACTCTGCCCAATGGAGAGTTGTGACGGGACCCCTGGGGTGCAACCTGTGACTGTGGGACTCCTGAGACCCTTTACTCACATTCTAGGTTGTCTCTCACAATGCCTTACTCGTGGCAATCAGCAAATTCCTGCAGATGCATACATGCATAATACATACATACATGCTGTCATAACCATACAGCTAAGGGTAGCCTAGAATTTCTCTTTACCTACAAAGGGTTAAGAAGCTCAGATATCCTGGCTGGCACCTGACCAGAAGGACCAATGGGAAAAGAAGGTACTTTCAAATCGGGGGGTGGGGAGGAAGGCTTTGGTTTTTGCTCTGTGGATGTTCTCTCGGAAGACAAAAGAAAGAGACCAAGCAAGTAATCCAGCTCCTACTGAAATGATATATACAATATTACAGAAATAGTAAGTAATAGCAAGAAATGCGTTAGATTAGCTTTTGTTTTAGATTGTGAATTTTCCCTATGCTTAGAGGGAGGTTTATCCCTGTTTTTTTATAACTTTAAAGTTTTGCCTAGAGGGGAATCCTCTGTGTTTTGAATCTGATTACCCTATAAAAGTTACCCTCCATCCTGATTTTACAGAGGTGCTTCTTTTACTTTTTTTTTTCTTAATAATAAAGTTCTGTTTTTTTAAGAATCTGGTTTACCTATTTGGTTGGTAGATTATTCTCAAGCCTCCCCAGGAAAGGGGGTGAAGTGGCTTGGGGGGATATTTTAGGGAAACAGGAACTCCAAGTGGTCCGTTTCCTGAATCTTTGTCTAACTCACTTGGTGGTGGCAGCAGTACCCATGCAAGGACAAGGAAGGATTTGTGCCTTGGGGAAGTTTTTAACTTAAACTGGTAGAAATAATCTTAGGGGGTCTTTCATGCGGTCCCCACATTTGTACCCTAGAGTTCAGAGTGGGGAGGGAACCCTGACACACGCATACATACATAATACAGCATGGCAAGAAAATCCTCCAAATATGAATGATTAACCTGTTGAATTGGAGATCGTTCACCTCCCAATGACTTCAAAAATATCTGTGTCAATTACCTTTGGTAAATGAAATATCAAACAATCATTCGTTTTCTGATATAGCTGTAAAACTAATCTGAAAAGTTTTCAAAAGAAATCACTTTAAAAATGTATAGTGTAGACTTTCTAAAAGTGAAACTTACATCTATCTCTGAGTTCTGAAGAATATGTATTAAGATTATAACAACCAACAGGAATGCACTTTTACATAGAAAACCATGATTAAATCAAGTCTTCCTTACTATTGATTTAAATCATAATTTAAAATCAAATCCACCCTGGAAAGTGGTCACATAAACAAGCAATTCCTGCAGAAATACACCTACGGTCATGCTCTGCTTTGCTCATGCCTCAAACCTGATATTGAGAGTAAGCAGGGTGGAGAAAAAATGATGTTTCTCTTAATAAAAGAATCACAGATGTTGTCTGATTTTTTAACTTAAATCAGATTAATTTAAATTAGATTTTTTATTTAAATTAAATATATTTTGCTTTTAAAATAAACATTTAAAATTAAATTAGAAATTATAACATCCTGCGTTAAAGCATAAATTTACTGTAATCTGTATATAAATAATTGAAATTAAATAAAAATGATATGCAAGAAGTATGTGTTTGCTGATAAGCTGGTGGAAGTCACCAGCTGAGCACCTGGAAGCCCTGAGAACACCGGCTCGAGATAGGGATCAGTTTCTGGCTCCTGCTGCAGAGCTGGAAACTCTGGAAGCCCCAGCTCCCTACCTCCAAGGTTACTGGTTCAGTCACTGTTCTCAGGGCTTCTAGGTTCCCATGGCTTCTAGATTCTTGGCTCACCATCAATCCACTAGAGCTGACAGGGAGCCAGGTGTCTAGAAACCATGGGAGCTATGGCTGAGCTAAGAGTGGTTTTCAACCTTTTTGGTCTCAGAACCCATTTGTAAACCTTGATGGCCTGTCACAACCCAATAAATAGCTTTAGTGCAAAAATGTCCTCTTAGGATACATTTCTAATCCATGATATAGAATATACACATTAATATAATAAGTACTAAATGCAGCAATATTAAAATACAGCACTTAAGTATTTGTTGTATAAATCCTACATTCCGAGCATTGCAACCTGTCAGAATGTGTCAAAGGGTCGCATGGGAGGCCCTGACGTGGGGAGGAGGGGAATCACGTCCTAGTCCTGGGGGGGGCGGGGGTGAGATGCCGTGTGGGGTGTAGAGCCCACCATGCACTCATCCCGCAGCAGTGGCTCCTGCAGCTTCAGTCCTGCAGAGCTGGCTAGCTCCCAGATCTGGGTGTTGCGACATGGTGCCTGGGGTCACAGTGCCACCAATCAAATTTGAGTGAGCTCCCTGTGATGACAGAAAGGCAGCTGGGCCAAACCAGTGGTAAAACTTTGACTGTTTTAAGGAGAGAGCAAAATCAAGTCTCCAGGGACAACTGTTTAGAGAGTAACTGATAATCAGTATTATAGGAGGTGGTGTATGAGAGAGGTCCCTCTGCACCTCCCCTTCCCGTGTGTGGGTCAGAGAGAGATCACTGAATCAGGCTTCGCCCTGTCCACAAAGAGAATGGCAACCCCTGTGCTTACAGTGGAATAACAACCCAGAAAACCTCCCCTCTGCAATCAGCAAGCCGATCAGTCTCGTTGCCTGCATCTGGGTGCGTCTCTAGCAAAAACTAAATGTCTATCTTTTTCTGGGACAGGAACTCAAAAAGAGCCCTACGTTTTTTCACGTTCCTGTGCACATTCACATTCAGAGAGACACATACAAAAGTATCCCTCAGACCAGTACTCATCAGAAAAAATAAGAAAAAAAGTCAGAAACAGAAAAAAATACCCCAACCAAACCTCAAACAAAATCACCACGCGTTTCCATATTCATTAATCCCAATGTTTCCACTGGTCAAAGACGCACGTGATTTGGTGACCATTTTATTTATTCTATACCACTTTTGTCTGAAAAACTCAGACACTAGAGGCACATCTCATAGTATATTGATCAGGCAATAAAAACAAACAGATTAAGATCAGGAAACCAACTTGCTACTTTTACACCACGTTTCCCTTTAGTCTCATCCAGAAACCTACCAGTAGCGTCCGGGCTGCATTCCCCCCGCCACCAGTCATGGAGTTCAGAACCCAAAGGATCCATGAGTTTGTCATCCTACACACTCAGACTCAGACTCACTACTGACCATGGAGTGGAGGTGGGGGACCTCAGAGAGACCGGACGGAGGGGGCTGCTGGGACTGAGGGGCAAAACTAATACCTGAGAACTCCCCATGGCTCCAATCAAAGACCCACCCTCAGCAGCACCCACAGCCACCATCTGCTCCCCGACTGCACTGACTAAGCTAATCCACTGGGGCCTTCACTGGCTGGTTTTTATTCTGGAGTTTTGCCAGCAAGCCCAAATCCACAGCCAAAGCTGTGGAAATCACAGTGAGGCTCAGCCTACAATTCTCAGACAGGTTCAGGCTGAGTCCACTGAATCAGAAGCCACAGAACCAGTAATAAAATCTCCCCCCAGGTGTAAAGGGGCCACTAACCCCCTCCCCTCCAGAACCAACATCCCCAGAGATATCTGGAGCCTGCTGGCCCTCAGTTCCTCCTGCAGCTGCCCCACCCTGCGCTTTACTCTTGGAACCCCCCACATTGCCAAGCACAGGGTCACCAGGGGCAGCCTGCCTCTTCTTAGGGCACTGATTGACTCAATGTGTCAGACTCCCACAACGAAAACAGGCCATCTCTTCAGGGGCAACAAACACAGCGTTGCCACACTTCCCAAACCTATACTTCAGAGACACTTTAAATACTTTATCAGGTATCAGAGGGGTAGCCGTGTTAGTCTGGATCTGAAAAAGCGGCAGAGTCCTGTGGCACCTTATAGACTAACAGATGTATTTGGAGCATAAGCTTTCGTGGGCAAATACCCACTTCGTTGGATGCATGTAGTGGCCACTCCAATACGTCTGTTAGTCTATAAGGTGCCACAGGACTCTGACGCTTTTAAGTACTTTGGAAGCACTGTTTAATATCATATAGATCTGCCTACAAAAGGACAAGGCAGACTGAACCTCTGGGCTTTACAGCCCAAAGAAATCCTCCTAATAGGGCTAGAGATCTTACCATAACTCACCAGGGCTTTGCCTAGCTGATCATTCCAAAAAATGAAGGGACATTAGAAACAGCGACTTCAACAGCCAGTTTTGAAAGGGGCACAACAGGGACAAAAACACCCTGTACAGCAATCCTCTCCACAACCATCTGCTCAGGGAGGCTAAGGGTGGCAACAAACACAACAGCCTTGCTCATGTGTAGAATCATAGAATATCAGGGTTGGAAGAGACCTCAGGAGATCATCTAGTCCAACCCCCTGCTCAAAGCAGGACCAATCCACGTTCTTAAACCCAGTGACCTTCCCCATAGCTAGAACATGCTCCTCCACAGCGGCAGAGTCTGGAGGCAAAATCCAAACCCCATAGCCACATGTTAAACTTCAGAATCTGCCACAAACTGCAGTGTTTGTCCTCTAGGCCCTGGGCTGGCAATCGCAGCCCAGAGAGTACTCAAAAGGCTGCTAAGACAAAAGAAATCCTAAAATAAACCCACAACTACCAAAAAATTAAACAAAAAAAATCTTTTCCCCAAAACACGGAGAACAGCAAAGCACACTCACTCTCAACCTGATCACAAATCTCCTCCCTTAATTTGAAACTATTGGTCAATATTTCAGAGTAGCAGCCGTGTTAGTCTGTATTCGCAAAAAGAAAAGGAGTACTTGTGGCACCTTAGAGACTAACAAATTTATTAGAGCATAAGCTTTCGTGAGCTACAGCTCACTTCATCGTAATGCATCCGATGAAGTGAGCTGTAGCTCACGAAAACTTATGCTCTAATAAATTTGTTAGTCTCTAAGGTGCCACAAGTACTCCTTTTCTTATTGGTCAATATGTTTTTAACCCTTATGTGAGATTTTCCAGCTCCTGAAACTCTGATCTGAACCTCTAGGGGGCCCTACCAAAAAGGATTACAGTGCCCCTGGACCCCATGCTCAGCATGCTTGGAGTCAGGACTAAGAACAGAACAAACAAGGAGCCCCGTCTGGGCCTAGTTTGAGAAGCTTCTGCATGGGATGATCAGACAAGCCGTCCACCAGTCCAGTGACAAGCCAGAGCTACATAGACCCCAACAGCAAGTTAGCAGGGAAAAGGGCAGCCTGACAAATAAAGAGGGTTTAAAGTTGGAAGCTAGAAGAGAGACTGTGCAGATCACGGAGACCCTGCTAAATTCCCACTCCCCCCAGAAGGAGTTTGTATTACTCTGAGGCTGTGACTTCAGGGATATGGCAGCTTCAGCAGCGCATTGACCAGCATCCAGAGAGAGAGAAGTTCTTACCCAGCACAGGTTACCAAGAGCCAGCTGAGATCCCAAGGGATTCCAATGAACCTGGATGGAGTCAGGAGAGGAGCCTGCCCTACCGAGGCATGAATTAAAAGGTGACTTTTGTTTTAGTCAGCCACCACCATAGCCCTGCAACTCTCCATCTCAGGACTCACGACCTCAGCACCACCATCCACCTTAAGAAGGTGCCAGGGAGGGAGGTGGGGTTACAGGAGTTTGTGAGCATTAGGCTGCAGGAAATTGGGTTAATGATGTTTCTTAATTATTAGATCATCTTAACCTTCCTGCCCCGATCCTATTTTCCTGTGACCAATACAGTTCACTTTTCTGTTATAGTGTTATTCTTGGTTATTTTTCTTTGCTAAGGTTTATTTTATTTACTCTATTGTCCCGTGTACTGGGCTTTATGCTTCTTTCCAGTTTGAAGTATTACCATGGATTTATCAAAGGACAGCCACCCTGTGCATTGGGCACAGTGAAGAGTCTGAGTGGAGGCACCAGGACCCAAAAAAGAAAAAGAACTCAGAACCTGACCCATGCAAGGGGTGGAGAAAAAATACCCCAAATACTGGTGATAGCAAGTGCCTGGGAGAGAAAAGCGACGAAGGGCTACATTATACATTATAATAAAAACAAGCTTTAAAACCCAGAGACGTGTTTAAAAGAAAACCTGAAGGAAAATTAAAAAAAAAATAAATGTAGCTAAAAGTTGTTTTGTTAAGTTTGTCAGGGATCAAAGTGTTGTCCTCAGTTAGCATTTAAAATAAAAATCTCTTTAGTCCCAGCCTGAAGAAAAGGAAGAAAAGGCCTTTCATGCTGGTTTCTTTGTTTTTGAAAGTGACTCACAGGGACTGAGTCCTCATTTCAGAGTTAGGTTCAAAGTATTTTGAAAGTAATGAACTCAATGATCAAACTCATCCAACAGTGGAGCTGAGCAAAAGTCAGATTTTCCATCCAGCAAAGAAATTCTGATATTTCAACATTTGTTTTCATCCCAAAGCATGACAAAAAGATGAGGTGTCAATTTTTATGGAACAGAAATTAAAAATATATCAATTTAGAAATGAAGAAACTTTTTGTTTCAGCCCTTTCAACCCAGATGAAATATTTTGCATTAAGCTACATTTTCCTATAGTTGTGCATTGCCTCCTGTAATTGTAGTATTGGAACCTGATGCATCCATTCTCCCCTGTACCTAGGGCTCCTGCATGGACTAGGTCTCCCATGATGCATCATACTTGTTGGTCAGAGGAGAGCCCACATTGCACTAGGGGAGATGTAGACCTCCAGGGAGCCTGGCTCATAGAAATAAGATGACCTGAGATACAACTCCCGTAAGGCAATGTGCTAATAGGGACATACAGTTTAATGAAATGTTTTGGGCCAGTTTAACAAAAAAACATTCTCACACAAAGTTTCTATTTTGTGGAAGCTGCATTTTCCTTCAAGAAATCATTCCAGTGGTAAATTCTTGATCAGCTCTAGACAATAGTCTGCACATCCCAATAGCTGCCAGAGCAAATTCTTCTAGTTTAAGTATTGGAGCATAAAACGTACATGGTCAAGTAACAAATTCAGTTACTGCTACAGACCTGTAGGTCTCACTCCTCAGGATGGAACAGGATGCTGCAGATCCACTGAGCAGAGGGATCTGCTGCAGTGTTGTGACTCCAGCAGCTAAGAGGAGGAGTGGAAAATAGATGTAGTGGTAAATACTCTGAGATGGAAAATCACTGACAGTGGGTGGGTGGTCTTTGATAGCAGGTGATAGTTCCTGTCTGTTGCAGGCTCTGTAGTGGAGACTGGCACCTCCTGATCATCAAGAGGGAAGAGAAGGAAGAGGCTAAACAAGACTGATGGTGGGAGTAAAAGGATAAAACGAACAGTGCTGAGATGAGTCCTATCCACCTACAAACTGATAGGGAGAGCTCTGAGACCTTGAGAGAGGCCTGGTGGCAGAAGCACCTCAGCCCTACAGGCTGTGGATCTGATGTTCTTGGGACAAAATAGGGAAACCTGCATTGGGGGTTAGTGGCATTAACCCCAAACCTCCAGTGAGGGACAGCGGCTGGTGCAACAGGAGGCTGATTTTGTGGCTCACTCTGCTGGTGCTTTTCCAGAGGTCTCAGCATCCAACGTGCAGATCCTTTGAAAATCTGGTGGGAAGTAACACAATGGGAGCTGCTGGGTGCTGAGCAACTTTGAAAATCTGGCCTCAAGTCCTCAGAGTTCCCCAGAACCTCAGAGGCCTGGGATGGGGCTTCTACCTTGAAAGCAGACAAAAAAGAGCGGAAACGTATTGAAAGAGAAAAAGGCCACAGCTTTCCCCAAAGGATTTAGTTTTTATAATGAATCCAACACTGGCACCTGCTCTCACCAGCCCTGTTTAGAACTGTAAACACACATCCCCATCCCCAGCAGACTGCACTTCAAAGGGTGTTTCTTCAAACTGGTGGTGGCTCTCAGCTGGGAGCACATTCAGCCCCAGCCCTAGGAACATCAAAGGCAGAAGCCACCATAGCTTGGGCTGAAGCTTAAATGCAAGCTGAGCATTTCTGCTCAGATGGGAAGGTTTAGAATCTTCAGAGTCCTGGGGTCTCTTTGTTTTTATTAGTTATATATATGAAAATTCAAGGTGTCAAAAATTATTAGAATGATCTATAAAATGGGCTGTTAGCTGAAGGGTAAGAATGAGCTCTTTTTAACGCATTTTTATTAAAAGTGTCTGTCTGTCTGTCTGTGTGTTCCCTAAAACACCAGGGGGCTGAGGAGCTAATTGTCGGGTGTGGGCTCAGCTTTACTTAGTTTCCATCTTCCAGACATGCTGGTGCATATTGTGAGCAATTGACACGGGTGCTGGAGACACTGAACTCTCAGCTTCTCCCTGTAGCTACCAGGAGCAGTCTCCAGCCATGCATCCTGTCAAGTTGTTTACATAAAGGACTTCTGTAAACACGCACAGGAACCCAAATATTACTTACGACAGACTCTGTAATTTGCAGTTTTGTTTCAGTCCCTCACACAGCTGCCGCACTCCTGCATCTCCGAGTTTATTACCACCCAGGTTGAGCACTGTCAGGCTCTGGTTGGTTCTGAGAACAGCGGCAAGATCCCCACAGCCAGCATCTGTGAGACGACAACTCCACAAGCTGCAGGAGAGAGAAACAGAGAGAAGATTGATCATGGTGTGAACAGGACTCGTCACATCTGATCTAACAGGTGGCTCCTCCTACCAGCTGCTCTCCCTGACCAATCAGCATTGAGAATGAGCCAGAAATTCTACCCTAGGCCCTGTTCCAGGCCCCAACCCTTAGCCAATGAGTAATCAGTGTTGGATGGATCTTCCTGCTTAAGCCCCACTGCTTCCCCTTCAGAAATAACCAATCAGCATTGAGAATGGTCCAAACATGTCAATCCCTAAAACTCTGCCATTGACCAATGAGGAATAAGATTTGCAGTAAGGTTTCCTCTCTATTCAGGTCCCCCAACCCCTTTCTACTGACCAACCAGAATTCAGGATTGGTACAAGGTCCCTTAAGTCCTGCCCAATCAGTTCTCAACCAGTGAGGCTGGACTTTGCACAGATCAGCCCTGGGATGGTACGACCCAATCAGAGAACGACCATCACTACAGGGAGGCTGTAGAGAAAGCCCTCTCCCCAGACAGCTGGGCCAGGCTCAGAGCAGGAGCTGGGAAATCCTGCCCCTCAATGCCCCTGGCACTATAGTGGGGGCAGGCAAACTTTTTGACTTGAGGGCCAAATTTGGGTATGGAAATTGTATGCTGGGCTGAGGTGGGGAAGGGGGACTTTGCATTTTTTGCAGTTTGGCCCTAATCGAGTAACCTCAGTTGGTTTCCCTGGGACCCCGGCCACAGAGGGAGTAACAAGGGATGAGAGGGAAGAAGAAGGAAAAAGGGGAAGATGAAGAGAGATGTTTAGAGGGGGAATGGCAGAAAAAAAAGGAGTTAAATTGGAGGGTAAACAGAGACAAGCAAAAGACTGAGGGAAAAAACAGACAAGCAGAGAGAGAAGGAAAATAAGAAAGAGACAAGAAAGTACCCGTGCAAAGAGAAATAAGCAAACAGAGTTTAAAAAAAAGGGGTGGGGGTGGGGGAGAGAAGAAATAGTGGAACTCAGGGTTTTTTAAAGTTTTTTTTGTAGAAAGGTTGCAACCAAAAGGTTGCAATAATATACACACTCCCTAAATGTTGAAAGTGTTCCAAATCATGAGTTGGATGTCAAAGAGTCTTAACTGAAAATAGTTACAAATCTGGCTTAAAAATCATGAATTTTTCAACATTATCCTGTATAAGACATCATGAGTCTCTGTGATAACAGGGGTTTCAGAGAACTCATTGAGAATGGCAGAGGACATGTGAGTCCATTGTTTCTGAGATCAGAGGCAGGAATAACTTTGATTTTTGTATATAACAAAACAGTCAGTATAAACTAAAGAGTTTTCAGTCCTGATTTAACTGTAAATCTTAATGCATACTTAACCATGGAGATGCTACTACCCCTCTATACATTTCCCTAATCAACCAAAGTTGATGCTGGGTTTTAGAGTATAGTGGCGTGTACATCTATCGGCAAACAATCATATATATTTGAGGTCATGTGGTTTTGGTGCACATCTCCCATAACAATATGTGTTGTGATACACTAGTGCAGAATTCCAGATGAATACTCTTCTTATTCTAAGTGAATAGAATTTTGCCTTTGAAATGTATGAGAAACTTCAAAAATCCTGCATCTGACGAAGTGGCTTATAGCCCACGAAAGCTTATGCCCAAATAAATTTGTTAGTCTTTAAGGTACACGGGACTCCTTGTTATTTTTGCTGATACAGACTAACATGGCTACCACTCTGAAACCTTAAAAAATCCTGGAAATTCTACATGACATTTCTAAAATGTCTGGGACATGATTACCCTCCACCTCCGAACAGCCCTGTCTGGCTCAGATGAATAAACTCTGATTGATAAGTAGCTCTACTTTAAAAACCTTAAACATAGAAAACAGAGGCCATCCCTGTGAAAAGAGCACATTCGGAAACTAGGAAGCACAGGAGAATGAGCAGAGCTCTGCGTAAGAGAAAGGCAGGTCTTGTGGTTAAAGCCCTGGAGTAGCATGCAGGAGATCTGTGTTCTGTTCTGGCTCTACCACAGACTCCCTGGGTGACTTTGGACAAGTCATTTTATGCTCATTTTTCCATCTGAAAAATAGGAATAATCATTATTCTTTCCTCTCACCCATTTGTGTGTCAGGTCTATTTAGACTGTAGGGCCTTCAGGGTAAGGACTGTCTGTGTGTATTTTTGTTCTTGCTTCTGATACCCATGTCCCAGTCTCACACTGATGTTACCCTGAGCCAATCAGTAGCAGGAGTTTGGGGCCTTGCAGGTTGAAGGAGAAATCAGAGACATGAAGTCTGGGTAAATTCTAAGTGTAACTTGTTTTATTTACATATATACACCAGTTCTGGAATGACATGGTCACATGGCACACAAGGCAGGCCCCTCTTTCAGAGATCTCAGCCCAGCACTTCCCCAGGAAAAACTCTGCCTCAAGAATGGACTATAATCAGAGCCAGAGCCAGAGAGCAAAGTCTCCCGCTGCTTGCACAGCTCCCTCTCTCCCAAAGCTACCTCTACACTAAACATTGCATAACCCAAAAAATTAACACAGCATGTTTCCCCAAGCCTAAAAACCTGCTTTTGTTCTGTCAGGGTTCCTTCCCCACTCCGAACTCTAGGGTATAGATGTGGGCACCTGCATGAAAGACCCCCTAAGCTTATTCTTACCAGCTTAGGTTAAAAACTTCCCCAAGGTACAAACTTTGCCTTCTCCTTGAACAGTATGCTGCCACCACCAAGCATTTTAAACAAAGAACAGGGAGAGAGACCACTTGGAGACATCTTCCCACCAAAATATCCCCCCCCCAAGTCCTATACACCCCCTTTCCTGGGGAGGCTTGAGAATAATATCCTAACCAGTTGGTTATAAAATCAACAAAGACCCAGACCCCTGGATCTTGGAACAATGGAAAAAATCAGTCAGGCTCTTAAAAGAAGGATTTTATTTAAAAAAAAAAAAAAAAGGTAAAAATCATCCCCGTAAAATCAGGATGGAAAATACTTTACAGGGTATTCAGATTCAAAACACAGAAGCTCCCCCTCTGGGCAAAACCTTCAAGTTACAGAAAACAGGAATAAACCTCCCTCTTAACACAGGGAAAATTCACATAAAACAAAAGATATAATCCGCCTTGCCTGATTTACCTATACTGGTTGCAATATTGGAGACTTGGATTAGGATGGGTTGGAGAAGATGGATTTCTGTCTGGCTTCTCTCAGTCCCAAGAGAGATCAACCACGTAAACTAAGAGCACAAAACAAAAGCCTTCCCCCCCGCCCCACCCCCACAAGATTTGAAAGTATCTTGTCCCCTTACTGGTCATTTGGGTCAGGTGCCAGCCAGGTTAGCTGAGCTTCTTAACTCTTTACAGGTGACAGGATGTTTCCTCTGGCCAGGAGGGATTTTATAGCACTGTATACAGAAAGATAGTTACCCTTCCCTTTATATTTATTACATGTTCTTAATAAAAAGAACTTGGACGACTAGTGGCACCTGCCATAACAGCACATCTAGTGCTTAACACAACACACCATGAGACCCTGAACTCGATGGGGGAATTTTGGCACTACTATAATACACTACTAATAAATAATACTACAGCTACCCTAAACTATATGTGAATTTACTCTGCCCACCACCTGAGGACCAGTGTCTCCAAAGGAAACAATAAGTTGTTGATGGCTGATTTGATGACAAAAGGAGCTAATTGGAGCAACTTTTGATTGAGACACCGAATGTCAAATAGGAGAGCTGCTCAGACATGATGGTGGCTGCCGAGCATTACTTGCAGTATCAAAGTGATGGGCCATGAACCATGACCGAAGAACAAGCACCCAGAACTTCTGTTGACCAAATCAATACTGTATTTGGTGCTGAACAGCAAGAGGCACAGAATCTGTTCACGGATAAGTTGTGCTTAAAAATTGTTGAAGAGTTTCTGTAAAGGGGCCAAATTTGATATCTTGATAGCCAGAGCGTTTGGCTTCCAGTCAAAGACTTGCTGAAACAGGACCCCTTCATGAAAATTTCTTTACTGTGAATTAAAAAATCCCTTTCACACAAACATGAATCTTTATATTTAGTCTTTATTGAACGTGGTAATGTAAACAAGTCAGAACTGCAGAAATAAGTCTGTTGTCATGTTCTGCTTATGCCTCAAACCTGTTATTGAGAGTAAGCAGGATAGAGAAAAAATATTTTTAAACACCTCCCCCCGCATTGTTTGGTGGTGGTTGTTTTTCACTTTATTGGATTTAAATTGGAATTTTTATTGAAATCAAATATATTTTTCTTTTTAAAAATAAAAAAAATTAAAAGTAAATTTCAAATTCTGACATCCTATGTTAAAATTGAAACCTGCCATAATCTACTGAAATAATTTCAATTAAATTAAAAGTAATATTCAAGCCGTAGGTCTTTGTACTGAAGTTT
The DNA here is from genome assembly GCF_009764565.3 of Dermochelys coriacea. Lineage (NCBI taxonomy): Eukaryota > Metazoa > Chordata > Testudines > Dermochelyidae > Dermochelys > Dermochelys coriacea. Next base: position 12,512,926 of record NC_050073.1, on the reverse strand, counting down.
TAAAGAAAGTCAAATCATTGAACTGGTGGAACTTGGAAGTCACTGGCTCAGCAACTGGAAGCCCTGGGAACCCTGGCTCCAGCTGGGGCTCAGCTTCAGGCAACGGGGAGCCTGGAATGCTGAGAACCGTAGCTTGAGCCGGGGAGCAGCTCCTGGCTCCCTGACACAGAGCTGAGAGCCTGGAAGCCCCTACTCCCTATCTCTGAAGTCCCCATCTCAGTCATTGATCCCTGGGCTTCTTGGCTGCCTGCTCCCCATTAATCTGCTAAAGCTAATGGGGAACCTGGAGTCTAGAAGCCCTGGGAGCCATGGCTGAGCCAGGAAACCCAGAACTTCAACTCCCAGATGCAATTTCTTATTGAATTTTTTGCAACAAAGTGTTTTGATCATTTCAAAATGAATTGTTTTCAGATTTTCCCTTCTGTGGGAAATTTTGAAATTTCTGTTTTTCATTCCAAAAGAGAAGAATCTTTTTTCAGAAGTTTATAATTGCTGCAGAATAGAAACTCTGACTTTTGACCAGCTTTAGTCTTAACTTCATGATGTGTTCAGACAGCTCATAGTCACAAAACACAGGTACCCTAACCAAGCAGCCAGGGACAAGAAGAATCAATGAGACACCACAGTCACTGACTGACCACTGCAAAACAATGCAAACTCCTCCCCTGTACTGCCTTTGCAGAGTTCTGTGGTTTCTCCTACCTGTGACAGATGAAGCAGGAGACAAGAAAATCCAAGTGCCAATATTGAGAAAACCCAAGAAATAAACAAACATCTGCACAAAGAATTCTTCCATACCTGCTCCTTGGCCGTGAAGAGGCCATGAGATCCTCCTTCTTCTCTGCCATAGTAACCAGTAAGTCACACCCCACTGAACTTTTCTGGACTGTCAATCATTTTGTCAACCTAGAATGTCTCCTCATCTCCACAGCCCAGTGCCACTCACTTCAAGGGACTGGTACTCATTTTACAGAGATGATCTTCCACGTCCACAATGGCCTCTGTGACCATGAGGGATAACACAACATCCTTCTTCTCAGAATTCTGCCCATTCACAAAACCAGAATCTCAGAAACACTAGAGGAAATCTGAGTCTCCATCTGTGACCCTGATCTTTGATCTTCTTGGCTGTTTAAGAGCAGTAAGAGCACCTAGGACCCCTACTAAAATATATTGTCATCAACTGTTTGGAGGAGAGAAATTTTCCCTCCCATTCTTGACCGTGCAGCTACCTGGCCAGACTACTTACAAATCCATTGCTTGTTGCAACCAATCTTACAATCTATCAATATATCATCTGGTTTCCCATTTCTGGGCAACCTAATCAAGAAGCTACTGAACACCCTCAATCAACTTCACAAGTCCATTGGTGATATCCAGCTGGCTTTCCGGACACAGAACAGGAAGAAGAGAAGAGAGGCTAATCCTATAGGAAAAGCAGAAGAGTCAAGGGAGACTACACCAAATATGAGCCCCAGGAGGATACAGGATGGGTTGAAGAGGATTATAAGGGAAAATAGGAATGGAAAGAACTTGCAGCCAGAGGGAACAGGGGAGAGACTGGAGAATAGCACTGTCACCAGGAAAAGGCAGGTCTATGTGACTGGGGACTCTTTATTATGAAGAATAGACAGGCCTGTAACTAGAGCTGATCCAGAGAATAGAAGGGTGTGCTGTCTTCCGGGTGCTAAGATACGGGATGTAGACCTGAGGTTGAAAAGGATCCTAAAGGGAGCGGGAAAGAATCCCCTAATTATCCTTCATGTGGGAACAAATGATACAGCTAGATTCTTGCTGGAAAGTATTAAGGGAGACTATGCTAGGCCGGGGAAGACACTTAAGGAAATTGAGGCTCAGGTGATCTTTAGTGGGATCCTTCCTGTTCCTACAGAAGGGCAACAAAGGTGTGACAAGATTATGACTGTCAACAGATGGCTTAGGCAGTGGTGCTATAAGGAGGGCTTTGGGATGAATGACCACTGGGAGGCATTCACGGATAGAGGACAGTTCTCTCAGGATGGACTTCATCTGAGTAGGGAAGGAAACAGACTTCTAGGATCAAGGCTGGCAAAACTGATAAAGAGAGCTTTAAACTAGGAATTTGGGGGAGATGGTTGGGAGATGTCCAGGTAATCTCCACGCCAGATTTTAGCATTGAGAGGGAAGAAGACGAAGTAAGAAAGGATACAGCCGTGGGTAGGAGAATGTATATAAGGAGCGAGGGCAGTGAGGATACTAGTCTAATAGGTTATACTGGCTGTAGAATGACTGTGCCTAATAGGGTACAAAATGTGAGCGAGGCCAAACAGCAAAAATTAAGATGTTTGTACACCAATGCGAGGAGCCTAGGTAACAAAATGGAGGAACTAGAGCTACTGGTGCAGGAAGTGAAACCAGATATTATAGGGATAACAGAAACATGGTGGAATAGTAGTCATGACTGGACTACAGGTATTGAAGGGTATGTGCTGTTTAGGAAAAACAGAAACAAAGGTAAAGGTGGTGGAGTAGCATTGTATATCAATGATGAGGTAGAATGTAAAGAAATAAGAAGCGATGCAATGGATAAGACAGAGTCTGTCCTGGCAAAATTACATTGGGGAAGAAAACTAGTAAAGCCTCTCCTACGATAGTGCTTGGGGTGTGCTATAGACCTCCAGGATCTAATTTGGATATGGATAAAGCCCTTTTTAATGTTTTTAATAAAGTAAATACTAATGGAAACTGCGTGATCATGGGAGACTTTAACTTCCCAGATATAGACTTGAGGACCAGTGCTAGTAATAATAATAGGGCTGAGATCTTCCGAGATGTGATAGCTGATGGATTCCCTCATCAAGTAGTTGCTGAACTCACCGTTTTGGTGAGTAGCAAGGACCTCATAGAAGAAATGGTTGTAGGGGATAATCTTGGCTCAAGTGATCATGAGCTAATTCAGTTCAAACTAAACGGAAGGATTAACAAAAATAAATCTGCAACTAGGGTTTTTGATTTCAAAAGGGCTGACTTTCAAAAATTAAGGAAATTAGTTAGGGAAGTGGATTGGACTGAAGAACTTATGGATCTAAAGGTAGAGGAGGCCTGGGATTACTTTAAATCAAAGCTGCAGAAGCTATCGGAAGCCTGTATCCCAAAAAAGGGGAAAAAATTCATAGGCAGGAGTTGTAGACCAAGCTGGATGAGCAAGCATCTTAGAGAGGTGATTAAGAAGAAGCAGAAAGCATACAGGGAGTGGAAGATGGGAGGGATCAGCAAGGAAAGCTACCTAATTGAGGTCAGAACATGTAGGGATAAAGTGAGACAAGTCGAGTAGAGTTTGACCTTGCAAAGGGAATTAAAACCAATAGTAAGAGGTTCTATAGCCATATAAATAAGAAGAAAACTAAGAAAGAAGAAGTGGGGCCGCTAAACACCGAGGATGGAGTGGATATTAAAGATAATCTAGGCATGGCCCAATATCTAAACAACTACTTTGCCTCAGTCTTTAATAAGGCTAAAGAGGATCTTAGGGATAATGGTAGCATGACAAATGGGAATGAGGATATGGAGGTAGATATTACCATATCTGAGGTAGAAGCAAAACTGAAACAGCTTAATGGGACTAAATTTGGGGGCCCAGATAATCTTCATCCAAGAATATTAAAGGAATTGGCACCTGAAATTGCAAGCCCATTAGCAAGAATTTTTAATGAATCTGTAAACTCAGGAGTAGTACCGAATGATTGGAGAATTGCTACTATAGTTCCTATTTTTAAGAAAGGAAAAAAAAGTGATCCGGGTAACTACAGGCCTATTAGTTTGACATCTGTAGTATGCAAGGTCCTGGAAAAAATTTTGAAGGAGAAATTAGTTAAGGACATTGAAGTCAATGGTAAATGGGACAAAATACAACATGGTTTTACAAAAGGTAGATCGTGCCAAACCAACCTAATCTCCCTTTTTGAAAAAGTAACAGATTTTTTAAATAAAGGAAATGCAATGGATCTAATTTACCTAGATTTCAGTAAGGCATTTGATACCGTGCCACATGGGGAATTATTAGTTAAATTGGAGAAGATGGGGATCAATATGAACATCAAAAGGTGGATAAGGAATTGGTTAAAGGGGAGACTGCAACGGGTCCTACTGAAAGGCGAACTGTCAGGTTGGAGGGAGGTTACCAGTGGAGTTCCTCAGGGATCGGTTTTGGGACCAATCTTATTTAATCTTTGTATTACTGACCTTGGCACAAAAAGTGGGAGTGTGCTAATAAAGTTTGCAGATGATACAAAGCTGGGAGGTATTGCCAATTCAGAGAAGGATCGGGATATTATACAGGAGGATCTAGATGACTTTGTAAACTGGAGTAATAGTAATAGGATGAAATTTAATAGTGAGAAGTGTATGGTTATGCATTTAGGGATTAATAATAAGAATTTTAGTTATAAGTTGGGGACGCATAAATTAGAAGTAACAGAAGAGTAGAAGGACCTTGGAATATTGGTTGATCATAGGATGACTATGAGCTGCCAATGTGATATGGCTGTGAAAAAAGCTAATGCGGTTTTGGGATGCATCAGGAGAGGCATTTCCAGTAGGGATAAGGAGGTTTTAGTACCATTATACAAGGCACTGGTGAGACCTCACCTAGAATACTGTGTGCAGTTTTGGTCTCCCATATTTAAAAAGGATGAATTCAAACTGGAGCAGGTACAGAGAAGGGCTACTAGGATGATCCGAGGAATGGAAAACTTGTCTTATGAAAGGAGACTTAAGGAGCTTGGCTTGTTTAGCCTAACTAAAAGAAGGTTGAGGGGAGATATGATTGCTCTCTATAAATATATCAGAGGGATAAATACAGGAGAGGGAGAGGAATTATTTCAGCTCAGCACCAATGTAGACACAAGAACAAATGGATATAAACTGGTCATTGGGAAGTTTAGACTTGAAATTAGACGAAGGTTTCTAACCATCAGAGGAGTGAAGTTTTGGAATAGCCTTCCAAGGGAAGCAGTGGGGGCAAAAGATCTATCTGGTTTTAAGATTCTACTTGATAAGTTTATGGAGGAGATGGTATGATGGGATAATGGGATTTTGGTAAGTAATTGATCTTTAAATATTCAGGGTAAATAGAACTAATCCCCTGAGATGGGATATTAGATGGATGGGATCTGAGTTACCCAGGAAAGAATTTTCTGTAGTATCTGGCTGGTGAATCTTGCCCATATGCCCAGGGTTTAGCTGATCGCCATATTTGGCGTTGGGAAGGAATTTTCCTCCAGGGCAGATTGGAGAGGCCCTGGAGGTTTTTCGCCTTCCTCTGTAGCATGGGGCACGGATCACTTGAGGCAGGCTTCTCTGCTCCTTGAAGTCTTTAAACCATGATTTGAGGACTTCAATAGCTCAGACATAGGCGAGGTTTTTCGTAGGAGTGCGTGGGTGAGAATCTGTGGCCTGCGTTGTGCAGGAGGTCAGACTAGATGATCAGAATGGTCCCTTCTGACCTTAGTATCTATGAATAAACAGAGATGGCACTGCTGAGATTGATGCATGACCTCCCCCAGTCCATGAAGGAGGGGACTTTTATTGTCAGGGTTTGCAGAACGGGGACTGATCCTTTTGTTCTTGCAGTCAATAGTACAACTTTGACTGATTTCAAGACAGAATAAAGATCAGGTCTTCAGGGATCACTGTGTAAAAGAGTTACTGATTATCAGTACTGTAGGAGGCTACTAGTGATGGTTTATTATTATTTCTTGTAATCCTCACATGGGGTTTCTCAGTTCCTGGAATTCTAGTCTTGGCCTCTCAGGGCCCTGTAACACTGCCTGCAGGGACACAAGGGTGTGAGTATCAATCTGAGGGCAGACTGTTAGGAAGAAGGGCACAAATCTCAAATTGGTTGTGAGTTCTATACTTAGATTTCACCAACCAATCATCAAATGTAAACTCCTCAGGCACTGTAACAGCCCTAACATGGAGTTACAAACAGTCTCCTAGGGTACTCCAATCTGTCTTGTGTACCTTGGTTATAGATGGTCCCTTATACCAAAAATTTCAGGTTACTCCCAGTCCCAAAGGACTAGTCCCTTACGCCAGGTCAATGGGCCTTTAGGTCTCACACCAAAGACGACGCTTGTAGCCAATCCTATATAAGCTTCTATAATCAACAAGCACTAAATGTCTGTTAAGGCTAACCCAGTCTAAGCAGCTGGGGATCTCTATCTTATGCTTAGAAATATCTGCCCCTCGCCTCCGCAGTGTCCAAACAGCATAATAAGTTCCTTTTTGTTAGGGGGTTTTATTCTATTCTTCCACATGATTTGCAAAGCTCTGCTGATGGGAGGAGTGTTCACAAGGAGGAAGCAGGACAATAAAAAAAGTCTTGTGTTCTCTTCTTGAAAGTATTTAGGGAAATTCTAGTTGCAACATCCCCAATAGTTTGTCTGGTACTGATGGACCTTCCATTTGGGGAACACTTTCTGTTGAAGATTAGCCTTTGGCATGAATTTATATTTCTCTCCTGTCTGGTGATTTACACAGTCACAGAGGTCCATAATACAGCTGCTCAAATATTACCTTATAATATGGTATACAGCTGTTGTAAGTGAGATTAATGCCTACAGCAACTCAGAAGCATTCAACAAAATCTATACTCTAAACACATTCTTATAATTCTAATACCTCTGTTTTAACAGTACTAACACACAGGTGAGCCAGACTGAGTCCAGCTATATATTTGTCAGTGTTCAGTTGAGACATAGGGAGGGACATTGTTGTGAACTGGCACCTGATCTGCCAGCGTCACAAAAGGACTTGAGCTAAAATGGTTACCAAAGACCTCTGAGGCCATTACCTGCATGGATGGAGTCAGGACTGGGAACAGAAGAAACTAAGAACCCTTGCTGGGGCCAGTTCAGGAAGTTTCTGCACTGGGTGATTTATACAAGCAAGTCACCAGTTCACTGACAAGCCAGAGCTGCACATCCCCCCAGCAAGTTAACAGGGGAAGGAACAGCCTGACAATGAAATGGGGTTTAAAGCTAGAAGGTGGGAAAGAGACAGCACAACTGAGGTAGTCCCTGCTAAATTCCCATGCCCCCCAAATGGAGCGTGTATTACTTTGAGACTCTGGCTTTAGGGATCTGGCAGCTTCAGCACTGCAGTGACCAGCACCAAGAAAGAGAGAAAGATCTGACCCTGCAGTGGCTCCCAGGAGCCAGCTAAGACCTTCAGTGGATTCCAGTGAGCCCGGCTGGAGGCAGGAGAGGAACCTGTCCCACTCAGGCATGAATTAAAAACAGGATGACTTTAGTTTAAGCCAGCCACCACCACAGTGCTGCAACACTCCACCTCAGGACACACAGCTCAGGCAGTACCATCCACCTTGGGAAGATGCCAGGGAAGGAGGTGGGAGTCGGGAGTTTGAGAGTGTTAGCATGCAGGGGATTGGATTAATTATTAATGTTTATTAATTATTAGATAACCACAGCCCCTTCCTTGCCCAGATCCTATTTTCCTGTGAGCAATACAGTTGCCCTCTCTGTAAGTGTCCTTCATTTGCCGAGGTTTATTTTATTTACTTTATTGTCCCCATCGTCCCCTGGGCTTTGCACTTCTTTCCTGTTTGTAGTATTATTACGGATTTCTCAAGGAATAGCCACCTGTGCATTGGGCACAGTGAGAGTCTCTTTGAGTGGCGGCACCAGGAGTCCCCTCTCTCTCCCTGCAAAAAACAAACCCAAAACCCAGAACTTCACCTGTGAGAGGAGTGGGGGAAATCCTCCACGTATTGGTGATAACAAGTGCCTGGGAGAGAAAAGTTAAGCCACACCTTGGTGGAAGGGCTATATACTATTATAACAAAAACAAGTTTTAATAACCAGACATGTCACCAGGGCCATTGTTTCTCCCCAGCTCCAAAGCATGTGCTGCCACACCCAGTTTCAGTCAAGGAGGTTTATTTTCATAACAGATGTTAAACAGAACACAGTCTTAACTCAATCCTTGGTGACAGGCTTCAGGGCCACCCGTCCCAGGGGTCCTGTGCACTCCTGATCCCAGCCTCATATGTCTCTGCTCCCCTCCTGGAACAGCAGCTACAGAGCTGCTTCTTTGAACCCCTGGATCCCTGGAGCAGGGTCCAAGGGCACCACAGATGCTAGCTCCACTCCAGTGTGGCTTTCCCTCCCAGGGGCTCCACTTGACTCAGTCCTTCCTCCACAGCTGCCTACTAGCAGCCCTTTATAAGCCCAGGTGTAGCCCAGCCCTCTTTAATTAACTAGAATGGGCTTACCTACTCGGTCTAGGGGAGCTGGGCTCAGTCCATCAACCCTGTGACATACCCCCCACTCTTTCCAGGAGGAAAAAAAAATATGTATTTTTTTTCTTTTTGTGAGGTGCCCCCCAGGGCTACTCTCACCCCTTACAGTGCAAAAATACCTTTTCACCTTGACATTCTGCAACATCAGTTATTACAACTTTTCAGGGCCCAAAATTTTTTTAAACTTAACCAAAATTATTCCCCTCAATGGTGTAACATAATACCATTTCCCCTGTCCCTCCCCATAATGGAGTGTTCTCTGAGTCCCAGAAACCATAGCCAGCTTCCCTCAAGGACAAACTGTGGGTCCCAATCACCCTAAGTTTTATGCAGTAAGGCCAGGGTCACATGCCCAGGACCACTGGGTACAATCTCTAGGTGATCTTATCTCTGTCGCCTGGACTTCAGGGTCACTGCTTTTCCATCTCTGCATGAAGAATCTCCACTTTAGTCTCAAGTTCACAAACCATGCAGAGTAAACAGTTTCTCTCCTCCTCAGAGAACTGGAAATCTGTGGCCCAAAGTACTTTCTGGAACTTTAGATCTTGTAAATTCACTTTCCTCCAACTCCACTCGCTCTGTAAGCTCGTTGGCCCTTGGGGGGGGGGGGTCATAAAACAGGGAAGTGCTATTTCTTTCCCTGCACTGGAGTCGTGTTTCCAGCCCTGGTCCCCTATTTGGGCATCTACTTATGGAGTGGTCCTGTCTGATTCCCCATGCTAGCTCCTCGTTCAATGGCCACCAAGGCTGGGGCTGAGGCTGATGCTGAAACCAAAGTTGAATATTTCAGCTCAGATGGGGACATTTACAATTCCTTGGTATCCTGGGGCCTCTTTTATTTTATAAGTTTATATAAACAGGTCAAGGTGTCAAAAGTCATTAAAATGATCTAAAACAGTCTGGTAACTGAAGGGTAGGAGTGAGCACTTTTTAAATAAATGTTGTTTTATTAAGAGAGAGTTTTTAAAATGTATCTTTATCCCCCAAACACCAGGGGACCGGGGAGCCTGCTGTCTTTTGTGGGCCAAGCTTTACTTAAAATTACCATTTTCTAAACAGGGCAGGCTGGGTGCATGTTGTGAGCCACCGATGGAGGTGTTTGAGAGACACTTAATGCTCGGCTCCTCCATGTAGCTGCAGGGAGCAGACATCAGACACCAGCCACCCACCCTGTCAAGTGCTTTATATAGAAGACACCTGTGAATACACAGAGGAGGCCAAATGTTACTTACCGCAGACTCTGCAGTTTGCAGTTTGGGTGTGTCAGTCCCTTACACAGAAGCTGCACTCCGGCATCTTCCAGATTATTACCAGCCACATCCAACTCTGTCAGGCTTTCATTGGCTGTGAGAACAGAGGCGAGATCCTCACAGCAAGCGCCTGGGAGACGACCACCAAAGAAGCTGCAGAAGAGAGAAATTCAGACATGAGCGATCACCCACCAGCCCCTCTCCCTGACCAATCAGCATTGAGAATGAGCCAGAAGCCCTGCCCCAGCCCTGCTCCAAGCCCACCTGCATCCAATGAGGAACAAGTTTTAGGGAGACTTCCTGCCTAAGACCCAACCCTTGCATCTCACCCTAGACCTATCAGCATTGAGAATGCTCCAGACCCCACAATCCTTAGACTTCTGCCATTGACCACTGAAAAATAAGGTTCTGGATAAGGTTCTACCCCGGTTCAGTAAGGGTTGGTAGAGCCCCTGAGATATTTTGGAGGCAGGAAGAGAGGCGCCCCCAATGGGGTGAGACACATTAAGTGTGGGTTGAACAGGAGGAGAAAAAACCCATGGGTGTACATGGGAAACCAGGGAGATAAGCCCTAACTGGGGCAACTGGGGTGGGGCGGGAAGAGGGTGTCCATGATGAAGCAATGGAGAAGAGCTCCACAAGATTTAAAGGTAAGAAAGGAGGGCAGACAAGTGAGAAGTTGAGGAGAAAGAGACCCCAATATGGGGGAGAGGACACATGAAGGGAAAGAAGGACCCCAGCTGGGATAAAAAAGGAGAGACACTCCCCAACCGAGGAGTGGTGTTGGGGATAAGTTTTGGGAAGGAGGTAGCTGAGCCAGCAGTAGGAGAGTTTATTCTTTGCCCTGGGCTCTGACTAGAGTCCATTTTCCAGGCAGAGTTTCTCCTTGGGAATTTGGTGCTGGGCTCAGATCTCTGGAAGAGGAGCCCTCCATGTGTGCTGTGTGACCATCTCATTCCAAAATGGGCGAATAAGTGTAAATATGACAAGATTCACTTAGAGTTTACCCAAACTCCCTGTCACCAATTTCTCCTCTGATCTGCAAGATGCAGGACACCTGCCACCACTTGGCTGAGGGTAACACAGGTGTCAGAACAGGACACTGGTGTTGTAAGAAAAAGAAGCAACATAGACACAGACAGTCCCTACCCTGAGGATGCTACAATCTAAACAGACCAGAGAGATAAAATGTGAGGGAAAGGAAATAGTATTATCTCCATTTTTCAAATGGAGAATTGAGACCCATAAGAGACTGAATGACTTGCCCAAGACCACTGAGAGTCTGAGTTTTGATCCAGCGATTTAATTACACAACCAGCCTCTTTCTTCCCTTGTGTTTCTCAGTTTCAGAAGTGCTTTTTTAATAGTTGAGGCTCTTAAGGAAGAGCTACTTAACAATCAGGAGTTGAACATTAGGGCCTGAGCCACTGATCTCACGGTCTCACACGGTCTCCCACAGCATTCTTGTCAGCAAGTTAAGGAAGTATGGGCTGGATGAATGCACTATAAGGTGGGTAGAAAGCTGGCTAGATTGTCGGGCTCAACGGGTAGTGATCAATGGCTCCATGTCTAGTTGGCAGCCGGTGTCAAGTGGAGTGCCCCAGGGGTCGGTCCTGGGGCCCGTTTTGTTCAATATCTTCATAAATGATCTGGAGGATGGTGTGGATTGCACTCTCAGCAAATTTGCGGATGATACCAAACTGGGAGGAGTGGTAGATACGCTGGAGGGGAGGGATAGGATACAGAAGGACCTAGACAAATTGGAGGATTGGGCCAAAAGAAATCTAATGAGGTTCAATAAGGATAAATGCAGGGTCCTGCACTTAGGATGGAAGAATCCAATGCACCGCTACAGACTAGGGACCGAATGGCTCGGCAGCAGTTCTGCGGAAAAGGACCTAGGGGTGACAGTGGACGAGAAGCTGGATATGAGTCAGCAGTGTGCCCTTGTTGCCAAGAAGGCCAATGGCATTTTGGGTTGTATAAGTAGGGGCATAGCGAGCAGATCGAGGGACGTGATCGTTCCCCTCTATTCGACACTGGTGAGGCCTCATCTGGAGTACTGTGTCCAGTTTTGGGCCCCACACTACAGGAAGGATGTGGATAAATTGGAAAGAGTACAACGAAGGGCAACGAAAATGATTAGGGGTCTAGAGCACATGACTTATGAGGAGAGGCTGAGGGAGCTGGGATTGTTTAGTCTGCAGAAGAGAAGAATGAGGGGGGATTTGATAGCTGCTTTCAACTACCTGAAAGGGGGTTTCAAAGAGGATGGCTCTAGACTGTTCTCAATGGTAGCAGATGACAGAACGAGGAGTAATGGTCTCAAGTTGCAATGGGGGAGGTTTAGATTGGATATTAGGAAAAACTTTTTCACTAAGAGGGTGGTGAAACACTGGAATGCGTTACCTAGGGAGGTGGTAGAATCTCCTTCCTTAGAGGTTTTTAAGGTCAGGCTTGACAAAGCCCTAGCTGGGATGATTTAACTGGGACTTGGTCCTGCTTTGAGCAGGGGGTTGGACTAGATGACCTTCTGGGGTCCCTTCCAACCCTGATATTCTATGATTCTATGATTCTATGATTCTATGATGAAGCTTCTTACCATATTGATACCCATTGTGATTTGCTAAAGTGTGTTAGAAGAACTCAAAAGCTCTCTCTACTGACCAGACCGGACCAGACCCAAGCAAACACCTGAAGACTCTAAAGAGCTGTAGGAAGGAAAAACAACAATTCATATAAGGTTGCCCAGAGGTGAGCAAAGAGTGGGGCAGGAAGTGGCCTGTCCCCCCACTTTTTAAATGTTGGATGCTATTTCCAGTATTTTAGAAATCTGCCATATCTTTCAAGGGCAACATTCTATTCAATCAAAATTACAAGAGCAATCATGGTTTTCATCTGGAATTCTGCACTGGGATAACTTGCTAGAATGTCATATTATGATGTGCTGTTAAGAGAATTGCATACATCAAAACCACATGACCCCAAATATAGTTGGTTATTTCCCAGCAGATGCATACACAAACATTTTAAAAGCGAGCATCAACTCAGTGGGATACAGGAACGCATGCAGGGGTAGTAGCAGTTCCATGCTTAAGTTTCCATGCAGGACTGAAAACCCTTTATTCTCACTAGCTTACAGCCTGGACTCATTTTGGGCACTACAGGGTAACCCACCACCTAGAAAATTTCATTTTTACTACATTAGGCACCTGACTGGTAGTCATTACCAGGGTGGAAGTAGATGCTGGAAGTGGTGCAGTTTTTCTATACCATGTAATGTTTAAAAGTTATTGGGCTCCTGATCTGAAAAACAATCAGAAAATCACAATTTTGATCAAAACTGGCAGAAATCTTCTAAATATGATTGATAAAATAATACTGTTTTGGAAGGTTTGGGAAGTATTTAGCTCCAAGTGATATATTTTATATATTTTCATCTACTTTTTTGCTCTTGGTTAAAACAAAAGTTTGTAATCATACAACAGTATGAGCTTATTTGTACGACGTAATATAGAAAATATGTCATTATTTGAAGACTGGACTGATTTGAGAACTGTTTCTGTCAGCAATTTTTATGAAGATATGCAGATAAGGAGACACCTAATCTGCTATTTATACATTGCTTTTGATATTACCTGTTCAACTCTGTGGCCATGAGGGACAACATGACACCCTCCTTTCTCAGAATTCTGCCCATTCACAAAAGAGGAATCTTAGATTCCAGAGAAAAATCCAGGCCTCATCCTACGATTCTGATCCTTGATCTTGTTGGCTCGTGAAGGAGAGTAAGAGCAGGTAGAACACCTACTATCAAATTACTGCTGTCTTCTGCTCTTAAGGAGGGAAAATCTATCCCCCACACCGAGCATGCAGTACTCTGGCCAGTACTTAAGAACCCATTGCTTGATGCAGCCTGACGTACAAGCTACCTCCTGTGCTGTTCAGTGATCCCGCAGAGCCAGGGAGTCTGACAGAGCTCTGCTATATTCACTGTCCGAATTATAACTTATCTGCATTGCTTAACAGGAGCCTTTGTACAACATAACAACCAGTTCCAACTGGTTCATCATCCGGTATCATTTAGTCTCCCATTTCCGAGCAACCTAATTAAGAAGCTACTGAATAACTGCATCCAGCGTCACCCGTCCATTGGCAATACCCAGCTGGGTTTCAGGCCTGGACATAGAATAGAAATGGCACTGCTGAAGCTGAGTGCGCTTTGCTTCCAGCTCTCACGTTTCATCCTAGGCTTTTCGATCTGCTTTGTCCCGGAGCACAGCTATCTTAGCAGCTCATTGATTGAAATTTCATCTCTTACAGTTACTTGGGCTAGAACGACTAGGGTTTTTTCCTCTGGATTACAGTAGCGCCTGCAGAGCAACCACGAACAGTGTGCCATTGTGGTAGGCACTGTACACAGTAGTAGATAGTCCCTCCTATGAGGAGGGACTTACAATGTAATTAGGCAAGACAGACAAATACAGGGGGCAGAAACAGAACACACAAGCAGAATGAATGGCAAGATTGTTTGCCATTTTGTTTATTATTTTGCTTGGTGGCACTTTTTATTCATTTTTTAAAATTCTTTGAGTGGGGTTTGTTATGTGGGGATTAGCTTAAATGAAAAAAAGAGGAAGGGAAAGGGGATGAGGGAGGGAAGGAATGAGGGGAGAATGGAGGGCAGGTGGAAGTGAAGACACTGAGGAGAATGTCAAGAGTAACACCATGCAGCAGACAGCCTGATGACATCAGTGTTCATTGGTCCATGCTGAGGCTGATTCTGTGTCTGCTCCTACTGGCTGGAAGTCTCTCTGGGCCCAGGCCTGGCTCCTTCTAGGAATTTCATGGAGGATTAAGACTTAAACTAGCAGCAGAAACTGACTGGGAGCCAGTGGGGGGACTTGATGTAGTCATAGCGGCATAAACAATGGAAGAATTACTATCTGGAACGTAGGCATTGTTTTTACATTCAGCTTTAGCCTTAGTGAAATAAGAGTAATTCAGTCTGGAGAGGAAATGTGGATTGAACAATATGGCTAGGTTCTCATCTGGGCAGAATGTGTGAAGTTTCTGAGCACACTGGCAATTCCTAATTAAACTATGATTTACTTTTAAAATCAGAATTACATAAGAGACTTTAAACCAGGTAAATTGACACTCCAGTCGCTTGGGACTGTATGATCTTAATCTCATGCAGAAAAGAAGACACTACAGTGGTAGAAATTAATAATAAGCTACTGAAAAAAAATTCTAGCAAATGGTGAAACCGAAGAAAAGGACAATAAGAAGAGAAGAGATAAAAGGCACTAGAAATGAAAGGCACAGAGGACATACTGGGAATGGCGGAAGTGAAACAGAACAGGGGAACCCAGAAACCTCAGGAATAATCTAAATATTAACCAGAAGGGAATTACTGGAAGTCATCCAGAACAATCAGATGAACAGTAAATATTTCAACACTGTAAACCAAATAGTCTGAAATTGGTTTAAACAGAAATGGGCAAAACTCTGTGGTAGCTGTGTTCTGGATTAAAAAACAGAGAAAATAAAAGATATGAAGGAGGAGCACATAGAGGGGATCTCAGAGATGGAGGAGACTGGAGAAAAGAGAGGGAATCAGAGGGGCCCTCTGTGGTTCCATGTAAATCCTCCCTATTTAACTAAAATTATCAGATGGTAATTTATCCCTGAGGGCTATTGGGAAAACACAGTAATTTGGGGATAGATGTATATAATATTTTGGTATTTTATTTTTGGATTGAAATGAAGGGGAGAGCAGGAACAGAGAGGGAAATTAATAAAGGGGACAGCTGTGGAAGTTTACAAACAGAAATCAAGATGTATCCAGACACACAATTTTAATACAATATAATTAGAAATGGGAGAGACATTTGCCACACCAACAGTCTCTGTGCAGAAAATCCTTGGTCATAAAACAGAAGAAAAGACTAGCTGAATTGATATCTTTAGATTTTTCCCTTTCTTTTCACTAAACAAAAACAACCCTCCTCTCTGTCCCCTTTGTGACAGGATTATCTGTGTCCACAGTTTACACACTATTATAATAATCTTTGTCTAAATTGTGTCTTGTGAAGTATCATTTGAGAACTCATGAAATGCTGGTCATTACTGTCCTGGTAAAATGTGTGTGACAACATTGTATGTGAAGTTATAAGATTCCACTATATGGTTTTACTAACACATGTTCCAAACTGAGGGTGGCTAACAGGTGAGCCTCAAACAAAGGAATGTGTGTTCTGCTCAGTTTGCATTCAGGCAGGAAACAGTCATCAAGCAGGAAGGGGAGATAAAGGAGAGTCAAACAGGAGGGAAGAGCAGCAGGAAACGTCCTTCCACATAGACCTTTTGTGTCTTGAATCCCCTCCAGAAATGCTTCTCAAAGTGGGGACAGGACTGTAAAAAGAAGGGGCAGAAACCCGAGGATATCCCTCCCACTCTCTCTGCCCTTTGCACCTAACAGACAAAGGAAGCAGTGTTGGACTGGGGGAGAGGTCTTGACCTAAGAGTTTGGTCATGTGCATGAAGCATGTGGTAAGAAAACTTTGCTTTGAATCTAATGTAGTTTCTTAGGTTGGCATTGGTAAACATTTTATCTTTATTTTTCTCGTAACCATTGTTGATCTTTATGTCTCAGTTCTTGTACTCACTTAACATCTCTCTCTCTCTTTGAGGTTCATAAACATGTTTTACTGTTTTATTTAATCTAGTGTATTTAAATTTAAATTAAAAAGTGTCTGAAGGACTGTTTGAAATAGTAAAATGGCATATTATTTCTATTAAGGAAATGATGGACTTGTACTGTCCAGGAGAGGGCTGTGCAGTACAGAACATGCATTTTGGGGGGGAAATCTGGGACTCGGGGTGTGTTGGGGTCACCCTGAAATATAACCTAGGCTGGTGAGAGCCAGAGGATAACCTAAGTGTGGCTGGCACGTTGCAGTTACACACAGGGACTCAGGGTGTGGCTTGCATGCTGGAATGCTGATTGAGAGTGGTCCAGGTGGGAGCTACTTCAGCAAGGCATGGTAAGACAGCCAGTGTTGAAGGGCAGAGTTGACACAACTGCTCATTAGTCTGGATTGTACAATGGTATGTCACACGCACAGACACACACACAGTTTTTTTAAATCTTCAAAAAACTATATTATTATCAGTGGTTTTGCCCTTTAAAACAACATCTTGAATGTCAAAGGAATAATGTCAGAACCGGCAAAAATCAAAGGAAAAATAACGGAAAAAATCCACTTCCAGAACATTTTACTTTAAGAGACAGATTTTCAGGAGGGGCAAATTAGGGGCATGAAAGGTAATTAGTTTCTGCAGATTTCTTCTCTTTAGCTGAAGAAACAAAAAGAGGAGGGGACATAATATTCGCTAAACATTTGGCCCTTTCAGATTAAAGGCCAACTGAAGGAAGAGGAGGAACCATTTATTTTATTAAAGGGCACAATGGCAGGGTGCTGAATAACAGTGGGCTGAGTGTATGCTCCCAGTAGAGTTTAAGATGTTGACAGCCTGATGACTTCTCTGCCTGACACAAAGAAAAGAAATAATTTCACTCATTTTTAAAAATATGTACAAGTTTAGCTATTAACTTTGTCAGGACGTTTTCACATTACCAACCAAACCAATTTACTCCTATCTATATTTTCTTGGAGTTTTCTTCTTCCTGCACAATTTCCTTTCAACCAGTTGGAAGGGGTCTCTTTCTGTGGGCTCCTGAAGGTTGTCTGTTGTTTCTGTCGAGTCTGCTGGCTGGGTCAGACTTTGCTCACTCCGTTCTAATAGCGAATTCATGACCGTCACAACTCTTCCAGCGTCAGCTTCAGTAAATACATCCTCAGTTTTGGGCAGCAGCCAAGCTGAAATGCTATTCCCCGATACATTATTATATGGTCATTATGTCAATAGTGCCCCCAGTCTATATGTAGTAGCATCTGTGTCCAATGTGAAAGGGGTTTTGAAACATGGTAGGCCAAGACAGGAGCAGTCACAAGAGGCTTTTCCAACTCTAAAAATGCTAAATCACACTCCGATGATCAACAAGATGGTTTCCCTTTCTCACCCAACCTATGCAATGGCTTCTTTCTCAACCAGAATGTACTAGATCCACTGACTCACATTTTGCAACTGTAGTTTCCTCTTTTACTATTTGCTGATTGTCAGAACCATTCAGCAAAGAACAGAAATCCTTTCCTGCTTCAGATCCACTTGAATTTTAGCAACTAAAATTCCCATTGCCCCAGAACCCTGGGGTCTCAAAGCAAGTCTCAGCCATGCTCCATCTTTCCCTTGCTGAAAAGCTAGGGCAGCATGTAGCTGTTATTTTTGCACCTAGAGGCAGGACAAATTGCTCACTGCAAACCAATTGCCTACAAATCATTCATTTCAGCTGGGCCACAACTTTAAAAGGAATTTCCACAGACTGTGTCACACTGTCCAGAATGGCTTACAATTGTGAGTGCCTACCTCAGGGCAAACTGTAGAAAAATGGCAGAAAATCCAAACCGGTGGTATGTTCTATAACTAGATTTCAACAAGCCAGTAACAAATGTGAACTTGTTAATCTATCCAGCTATACTCTTAGCCCGGCAGAAGAGTCTCTCCTATCTTGGGGCCTCTCTTTCTGCCCCGCCACCCCCAAGAACATGATACAGTTCTGCGGTGACCTGGAATCCTACTTTCGACATCTGACTCAAGGAAGATTTCCAACACACCTCTGAACAGCACACTAATCCACAGAAACCTTCCTACCAACACTACAAAAAGAAAGATTCTGCGTAGACTCCTCCTGAAGGTCTAAACAACAGACTGAACTTCTACATCGAGTGCTTCCACCAATGTGCGTGGGTGAAATTGTGGAAAGCAGCATTACTTGCCCGATAACCTCAGCCGTGCAGAACACAACACCATCCACAGCCTCAGTAACAACTCTGACATTATAATTAAAAAGGCTGACAAAAGAGGTGCTGTCATCATGAATAGGTCAGAATATGAACCAGAGGCTGCTAGGCATCTCTCTAACACCACGTTCTATAGGCCATTACCCTCTGATCCCACTGAGGGTTACCAAAAGAAACTACATCATTTGCTCAAGAAACTCCCTGAAAAAGCACAGGAACAAATCTGCACAGACACACCCCTAGAACCCCGACCAGGGGTATTCTGTCTGCTACCCAAGATCCATAAACCTGGAAATCATGGACACCCCATCATCTCAGGCATTGGCATGCTGACAGCAGGATTGTCTGGCTATGTGGACTCTCTCCTCAGGCCCTACACTACCAACACTCCTAACTGTCTTCAAGACACCACTGACTTCCTGAGGAAACTACAATCAATTGGTGATCTTCCAGAAAACACCATCCTGGCCACTATTGATACAGAAGCCCCTTACACCAACATTCCACACAAAGATGGACTACAAGCCATCAGGAACAATATCCCCGATAATGTCACGGCAAACCTGGTGGCTGAACTTTGTGACTTTGTCCTCACCCACAACCAATTCAGATTTGGGGACAACTTATACCTTCAAGTCAGTGGCACTGCTATGGGAACGCGCATGACCCCACAGTATGCCAACATTTTTATGGCTGACTTAGAACAATGCTTCCTCAGCTCTTGTCTCCCAGCGCCCCTCCTCTACTTGTGCTACATTGATGACGTCTTCATCATGTGGACTCATGGAAAAGAAGCTCTTGAGGAATTCCGCCAGGATTTCAACAATTTCCATCCCACCATCAACCTCAGCCTGGACCAGTCCACACAAGAGATCCACTTCCTGGACACTATAATGCTAAGAAGCAATTGTTACATAAACACCACCCTATACCAGAAACCTACCGACTGCTATACTTACCTACATGCCTCCAGCTTTCATCCAGACCACATCCATTGTCTACAGCCAAGTCCCAAGATAAAACCGCATTTGCTCCAATCCCTCAGACAGAGACAAACACCTACAGGATCTCTATCAAGCGTTCTAAAACTACAATACCCACCTGCTGAAGTGAAGAAACAGACTGACAGAGCCGGAAGAATACCCAGAAGTCACCTACTCCAGGATGGGCCCAACAAAGAAAGCAACAGAACGCCACTAGCTGTCACCCTCAGCCCCCAACTGAAACCTCTCCAGCGCATCATCAAGGATCTACAACCTATCCTGAAGGACAATCCCTCACTCTCACAGATCTTGGAAGACAGGCCAGTCCTCACTTACAGACAGCCCCCCAACCTGAAGCAAATATCACCAGCAACCACACACCACACAACAAAAACACTAAGCCAGGAACCTATCCTTGCAACAAAGCCCATTGCCAACTCTGTCCACGTATCTATTCGAGGGGCACCATCATAGCACCTAAAAAATCACATCAGCCACACCATCAGAGGCTCATTCACCTGCACATCTACCAATGTGATATATGGCATCATGTGCCTGCAATGCCCCTCTGCCATGTACATTGGCCAAACCAGACAGTCTCTACACAAAAGAATAAATGGACACAAATCAGATGTCAAGAGTTATAACATTCAAAAACCAGTTGGAGAACACTTCAACCTCCCCGGTCACTCAATTTCAGACCTAAAAGTCGCAGTTCTCCAACAAAAAAAACTTCAGAAACAGACTCCAATGAGAAACTGCAGAATTGAAATTAATTTGCAAACTGGACACCATTAAATTAGGCTTGAACAAAGACTGGGAGTGGATGGGTCATTATACAAAGTAAAAACTGTTTCCCCATGCTAATTTTTTCTCCTACTGTTATTCACACCTTCTTGTAAACTGTTTGAAATGGGCCATCTTGATTATCACTACAAAAGTTTTTTTTTCTCCTGCTGATAATAGCCCACTTTAATTGATTAGTCTTGTTACAGTTGGTATGGCAACACACATTTTTTCATGTTCTCTGTGTATATATATCTTCCTACTGTATTTTCCACAGCATGCATCCGATGAAGTGAGTTTTAGCTTATGCCCAAATAAATTTGTTAGTCTCTAAGGTGCCACAAGTACTCCTCATTTTTTTTTTGACTGGAGAGTATATCTTGCCACCCAGACAAACTGAACTTTGTGACAAAAGGTCACTTACACCAAAAATCATACCACACCAGGTTGCTTCTGCTTCAGTCACTTACCCCAGATCAACTGGTACTCTAGACTTTACACAAATACAAAACTGGCAGCCAATTTTATAGTAAACTAACTCAAGGTTTATTGGCTAAGAAAAGGAAATGAGAATAATTGAGAGGTTAAAGCGGGTAAAATATATTAACAAGTGAATCACAGTTTGTAATTCCAGATTGTGCTGGTAATGTAATAAACTGCCAGTTTCCTAAAAATCTTTTCAGGGTACCCTGATTTTCTCTGGAGATCTCGGCTTTGCATCGGGTATACTTCCCTGTAAGAGTCCAAACAGTCAGAGATAAAGGATCATTCCCTGAATCCACATTTATAGATTCTTCTGTCAGAAAACAGGCTGATAGCTTCTACCCACATGGGCTTTTCCTCTGATGACAGGAAGTGAAGAATGCCTTTAGAGTCTTGACCTCTGGTCATTATATACAATGGGCTGCTTGCTTTGAAACTAGCATTTTAGGTGGCTTTTTTTAAATGAATGAAATATAAAATCCCTCTGACTAAGACAAGCTTCTGAGAGATTTGTTGTACATCACCACCACCAATTGGAGATTCCCACTTGCCATTCTCTCTGTGCACTGATGGGCCAAGTGTCCAATACAAAAATCAGAAAGCAGCCCTGGCAAACAAGCCCTACAATCAGGGTATTAAGACTGAAGTCACTGTATGGGACCCCAGAGTTGCTGAATTAATTGAAGAAGCTGCAGGACCGAGAAGCACCAGACACTTGACCAGGCCCACAGACCAACTCTCCCCCTCCTAGGATTACCACAAAGTAGGATAAATGTGTTAGTGGTACTAAAAAATTCATAACTAATGATTACAAGTAGATGTAATAAGAAATGTTGGTGATTTATGTTGTTCCTGGGTATAGCGGCTGGACCCCAGTGCTGGTCTATGTTAACCACTTGCAAGACTGTATGTGTTCTTTGTGTTCAGTACATGCCTAGAGTATTTGTATATCAATACCTGATTGATTAGGTGTTGTGTATATACATATGAGATTCTGGGGGAATTAATAAACTGTTGGTCAGTTAAGAGATGCACATGTCCTGATCTGAGAAATACTGTCCAAGGGAAAAGCTGACTTGAATAGAACCTAGCATTAAGGTTATTCTGCTAATGCTCCCTGGACTCAGCATAAAAGGTTCTCCTATTTAAATTAATATTGGCTACAACACATTTCAAATTGGCTAATCTAGTTTGTTAGATTTCAGCTTTAAAATATAATTGGCCCCTTGGCAAATTCATAAAATAGCCCCACTTACAGCTGTGGGTTATGCTTGGCATTTCTGACCACATAATGTGTGGTATTGGGCCAATGTCCTTTGCATAGAATCTCACCACATGTAGCAATTTCATCTCTATTATTATTATGAATTAAATTGTAATGGCCTTCCTAGCTGGGATGATTTAACTGGGACTTGGTCCTGCTTTGAGCAGGGGGTTGGACTAGATGACCTTCTGGGGTCCCTTCCAACCCTGATATTCTATGATTCTATGATTCTATGATTCTTTTCCCCCAGTGGCTGGGCTGCAGCGGGTTGTTGTGGGGGGGGGGGGGGGCTGAGGGAATGGGAAATTGAAACCAAGTGTTCTTATGGTTGGTGGTGCTGCCTGTAGCTGCTCCAGGAGAAGCAGGCACTGCTGTGTTAGAGTTTTTTGAATTTTAAATAACGTGGTCTAGCCTCATTCCTTCCAGTGCCAGATGTCAAAATATATATTGTACCAACATGGTTCTATGGTGGGGGCAGCAGGGATTATTCCTTTGGCCGGCCATCTACAATTACTTTGTCATGCTGTTGTAAGGTTGGTCATTTTTTGTTTCTTGTCTAAGCCTGTGAAAGGTTGTTTTGGAAATGTGTAGCATTGGAGACAAACTCCTCTTCTTGCATCTCCCTAAGTTTACTATTTATAGATGGCCTTGAAAGCACAGCTACTTTAAGAAGCTCCTTTCTGGGCCTTTCCTTCACATTAATAAGTATTTTTGCAAAAATCATAATTATTTTCTGACATATAGGCAGTATTGCCAATTCCATAAGTTCAAAAGTCATGAGTCAGCCTTCATGATCCCAAAATCATGATTAAAATGAATGCTTTTGTGTTTCTTTTTCTTAGCCTTCTAGTTCCTGAGTGTGTAGGTTACAAAAGGGTCACATTTTTAATCTTTTCTACACCATCATGAGGGCCTAGAGAAACATAATTATAAATAAAATTTAAGCTGAAATTCTAATTTATTCACATGACTGCAGGAGCTGAGGCTGAAAAAACCCAAGTATTATAACCATCACAATAAAATGGCAGGTGGTGCTTTGCACAGTGGATTCTGTAATATGGCTTCCAATACTTACGTTTCATGAACATATATGGTCATGAATCAGTAGAGCTAGAATACACCACCAGACACAACAGCCAGCATTTGTCTCTCAATGGGCAGAGTTGTGTTGTGTTTTAGTCAGTGCTTTGGAAGCATATGCCACAGTACAGTCATTGTCCATGAAGACAACCCCCACCCATGACCAATCAACTGCAATTCAGGGCTCTTTGTTAATCTCAAAGTAGTCCAGTAGCAATGCCCCATGACAACATTTTTTAAAATTCCCTAAAGCTTTTCTCGTTTGTCATCCCAGCGACATCCTCTAGCGCCCTCAGGCAGCATTCCGAGTAGAACACTCCGCTGTGACAAGTTAAGGCTGAATTTGCTGAGACATTTTAACATGCTGACATAGGATGCACTGTCCCTTTAAGGGAGCTGTCAGGTCCAGCTCTGTGGTCTTGGTTTCTACCCCGAATGGAGGTTTCTGGTGGCAGTAATACAGAGGGACGCCCAAGTGGTACTCTGATTAAATAGTTCTGCCCTAATAACTTTAATCATATAAAAGAGAGATGATATCCATTAAAAAAAAAAGCACATTTCTGAAACTGAGAAACACCAGACAGTGAGCACAGTTCTCTGCATGAGACAGCCTGGTTGTGTAGTTAAAGCCCTGAATGAGAACTAGGGAGATCCATGTTCAGTTCCTGGCTCTACCATACACTACCTGTGTGACCTTGGGCAAGTCATTCAATCTTTCTGGGTCTCATTTTTTCATCTGAAAAATGGGAATAATATTTCCTTCCACTTCCCTTTGTCCTGCAATGAGATGGTCACACAGCATAAAGAGCTGTCTCCTCTTTCAGGGATCTCAGTCCAACACCGAATTCCCAAGAAGAAACCTGTCTCCAGAATGGACTGTGATCGAAGCCCCAGACAGAAAACGAACTCTAGCTTCTTGCACAGCTCCCTCCTCCCCAAAATGGTGTCTACACCAA
Source organism: Dermochelys coriacea (assembly GCF_009764565.3). Classification (NCBI taxonomy): domain Eukaryota; kingdom Metazoa; phylum Chordata; order Testudines; family Dermochelyidae; genus Dermochelys; species Dermochelys coriacea. Next base: position 12,488,895 of record NC_050073.1, on the reverse strand, counting down.
ATCTTGCATAGCCCCAAAAAACACAACATGTCACCTCAAAACTAAAACCTTGCTTTCATAAAAAAAAAAAAAAACCAACTTGGAAGAGTATAACAGAACTACCAGGTGACGCCTTCCATTATAACATGTTCAGTGCCTACCAAAGTGAGACCCTGATCACAGCTGGAGCACTTAAGCAATACTGTAATAAACAAGATTTGTCATTTAATTAGTGTAATTCAGAGTTAATGTTGCCTGGTGATAGCTTATGCCCTTCTCACCCTTCAGAAAACCAGGAAATACAGAGTGAAGGTAAACACCCATGCAACCTTAACTCTGCCCCTGGACCTGGCAATAGTCACTAGGAATTAAGTGCATGTACTCCTGATGCATTCACTGTGTTAGGTGTGACTGTATTGAATGGTGGAGAAATAAGCTGAAGCAGCTTGGATGTGATATGAGGAGATCTGGGTCTGAGTTTCCTCTGTGTGTATTCTCAAAAGAAAGAGGTTCATGTGAAACTTGAGGTTCCAGTCGGCATCATTCCAGTATAGAATTGTGGAGGCGGTGTCAGTAGCAGGTACTGGGTGATGGCAATTGTTAGTAGTGAGGTGGGATATGAGAGCAGTTTATGGATTTAATGATGGGTGGGGGAGAGTATAGGTTGAGGTGGTAACCTGTGTGCAAGTCTGAAGGGATTGTAAAAGGATATGAAGCAGTTGTTAAATTTTACAACTGTGGTATTCTCTCAGGGGAGTAGGCTCAGTGTTTGAGTGCAGGGCAAGGGCAGGAAGCACAAGTCCATCACAATAAAAAGGCAGAGTGCATGTGTGTGTGTTTTGGGCATTCTGAGACATCTCTCAGAGAGAGTAGAGTTAGGGTTGTGTGGGCATTTACCTTAATTTTATTTTTCCCAAATGTTTACAGTTCATTCTTAGATTTCTGCCCTGTGCGGATTTCAGACTTCAAAATTTCAAGCTCAGACGGGTGTTAAATGGCCCATTCATCTCAATAAGATGTTCTCAGCTGAAAGAAAATACCCCATGGAGATGAAGACAGCCTGAAAAAAATAGCTCAGATATGTGAACTGCTCCATTCATTTCAGTGATTGTTCTCTTCCCCCTCCTCAGTGCTGCAGAGTTTGATATGTGCCAAGTGTATCACTTCTTAGCTCCACGCCACAGTCTCAGCACTGTGTTCTTCATGCGTGCTCTGAGCATGCCTGTTCCAAGCTAGTGGGCAGGGCTTCCCCAGATCCTGGCTTACATGTGGGGTAGGGAAACAGGCTCAAACACCCTCAACAAGCAATCCCCGTCACATGGCTCAGGGAAGGGGGAGATCACACCACTGTAAAGAAGCTGGGGAAACCCAGATTGCGGCACACAAAAACAATTCTCCTCCTGTGCCCATGGCTCACCTCATGTCCCCCTTCACATCTCCCATCCCTCTCCTTCCCACTCCCCCTAAACCCCCATTTCCTGAGCCTCAACCCCTCTTCCCACCTACTCTTTTACCCCAGTCACCCTCCCCTCTAGCAAGCATTTGCTTGTGGAGGGGTTTTTTTCAAACAATAGTTTCAGCACCTTCTGCATATTCTACCATACTCAGATTCTATTTCCCCCAAATTAAAGTCCGCCTGTAATAGAGGCAGATTGGAGCAATATGCCTGCTTCTTTTACTTCAGATTTCTGCCCTGGATTTAAACTCTCACTGCCAGAGGTGGTACTCAGATGCAATTATCCTAACATCCCCAGAGCTACCCAGGTCCAGTGATGGGCAGTTTTCCATAAGTAGCCTCTCTCTCTGCACATCCTCAGTTTAATCCAGGAGGCATATTAATAAGCACGCACGACTTCTCACATGCCTAACTGGAGACGCAAACTTTTTTTGAAATAAAATTTATATTTCATTTTCCCCAAAGGGCTCGTGGGTGCCAGGCCCTCTGCTGGGATAATTTTTTTCAGAATATGTTGCAGAACAGAAAATCTGACTTTCAATCAGATCTTCTCTTACTTTCATGATCTACCTCAGAGGGCTCAAGGAGCGAGCTACTGTTACAAAGCACTGGTACCCTAGTACAGTAGACAAGGACTAGAAGAACCAGTCATTGCCTCCAGGGCTTCTAGCAGACTGCTGGGGAGCTGGGAGCCTAGAAGTTCTGGGAGCCCTGGCTGAGCTGGGAGACACGGCGCTTGGTCCCCCCGGCTTAATTTCTTTTACATATTTTTGAAACAAAATGTTATATTTTTTAAAAATGGTTATTTTGTTTTTTTCCATTCCAGGGGAAAACTTAAATTCCTACTTTTCATTCTGAACATGCGGTTGTTGTTTTTTCAGAATGTGCTGCAGAATGGAAATTCTGACTTTCAACCAGGTCTTCTCTTACTTTCATGGTCTGCCTCAGAGAGCTCAAGGAGTGAGTTACTGTAATAAAACACCGGTACCCTAGCCCAGCAGAAAAAGTACTAGACGAGCCAGAGAGACATGACAATCACTGACTGACTGCTGCCCTCAACACTGGGTTCTAAGTACCTCCTCCCCTCTTTGGCCCTCACAAAGCACTGTGATTTCTTCTACATATGATAGATGAAGCAGGAGATGAAAACCCAAGTGCCATTGTTGGGAAACCCCTCCCCACAAATGTCTGTACAAAGAATTTTTGCATGGCTATTTCTTGACCATGAAAAGGCCAAGAGATCCTTCTTCTCTGTGATAGCAATCATTAAGATTGTCAAGGTTCCTTTCCCACTCTGAACTCTAGGGTACAGATGTGGGGACCTGCATGAAAACCTCCTAAGCTTACTTTTTCAGCTTAGGTTAAAACTTCCCCAAGGTACAAATTATTTTACCCTTTGCCCTTGGACCTCCACTGCCACCACCAAACGTTTGACTGGGTTTACTGGGAAAACGTTGTTTGGGAACGTCTTTCCCCCCAAAATCCTCACCAAAACCTTGCACCCCCCCTGCCTGGGGAAGGCTTGAGAAAAATCCTCACTAATTTGCATAGGTGACCACAGACCCAAACCCTTGGATCTTAAGAACAATGAAAAAAGCATTCAATTTCTTACAAGAAGAATTTTAATATAAGAAAAGGTAAAAAGAATCACCTCTGTAAAATCAGGATGGTAAATACCTTATAGGGTAATTAGCTAGAGAATCCCTCTAGGCAAAACCTTAAGTTACAAGAAAGACACAAAGACAAGAATATTCATTCTCTTCAGCACAGTCTAATTTCTCAGCCATTTAAAGAAATCATAATCTAACGCATATCTAGCTAGATTATTTACTAAATTCTAAGACTCCATTCCTGTTCTGTCCCCGGCAAAAGCATCACACAGACAGACCGAACCTTTGTTTTTCCCTCCCTCCAGCTTTGAAAATATCTTGTCTCCTCATTGGTCATTGTGGTCAGGTGCCAGCGAGGTTATCCTAGCTTCTTAACCCTTTACAGGTGAAAGGATTTTTCCTCTGGCCAGGAGGGATTTTAAAGGTGTTTACCTTCCCTTTATTTTTATGACAAAGGTATACCTCATTGTTAATAACTTTATCAATCTAGCCATCTCCTCTCATCTCCAGAGCCCAGCGCCTCTCACTGCAAGGAACATACTAACTAGTACTCTCACCACCTGCTTCTGAGGAGGGAAATCTATCCCCCAATTTTGAGCATTCACTATCCTGGCTGGTACTTAAGAATCCACTGATTGAGGCAACTCACCTTATAAGCTATCAGATAGAGCCAGTGAGTCTGAGAAAGGTCTGCTTCATTCAGTGTCTGAATTCTAATTGATCGCTGTTGCTTAACATGAGCCTCTGCACAACATAACAGCCTGTTCCAACTGGCTCACCACCCGGTAACATCGGGAGGCCTGGCTGGAGGCCTAGGCATAGTCAGGCCTGCTGACGGCAATTCTGGGCCCCAAGGTAGAACAGTCAATGGGCCTCTGCTGGTGCCCTGTGAACTGCCAGGTGCATTGCTGGGCACACTCTTCTGGCATAGCCAGGGCTTCCACGTGCCCGCCCAGCTGCCTTCACTGCCGCCGGTACCACCCTGCACGCACTTAGGAGCCCTGTGGCCCATCCGGGTGCATGGGTGGTGGGTATAACAGGTTGCTGCTGCAGCACCCCCCATTGCCGGGTTTCTCTGCACATTTTTTTCCTTTATTACACGCCACGGAGGTTCCAGGGCAGCTGAGGAGACAGTATGCTTTATTCAGCTTCCTGGATTCCTGAGTAGCAAATACCACCTCCTCAGCCACCCTGTATGGGGCATATCAAAAGTATCTTTTTAGAGATGCTTTTCCCCGGAGCAGCTTGTGTCTGGGGAGGGGATTATTCCCTCTAATATTTTCCATCCATGTGCAGAATGAATTCTGTTATGTGCAGCACCAATATCGAGGCAATGTGCGGATGTGCACCACCACTACAAACAAAAAAAACTAGATATTATATATGTGTGATGTTATTGACATGAACTGTGACCGTATAGATCATTGTTGTAACCAGGGTCCTACGGTTACAGAGGAGGTCAAGTGGGGTGTCTATGGAAAGGGTGTAGCTTGCTGGTCATGATTATGCTGTCTGTTTGTGTGGATCATTTTTGTATTTGAAGTTATGAATATTGGCTATGTACTTGTATCTCTATGTGTTTGATTCCAAGTAGCTTCGGTGAAGCATTTGGTCAGCTTCTTGAGAAAGGACTATTCTCAGTAAGTGCCCAATCACGAAACACTTAACTGACATTGGACTTTGGGAGATGCCAATCCACATCTGAGCTTTCCTGGGAATGTTCAAACTAACATGTAAACAATGGCATCGGCCTGCAAAAAGCTGAATCATTCATAGACATGTGATTTGCCTGGTGGCTACAAATGCTGTCTTGTTGCTGTGACTTTGCACAGAAGAACAAAGAGGTTTCCGCCCACAAGGGAGAGAATATAAAAGGCCCTGGAAGCCTCTCCATTTTGTCTTCAGCTGGCTCAAGAGATGGCCTCTCCACCCCAAAGAGATGCCTGAAAGAAACTGGGACAAAGGACTGGGGGTGTGAGTGATTGCTGGATCCAGACTAGGAAGGAGTCCAGTCTATAAAAGAAGCTTATTAGAACATCTGAGGGGGTGAGATTTCATCTGTAATCAGTTTCTTAATGTATTAGGCTTAGACTTGTGTGTTTTGCTTTATTTTACTTGGTGACTTTGTTCTGTCTGTTATTACTTGGAGCCACTTAAATCCTATTTTTTATATTTAATAAAATCACTTTTGCTTATTATTGAACCCAGAGTAAGAAATTAATTAATCCCTGGGGGAGCAAACAGCTGTACATCTCTCTCTATCAGTGTTATAGAGGGCGGACAATTTATGAGTTTACCCAGTATAAGCTTTATACAGAGTAAAATGGATTTATTTGGGGTTTAGGCTCCCAGAAAGACTGAATACTGGGTGCTGGGAAAGTCTCTGTTAACTAAGAAGCCCTGAGCCATGTGGATCTCGGGTTTCAGAGTAGCAGCCGTGTTAGTCTGTATTCGCAAAAAGAAAAGGAGTACTTGTGGCACCTTAGAGACTAACAAATTTATTAGAGCATAAGCTTTCGTGAGCTACAGCTCACTTCATCGGATGCATTTGGTGGAAAAAACAGAGGAGAGATTTATATACACACACACAGAGAACATGAAACAATGGGTTTATCATACACACTGTAAGGAGAGTGATCACTTAAGATAAGCCATCACCAACAGCAGGGGGGGGAAGGAGGAAAACCTTTCATGGTGACAAGCAGGTAGGCTAATTCCAGCAGTTAACAAGAATATCAGAGGAACAGTGGGGGGTGGGGTGGGAGGGAGAAATACCATGGGGAAATAGTTTTACTTTGTGTAATGACTCATCCATTCCCAGTCTCTATTCAAGCCTAAGTTAATTGTATCCAGTTTGCAAATTAATTCCAATTCAGCAGTCTCTCGTTGGAGTCTGTTTTTGAAGCTTTTTTGTTGAAGTATAGCCACTCTTAGGTCTGTGATTGAGTGACCAGAGAGATTGAAGTGTTCTCCAACTGGTTTTTGAATGTTATAATTCTTGACGTCTGATTTGTGTCCATTCATTCTTTTACGTAGAGACTGTCCAGTTTGGCCAATGTACATGGCAGAGGGGCATTGCTGGCACATGATGGCATATATCACATTGGTAGATGCGCAGGTGAACGAGCCTCTGATAGTGTGGCTGATGTGATTAGGCCCTATGATGGTATCCCCTGAATAGATATGTGGACAGAGTTGGCAACGGGCTTTGTTGCAAGGATAGGTTCCTGGGTTAGTGGTTCTGTTGTGTGGTGTGTGGTTGCTGGTGAGTATTTGCTTCAGATTGGGGGGCTGTCTGTAAGCAAGGACTGGTCTGTCTCCCAAGATCTGAGAGAGCGATGGCTCGTCCTTCAGGATAGGTTGTAGATCCTTGATGATGTGTTGGAGGGGTTTTAGTTGGGGGCTGAAGGTGACCACACACCACACAACAGAACCACTAACCCAGGAACCTATCCTTGCAACAAAGCCCGTTGCCAACTCTGTCCACATATCTATTCAGGGGATACCATCATAGGGCCTAATCACATCAGCCACACTATCAGAGGCTCGTTCACCTGCGCATCTACCAATGTGATATATGCCATCATGTGCCAGCAATGCCCCTCTGCCATGTACATTGGCCAAACTGGACAGTCTCTACGTAAAAGAATGAATGGACACAAATCAGACGTCAAGAATTATAACATTCAAAAACCAGTTGGAGAACACTTCAATCTCTCTGGTCACTCAATCACAGACCTAAGAGTGGCTATACTTCAACAAAAAAGCTTCAAAAACAGACTCCAACGAGAGACTGCTGAATTGGAATTAATTTGCAAACTGGATACAATTAACTTAGGCTTGAATAGAGACTGGGAATGGATGAGTCATTACACAAAGTAAAACTATTTCCCCATGGTATTTCTCCCTCCCACCCCACCCCCCACTGTTCCTCTGATATTCTTGTTAACTGCTGGAATTAGCCTACCTGCTTGTCACCATGAAAGGTTTTCCTCCTTCCCCCCCCCCCCCCCCCCCCGCTGTTGGTGATGGCTTATCTTAAGTGATCACTCTCCTTACAGTGTGTATGATAAACCCATTGTTTCATGTTCTCTGTGTGTGTGTATATAAATCTCTCCTCTGTTTTTTCCACCAAATGCATCCGATGAAGTGAGCTGTAGCTCACGAAAGCTTATGCTCTAATAAATTTGTTAGTCTCTAAGGTGCCACAAGTACTCCTTTTCTTTATGTGGATCTCGGTTTCAGTGAACTGCAGGGGGGCATGACCCAACCTCTTGGTCTGTGCTGTAATTGACTGGAGTGTCTTACTCAGCAAGACAGGAGTGGGCGGAAGCCTTCTCTGGCAGTGGGGTTTGTTCTTGAGGGAGTTTCTGTAACCAGACTCATCACAATATGTTTTGAAACAATTCACAGGTATTGAAGAAAGAATATTAAATCAAGGGATAATTAACAAGGTGCACTGCTTAAGATGTTTATTTAATATGAAATCAAATAAGAAGAAAATTAACACTGCCCTTGGAGTACATGTATTTTATCATCCTTTCTAACAACTCAAGCTAGTAAACACACCAAAATGTGGCGTGTTGAAAACAGCTATATAAACAAAACGAAGTCATGGCCATTAAGTAAAAGCATAAAAAATATGCACCAGCGGCCCAATTTAATAATCTACTCCTACCATAGACAACTAAATCTTCAGGGAAAGCTGCTCTGAAAAAATATAGTATCTGCCAAAACACTGGCATGCTACGGACTTTTGCAGTTCACAAAACTATCCTTCTTGCATGCATATTATCTGCACACATAGCTCAGCTTTAAGATATTAAACCAATCTATGAGTCAACTAGAAATAGTCATGCTCTCATTGCAAATATCAATATTTTCTGATACTGGAAAGGAGAGTAAAAGGCATTCACTCAGGCGGACACAATTTCTCTGGGATGTCAACTCTTAATTTGATTAATATTGCACACACAGAACAGTAAAAAGAAGTCAAAGCGACACAGACTGCAAACAAACACACAAACAAACAAGTAACAACACTGAAAATATGAAGGGAAGTAAAACATCAAGTGGTTGGTGATGGTATTTTAAACGAATGTTTAGGACCCACTCTGTACAAGTGCAACAGAGCCCTGTAGAAACAGAAAGTTCTCCACATTGTGTGTATGACCAACTCAAAAACTCAGAGTAGAAGCCCTGGAGTACTTTAACACATGGCTTTGGAGTTTGCAGACAGATCCCTACTTCAAAGAGCTTGCAAATAAGGTCTTCATCCTCCAAAACACATAAGCATCACAACTAGTGCTTGCTACTTATCAGTCAATGGGAGTACTCTGAAGAGCTAGAACTATACTAGATAGCAAAGATCTGGTCTTAATGGTTTCCAATACCTCTTCCCAAATTCTAAAACTTAATGGACATCACTTGTCTGGAATCCAACTCTAATTGAAAGGCCAAACAAACAGCATCCATGGTAAAGTTCTTCCAGTTTTAACAATTTACCATGTATTCATTATGGCACAGGATTTAAAAAAAAATTAAGATCAGTTTTCAGATATCTACAACACTGCAAATTAATGTTGTTAAAATAATCTTTCTTTCTTACCTTAAGCCATTAACACCTCCTATGTAAACTTTGTTTGAAATAAGAAAAGGAGTACTTGTGGCACCTTAGAGACTAACAAATTTATTAGAGCATAAGCTTTTGTGAACTACAGCTCACTTCATCGGATGCATTTGCCAAATGCATCCGATGAAGTGAGCTGTAGCTCACGAAAGCTTATGCTCTAATAAATTTGTTAGTCTCTAAGGTGCCACAAGTACTCCTTTTCTTTTTGCGAATACAGACCAACACGGCTGCTACTCTGAAACCTTTGTTTGAAATGTAACCATGTAAATGTTATGAGCTAGTCCTATCCACATACTTTTGCTCCAGTATTCATTCACTAAAGCCCCACATCCTGCAAATGCCTATGCATGGGAGCCCTCCACATGCATAACTGTTTGCAGAATCAGTATCTAAAACGGAGTAAATAGCATGAAAGCAGCTTCTTAAAGTGACACCAATCAAAATAAAATCACAGATCTATTTCTTTTAACCTTGGATCACTGTACTTTATCCATAAGATCAATTCTATGCAGCCACATCCCCCCCATGCCCCAAAATGTTAGCAACTCTCCAGAAATCTTGACACCCCCCAGAGCAGCCTGCTCTCCCCAGCCCAACTTGGGGCTGGGAGAGAGTACTGTCTCTCCCGGGCACCAACAGCCGAGTCCAACTCTCCTCTCCCTGGCACGGCAGGCAGCCCAGTTGGGGCTTGGACGCCTCAAACTCCCCACCCCCACCTACCCCCTATTTCTCCCATCACCTCATCTGACTTCTTCCACCTCCTCTGCAAGGTCCAGGAGGCACCTAATTAGTGGAGCCAGCCTGCAGGGCTCCACTAATTAGGTGAGAGGAAAGGAAGGGGTTGCCAATCAGCACAAGGAAGAGAATGTCGAGTGACAATTTGTAGCAGGCAGTCTGATGAGATCGGTGTCCATCAGTCTCTGCTGAGGCTGCTTCTCTGTCTGCTCCTACTGGCTAGGAGTCATCTCTGGTCCTGGGCTTGGTTCTGGAGTTTCATGGAGGATTAAGACCATGGCATTAAACTGGCAGCAGAAGCTGACTGGCAGCGAATTGAGGGATTGGAGCACTGAGCTGATGTGGTCACAGCAGCATAAAATCACAGAAAAGGTGGATTTCAGAGTAGCAGCCGTGTTAGTCTGTATTCGCAAAAAGAAAAGGAGTACTTGTGGCACCTTGTAGACTAAAATTTATTTGAGCATAAGCTTTCGTGAGCTACAGCTCACTTCATCCGATGAAGTGAGCTGTAGCTCACGAAAGCTTATGCTCAAGCAAATTTGTTAGTCTCCAAGGTGCCACAAGTACTCCTCTTTTTAGAAGAGGTGGAGACTCCTCTTCTATTGGATGGAACATATGCAGTGTTAGATTGAGTGTTAGGTGCAGTAAATTACAGTGATCCAGGCTGCAGATGAGAAGTAGATTGAACTATGTGGCTAAATCCGTGTCTGGGCAGAATGTGTGAAGTTTTAGCAAACTGGTGATTTCTGTTCAAACTTCTGTCACAGATTGTCAGAGTTCCCTCCCCACTCTGAGGTACAGATGCGGGGACCTGCATGAAAGACCTCCTAAGCTTATTTTTACCAGCTTAGGTTAAAACTTCCCCAAGGTACAAATCCTTTCCTTGTCCTTGGACGCTATTTCTGCCACCAAGTGATTTTGACAAAAATCCAGGAAAAAGGGCCACTTGGGGGAATATTTTGGGGAAACGGACTCCAAGCCCTTTCACCTCCTTTCCTGCGGAGGCTTAAGAATAATATATTAACCAATTGGTTACAAAGTGAGCACAGACCAGACCTCTGGGTTTTTAGGACACTAAAAATCAATTAGGTTCTTAAAAAGGAGAATTTTATTTAAAAAAAAAGTAAAAAAATCACACCTGCAAAAATCAGGATGGAAGGTAACTTTACAGGGTAAATAAAAATATTTACAACACAGAGGATTTCCATCTACGCTTAGCTTCAAAGTTACAAAAAACAGGAATAAAACTCCCTCTTAGCATAGGGAAAATTCACATGCTAAAAAACAGAAGAAAATCTAAGGCATTTCCTTGCCTTTACTTACAATTTCTGTAATTTTAGATACATCATTCCATGCATCTTTTCAAGAGATGGTTTACCTGCTTGATCTCTCTCTCTCTCTCTCTCTCTCTCTCTCTCTCTCTCTCTCTCTCTGCCCAGAGAGGGAACGAAACAAAAAGAGCACAAACAAAACCTCTCCCCGCCCCCCCGCCCCAGATTTGAAAGTATCTTCTTTCCTTATTGATCCTTTTGGACAGGTGCCAACCAGGTTATTTGAGCTTCTTAACCCCTTACACGTAAAGTGATTCTGTACCTCCGGCCAGTAGGGATTTTATGTTACTGCATACATAAAGGTTGTTATCCTTCCCTTTATATTTATGACAAAAGTCATACCTCTATGGCACCCCTGTGGGGTGAGGGTAAGTTCCATTCTTATCCCCAATGTCTCTTTCTGGCTAGAGGTGACGCTATCACACTGGTTTGGAGTGCAGGGCGCCGTCTCCTGGTGGTCAGTCTTTGGGAGGTGGCTTCTCCCTCTTTAAGGCATGGCCACAGTCCAAGACAGGAAAAAAGCAAAGAAAATAATCCTGCAACCCACAAAATAGTCTGGGCTCACCCCGCTGTTCCTCACACAGTATCAGGTAAATAGTCTCTGAGAAGGGGGCTGGGACCCCGAGTGTCTGAGAGATCCAGACTGAGCATCTGAGCTCAGACAGTTCCTCTACCTCTCCAGAGGGCTCAGGCAGCAGAATCTCTTTTGAAGCTTCCCTGTGGAGTAGGGAGTACTAGTTCTGCTTCCCTGTGAAAGCCAACCTGCATTGGGCTTCGATCCTCCCTTTTAAGGAGCCACCCCTCTCCAGGTGCAATTGGTCTCACAGATGTGCCAGGCTGGTGTACCTGAATGTGCCCAGGAGTTCTTTAACCCTTTCCTGACTGGAGTGGGAATCTCTCCCACCACATACCTCACCCCTCAAGATGGAAGTGAGGATTCCCTGATCCAATCCTGATTTCCCCACCAGCCCCAGTCAGGCGCACTCTGGAGCACCAGGGTGGAGCATGCTCAGTGGAGAAGGGACCTTTAGAGATTGTAGCTGCAAAGCCGAAACAAGCCTCTATTGAACATCAACACTCAAGATTTTTCAAAGGCTTATAACTTTGAAAATTGGGGCAGATTTTCATAGGAACTAAAATAGGCACATCCCTGACACAAATGCTCCCCCCTGCCAAATTTCATGTTCCTGCTCCAAAGCGGGGGGGGGAGAGGGAAGGGTAGAGCTTCTCACTGAAAAGCTCATGAGAAATACTTGGAGAAAACAGTGTGTTTCCCTAGCCTATGGATGAAAATGGATGAACCATTGATGCTGAAATTTCACAAAAATATCCAGCTTGAAGCAGATACCCGCCATGGAAAATTTAAGTCAAAATGGTTAAGGTTAGCAAAGATACAAGCAACAGAAAACAGGGTCTACTGATGTAAGTGTCAGGCTCCAATAACAGCAGGTAGCACTTCCAGCTTCACTTAAAATATATGTTTTCTACAAAGCAAATCATAGCTTTTGGGATTAGCAAATATAAAACCTTTCAAAAGGTATGATGCATCCATTGTCCATCCTAGTACAGGTTGGGTAGAGCCTTTGTAGCTCTTGTAATGTAGTATTCAAAAGAAAGAGAAAGATACACCATAATATAAGAAAATGTAAAAAGCTGACTGGCAAATTCTAGTCCTGGGTGACATATTCAGTGCTTTCTAACTTGTCAATAACCATGCTGCGGTATCTTCAGTGCATATTTTTGAAGCACAACTTCTATATAAGGTGAACATAGAATCATAGAATATCAGGGTTGGAAGGGACCTCAGGAGATCATCTAGTCCAACCCCCTGCTCAAAGCAGGACCAATCCCCCATTTTTGCCCCAGATCCCTAAACGGCCCCCTCAAGGATTGAACTCACAACCCTGAGTTTAGCAGGCCAATACTCAAACCACTAAGCTATCCCTCCCCCCAAAGGAAGCCCCAGAACCACCTTGCCCAACTCTTGCCCTCTCCTGGGTCCCTCCTGCATAGCTGCACCCTGGGCCACCTCCATTGGGGCCCAGAAGGTGCCTCAGGGCCTGCTATCTTCCTCCTCCTCCTCCAGAAGCAAGGCAGCTCCTCCTCTTTCATAGAATATCAGGGTGGGAAGGGACCTCAGGAGGTCATCTAGTCCAACCCCCTGCTCAAAACAGGACCAATCGCCAATTTTTGCCCCAGATCCCTAAATGGCCCCCTTAAGGATTGAACTCACAACCCTGGGTTTAGCCTGCCAATACTCAAACCACTGAGATATCCCTCCCCCTACTGCGACATTAATTGCTTCCCAGAAGGAGTGTATGTATGCCTAATTTTAATATTGTACTGCTTTATCTCTTACTAATAAACTAAGCTAAGTTGGGTCATTCGGTCTCTTAAATACTTTTAACATTGAACCACAAGTGTTGCCAAGAAATTGGCTAGACCTCAGTGAATATTGTTAGACTGAGTGGATCATCAAGAGCACCAGCAGCTTTGGATGTTGGTGCTCACAGAGGTGAGGAGATGGATTTTTTTTTCTTTTAATTAATTTCTTCAATCATGTTTGTTAGTTTCTTAACAAAATTTTAACAAACAAGGAAATTCTGTTTATTTTTTCAGCTGTTTTGTTTGTTTAGTAGCTAAACTCAGTTTCTTTCTATCCTGTAAAAAGAAAAGGAGTACTTGTGGCACCTTAGAGACTAACAAATTTATTAGAGCATAAGCTTTCGTGAGCTACAGCTCACTTCATTGGAAGTGAGCTGAAGCTTATGCTCTAATAAATTTGTTAGTCTCTAAGGTGCCACAAGTACTCCTTTTCTTTTTGCGAATACAGACTAACACGGCTGCTACTCTAAAACCTTTCTATCCTGTGTTTTCCTTTGGGAGCTAGAGAGGAGAGTGTTCTGGGCCCAAAGGAAGAATGTCCTTGAGGGTCCTTCATGCTGGCCAGAGAATGCTCAGCAAAGTTCTTCCCCAGCTGCTATAGTGGAGTGTCTTCCAGCTGGAAGGATGCGAGCATTCAGTGAGTGATGGAGAACCATGGAATAGAGGATTTAGTTGGGGGAAGGGAGTGCTGAGGGTAGGTTTCATCCAGATGTTAATTTGTTAACTGATTACCATGCCCTGTGTTCTCTTTAGCACATCTCAGGAGTGTGGAAATTGCTATGGATGCTGTCAACAGGCAGCCATTATGCATTGTGGGGTGTCTGTGTTCATGCATATAAATCAGGGGTTACTCAGCACAGCCATGTTGTAGAATTTTATGTTTTTGCACAAGAATCCCAATGCACCAAACAATTTTTTAAGTTGACACGTGTTTGAAGTTCTAATGCTATAACATTGTATTTTTCATTCATTGTGTCTTTGTAAATCTGAGGGTTGGGTTGTAGGGGCCAGGCCGAGCAGAGACCAATGGGTCTCCCCTCAGCTGCTCTGAGGCTGGCATGCAGCAGGGATACGAATGGCACAGCTTGCTGAAAAATGGAAAGAATTCTCTGGAATATTGTGCTTAATACTTCATCCAATTTTGAATCAAAATTATGAATTTTTCCAACTAACTCAAGTGAGTGGCTTGGCAGATGACAAAATTAGCTTCATAGGCCTCAAGAGACCATTAGATCATCTAGTCTTCCCTCCTGCACATCACAGGCCATTATGTTTCTCCTAAAGTCCCCTGTGTTGAATCCAGTGATTCTGAGTTATCAAAGCATTCGTGGAAGGATGGGCAGGGGCAATATGGAACTGCACTGGGAGGAGACTCATTGAACGACTGCAGCTGCTTTGCCAGTGCTTGTGCTAAAATCGTGCAGAGGGATGTAGTGGTGGAAAATATGTGATTGCATTTCCTCTGAGCAGGTTAAACACCAAAGATGATGGGATCCATTCTGCACTGCTGTACGCACGTTTGTGTGTAGCTGTACAGTGTTACAGGTATGGTGTGGAGTTGTGCTGTTCCTGCCAAGGCCAATGGCCTGTAGCAGACAGTCTCAACTGTGCTCCACAGGGAGAATCCCACTGGAGATGCCCAGGTTCAGACTCTAGGGCATTGGAGCAGAGTGTTTTCAATAGCTAGAACTCAGCTGTAGAACACCTTCTGAGAGGGGATCAGACTGAGCCCTGGCGTGGCCATGGTCAGAAGAAAATGCAAGATCACCTCTTTGCTAAAGCCTTTTCCAGGAACACCACCAGGGTCAGCATGAGATGTAGTTGGTGTAATAAGAGAAAAGGAAATTGGGTGGATGTGACACAGAGCGCTTGGAAAAGAGTCCCCTGTTCTTTGCAAACAGTCCTCACTTCAAACCTGACAAATTCAAATACACCAAAAACATCCTATAGAATATTTATTTATCAAGTATAACATGTAATGTATGGGCAGAGAGCTGTGTTGTCTACCTTTGCCAAATCCCAGAACAGTCAATGGAAAAAGCATCAAAGACCATGGCAAATGATCAAAACCACGTGGAGGTGAAAAGGAACATCACAGCAGGCAGGGGATCGCCCTGACTGTGAATATAGCTAATGATGCTTTTCAGCATATCAGATTGTAGGCAAAGGCACTCTGTATTTACTGAGAAAAGCCTTTGAGGAGTTCAGGGACTTGTCCTGAATATTTGGATCCTGGTTCTTATGAAACCAGCTAGTTCTGCAACAGACTGAACTTTTGGGGAAAACCTATACCAGTCCACACAGGAGATCCACTTCCTGGACACTACCTTGCTAATAAGCCATGGTCACATAAACACCACCCTATACCGGAAACCAACTGACCACTATACTTACCTACATGCCTCCAGCTTTCATCCAGACCACACCACACAATCCATTATCTACAGCCAAGCTCTATGATACAATCGCATTTGCTATAACTCCCCAGACAGAGAGAAACACCTACAAGATCTCTATCAAGCATTCTTACATTACCACCTGCTGAAGTGAAGAAACAGATTGACAGAGCCAGAACACCCCTAAGTCACCTACTACAGGATAGGCCCAACAAAGAAAGCAACAGAACGCCATTAGCCATCACCTGCAGCCCCCAACTAAAACCTCTCCAGTGCATCATCAAGGATCTACAACCTATCCTTAAGGACAATCCCTCACTCTCACAGATCTTTGAAGACAGGCCAGTCCTCGCTGACAGACAGCCCCCCAACCTGAAGCAAATACTCACCAGCAACCACAAAACACACAACAAAAACACTGAGCCAGGAACCTATCCTTGCAACAAAGCCCGTTGCCAACTGTGTCCACATATCTTTTCGGGGACACCATCATAGGGCCTAATCGAATCAGCCACACTATCAGAGGCTCATTCACCTGCACATCTACCAATGTGATATATGGCATCATGTGCCAGCAATGCCCCTCTGCCATGTACACTGGCAAACCAGACAGTCTCTACGTAAAAGAATAAATGGACACAAATCAAACGTGAAGAATTATAACATTCAAAAACCAGTCGGAATACACTTCAATATCTCTGGTCACTCGATTACAGACCTAAAAGTCGCAATCCTTCAACAAAAAAGCTTCAAAAACAGACTCCAATGAGAGACTGCTGAATTGGAATTAATTTGCAAACTGGACATCATTAAATTAGGCTTGAATAAAGACTGGGAGCGGATGTGTCATTACATAAAGTAAAACTATTTCCCCATTTTTTCCCCCTACTGTTCCTCACATGCTCTTGTCAACTGCTGGAAATAGCCCACCTTGATTATCACTACAAAAGGTTTTTTTTCTCTCCTGCTGGTATTAGCTCACCTTACCTGATCACTCTTGTTACAGTGTGTATGGTAACACCCATTGTTTCATGTTCTCTGTGTATATAAAATCTCCCCACTGTATTTTCCACTGTATGCATCCGATGAAGTGAGCTGTAGCTCACGAAAGCTTATGCTCAAATAAATATATTAGTCTCTAAGGTGCCACAAGTACTCCTTTTCTAGTCACAAATGTAGACCCTGGTTCACACTTTAGGATTTTCTTCTGCGTTTTAACCAGTTCTTTCCATTGCCTTCTCTCTTTCCTGGATAAATCTTTATTCTTTCTTAAATAAACCTATTTCTGTTTTCTTATAAGTGTTCACAAGTGCTGTGTGGCATACAGGAGCAGTGCCTGAAGGCAACTCTGGTAAAATGGGGTACACTACATCTCTGGATGCAGAGATTCTGGTACTTCTTAGAGTAGCCAGAGTCAGGGGTAGGATATCATAGGAGAATGAATCGGGGATTCAGTGATTAGGATGACAGGTTTCAGAGTAGCAGCCGTGTTAGTCTGTATTCGCAAAAAGAAAAGGAGTACTTGTGGCACCTTAGAGACTAACAAATTTATTAGAGCATAAGCTTTCGTGAGCTACAGCTCACTTCATCGGATGCATTTGGTGGAAAAAACAGAGGAGAGATTTATATACACACACACAGAGAACATGAAACAATGGGTTTATCATACACACTGTAAGGAGAGTGATCACTTAAGATAAGCCATCACCAGCAGCAGGGGGGGGGAAGGAGGAAAACCTTTCATGGTGACAAGCAAGGTAGGCTAATTCCAGCAGTAAACAAGAATATCTGAGGAACAGTGGGGGGTGGGGTGGGAGGGAGAAATACCATGGGGAAATAGTTTTACTTTGTGTAATGACTCATCCATTCCCAGTCTCTATTCAAGCCTAAGTTAATTGTATCCAGTTTGCAAATTAATTCCAATTCAGCAGTCTCTCGTTGGAGTCTGTTTTTGAAGCTTTTTTGTTGAAGTATAGCCACTCTTAGGTCTGTGATCGAGTGACCAGAGAGATTGAAGTGTTCTCCAACTGGTTTTTGAATGTTATAATTCTTGACGTCTGATTTGTGTCCATTCATTCTTTTACGTAGAGACTGTCCAGTTTGGCCAATGTACATGGCAGAGGGGCATTGCTGGCACATGATGGCATATATCACATTGGTAGATGCGCAGGTGAACGAGCCTCTGATAGTGTGGCTGATGTGATTAGGCCCTATGATGGTGTCCCCTGAATAGATATGTGGACAGAGTTGGCAACGGGCTTTGTTGCAAGGATAGGTTCCTGGGTTAGTGGTTCTGTTGTGTGGTGTGTGGTTGCTGGTGAGTATTTGCTTCAGATTGGGGGGCTGTCTGTAAGCAAGGACTGGTCTGTCTCCCAAGATCTGTGAGAGTGATGGCTCGTCCTTCAGGATAGGTTGTAGATCCTTGATGATGCGTTGGAGAGGTTTTAGTTGGGGGCGGAAGGTGATGGCTAGTGGCGTTCTGTTATTTTCTTTGTTGGGCCTGTCCTGTAGTAGGTGACTTCTGGGTACTCTTCTGGCTTCTTCTGAAAGATTAAGAATGAGCTCTCAAAACTGGATATTCTCATAAAGAACCAACCTTCCACACAAACTTCCTCGTGGCTGGACTTTACAAAAACTAGACAAGCCATTTACAAAACACACTTTGCTTCTCTACAAAAGAAAAAGGACACTAAGCTATCTAAACTACTATATGCCACAAGGGGCCACAACAATGGTTCCCGTAACCCACCCAGCAATATTGTTAATCTATCCAACTATACTCTTAGCCCAGCAGAAGAATCTGTCCTATCTCGGGGCCTCTCCTTTTGCCCCTCCATCCCCACGAATATGATACAGTTCTGTGGTGACCTAGAATCCTATTTTCGACGTCTCAGACTCAAGGAATATTTCCAACACACCTCTGACCAACATATTAACCCACAGAGACCTTCCTGCCAACACTACAAAAAGAAGGATTCTGGGTGGACTCCTCCTGAAGGTCGAAACAGCAGCCTGGATTTCTACATAGACTGCTTCCGCCGACGTGCACGAGCTGAAATTGTGAAAAAGCAGCATCGCTTACCCCATAACCTCAGCCATGCAGAACACAGTGCCATCCACAGCCTCAGAAACAACTCTGACATCATAATCAAAAAGGATGACAAAGGAGGTGCTGTCGTCATCATGAATAGGTCGGAGTATGAACAAGAGGCTACTAGGCAGCTCTCCAACACCACTTTCTACAAGCCATTACCCTCTGATCCCACTGAGAGTTACCAAAAGAAACTACAGCATTTGCTCAAGAAACTCCCTGAAAAAGCACAAGAACAAATCCGCACAGACACACCCCTGGAGCCCCGACCTGGGGTATTCTATCTGCTACCCAAGATCCATAAACCTGGAAATCCTGGACGCCCCATCATCTCAGGCATTGGCACCCTGACAGCAGGATTGTCTGGCTATGTAGACTCCCTCCTCAGGCCCTTCGTTACCAGCACTCCCAGCTATCTTCGAGATACCACTGACTTCCTGAGGAAACTACAGTCCATTGGTGATCTTCCTAAAAACACCATCCGAGCCACTATGGATGTAGAAGCCCTCTACACCAACATTCCACACAAAGATGGGCTACAAGCCGTCAAGAACAGTATCCCTGAGAATGTCACGGCTAACCTGGTCGCTGAACTTTGTGACTTTGTCCTGACCCATAACTATTTCACATTTGGTGACAATGTATACCTTCAAATCAGCGGCACTGCGATGGGTACCCGCATGGCCCCACAGTATGCCAACATTTTTATGGCTGACTTAGAACAACGCTTCCTCAGCTCTCGTCCCCTAATGCCCCTACTCTACTTGCGCTACATTGATGACATCTTCATCATCTGGACCCATGGAAAAGAAGCTCTTGAGGAATTCCACCATGATTTCAACAATTTCCATCCCACCATCAACCTCAGCCTGGATCAGTCCACACAAGAGATCCACTTCCTGGACACTACGGTGCTAATAAACGATGGTCACATAAACACCACCCTATATCGGAAACCTACTGACCGCTATTCCTACCTACATGCCTCTAGCTTTCATCCAGATCATACCACTCGATCCATTGTCTACAGCCAAGCGCTACGATATAACCGCATTTGCTCCAACCCCTCAGACAGAGACAAACACCTACAAGATCTCTATCATGCATTCCTACAACTACAATACCCGCTTGCTGAAGTGAACAAACAGATTGACAGAGCCAGAAGAGTACCCAGAAGTCACCTACTACAGGACAGGCCCAACAAAGAAAACAACAGAACGCCATTAGCCATCACCTTCAGCCCCCAACTAAAACCTCTCCAACGCATCATCAAGGATCTACAACCTATCCTGAAGGACGAGCCATCTCTCTCACAGATCTTGGGAGACAGACCAGTCCTTGCTTACAGACAGCCCCCCAATCTGAAGCAAATACTCACCAGCAACCACACACCACACAACAGAACCACTAACCCAGGAACCTATCCTTGCAACAAAGCCCGTTGCCAACTCTGTCCACATATCTATTCAGGGGATACCATCATAGGGCCTAATCACATCAGCCACACTATCAGAGGCTCGTTCACCTGCGCATCTACCAATGTGATATATGCCATCATGTGCCAGCAATGCCCCTCTGCCATGTACATTGGCCAAACTGGACAGTCTCTACGTAAAAGAATGAATGGACACAAATCAGACGTCAAGAATTATAACATTCAAAAACCAGTTGGAGAACACTTCAATCTCTCTGGTCACTCGATCACAGACCTAAGAGTGGCTATACTTCAACAAAAAAGCTTCTAAAACAGACTCCAACGAGAGACTGCTGAATTGGAATTAATTTGCAAACTGGATACAATTAACTTAGGCTTGAATAGAGACTGGGAATGGATGAGTCATTACACAAAGTAAAACTATTTCCCCATGGTATTTCTCCCTCCCACCCCACCCCCCACTGTTCCTCAGATATTCTTGTTAACTGCTGGAATTAGCCTACCTTGCTTGTCACCATGAAAGGTTTTCCTCCTTCCCCCCCCTGCTGCTGGTGATGGCTTATCTTAAGTGATCACTCTCCTTACAGTGTGTATGATAAACCCATTGTTTCATGTTCTCTGTGTGTGTGTATATAAATCTCTCCTCTGTTTTTTCCACCAAATGCATCCGATGAAGTGAGCTGTAGCTGACGAAAGCTTATGCTCTAATAAATTTGTTAGTCTCTAAGGTGCCACAAGTACTGCTTTTCTTTTAGTGATTAGGATGCCCCTCTTGTCAGCCTGCAAGGCAAAACTGGGATTGACATAAGCACAGAGGAGAGTGCTTGAGTGAGTGAAGGGCTGGTGGGGCCAGGGAGCTGACATCCAGCTATTACTAGTAAGACTTCATCTGGCTGTAAGCAGGGGGTAAAGAGGTGACTCACAGTCCCCGAGAAACATCAGAGTGGGGCAGAGAGAAAAAAAAATCTTTTCCTCCGCTCCACCTTCTCTCATTGTGTCAAGCACTTTACACAGAGGACACCTGTGAATACACAGAGGAGGCCAAATGTTACTTACCGCAGAATCTGCAGTTTGCAGTTCGGGTGTTTCAGTCCCTCACACAGCAGCCGCACTCCGGAAACTCCCAGTCTATTAGCGCCCAGCTCCAGCTCCCTCAGGCTCTGGCTGGTGCTGAGAACAGCGGCGAGATCCCCGCAGCCAGCGTCTGTGAGACGACACATGTACAAGCTGCAGGAGAGAGAAACACAGAGAAGGGGGATCACAGTGTGAAGGGGGCTCGTCACAGCTGTTCTGACAGGCAGCCCCGCCCACCAGCCCCTCGCCCTGACCAATCCACGTGAAGAATGAAGTAGAAGCCCTGCTCCACCGCCTGTCCCAACCCCCACCCTATTGTAATGAGGAACCAGTGTGGGGTGGAATTTCCTGGGTAAGCCCCATCCCTTGCACTTGAGTCTTGACCAGTCAGCACTGTGAGTGGCCCAGACACGCCAATCCTTAAACCTCTGCCATTGACCAATAAGATTTAAGGTTCTGGGTAAGGTGTCCTCACTAAGCACCGCCCCTCACTCTTTCTACTGACCAACCAGAATTTCAGGGGCAGCTGCCTGGGCAACCTAAGTCCCACCTACCCAGCTCTCAGCCAATCAGATTGGACTTCAGACTGATTAGCACTGGAATGGTGCGACCCAATCAGAGCAGGCCTATTGCGACAGGGAGGCTGTAGGGGGAGCCCCCTCCCCAGGCAGCTGGGCCAAGCTCAGAGCAGGCGGAGCTGGGAGATCCTGACCCCCCGCGACCCCGGCACTGGCTCTGCTGCTCCCCTGCAGGATACACACGTCTCCTGTCTCTGCCCCAGCTCTGAGCCTCAGGCCTGGGGAGGGGAGGCAGCTGTGACCAAGGCCCAGCACTGGCAGTGTCACACCCACCTTCCTCTGAGACCAGGGATAAGAGGCTGGAGGGATTGGAAGACAGCCAGGAGAACAGCCCCCCAACCAGGGGACCCCAAAGTTTGGGGAAGAAGAGCCCCTGAGAGGGGGGTGACCATGTGACCCTGTTGGCAAGGCCTGTTCCAGAAACACGGGTGGGGTTATTGCAACAGAAATTTTCCACTGGTTTCTGGACCCGCCTACTGCAGACTCTAGGTGCCTGATCATGGGTGGTGGGTGTCGTAGGCAGTGGAAGGTGTTGCCTTCCCAGACTGCCTCACTGGGCCCTGCCCATACTCCACTGGAGTCCAGGCCCCCTCCTGCCTACTCTTCCCATGCCAGAGGCTTGGGCAGGCAGGCTGGGAGCCGTGCTACACCGTGCTGCCTGGTCTCCTGGCACTGGGGCTACTCTGGCTGCCCAGCACTAGGGCCAGTCCGGCTGCACTGCCTGCCTAGCGCTGGGGCTGGCGACTTGGCTACGGAGGAAGGGCTTCATGGTTGGGGTTCAAGCCTGCAGGCATGGCCCGGGGATGCTGGGGCCGTGCTGCCCAGCTTTCTGGAACTCTGGAACTGGGGGAGGATGTGGCTGCACTGCCTGGCTCTCCAGAGCTTTGGGCCTTGGGGAGGCTGTGTCAGTGCTATCCGGAGCTGGGGGCAATACTCTGGGGACGGGGGCAGGGGCCAGTGGCCACATTGGGCAGGGGAGGGCTGGGCAAAGGCCAGCAGCATCCACAGTGGGAGGAGGTTGGGCTCTAGTGGGCATGGAAGGGGCAGGGCCTCAGGCAGAAGGGGAGGGGCCAGGAGGGCTAGCCTCCACAAGCCATGGGTTCACCAACTGCCCATGCTCCTGAGGGAGCTGCCAGCTACGCGAGTGTGGAACTATGGCACCAGCCTGGCTATGACCATGTGCATCTCAGTGACCAGCCCCCAGCACGGCTGTCACATACTGCCACTCCTCCCTCCCATCAGGGCTCATAGGAAACCCTCTTCAGCCCCCAACTGCTGCCAAATCTTGCACACATGTAGAGAAAACCCACCCACCAGAACTGTCACCTGCATGGCTTCTTCCATCACTACAGTTGCCCTGATAATGTGGGCACTCCACTGAATTGGGAGGGGAGTTCCAATGTTCCAGAGAGAAAAAGAGCCCTGAATTTGTACGAGAGAGGGAAGCCCCCACTCCCTGGCGGGGCCCCCAGGTTCAGTCAGGGTTGGTAGAGCCCCTGAGATATTTTGGAGGCAGGAAGACAGGTGCTGCCAATGGAATGAGAGACTCTAAATTTGAGTTGAACAGGGAAAGAAAACACTCATGGGTGGATGTGGGAAACTACAGAGAGAAGCCCTAGCCAGTGGAGGTGGGGAGAGGGTGTTTTTGATGAAGCAACAGAGAAGAGCTCCACAAGATTTAAAGGTAAGAAAGGAGGGAAACAAATGAGGAGTTGAGGAGAAAAAGATACTGAAGTGGGGAGAGGACACATGAAGGAAAAGAAAGACCCCAACTGGGATAAAAAAGGAGACACCCCCCCCAATGAGGAATGGTGTTGGGAAGCTTTGGGAAGGAGGCAGCTGTGCCAACAGCAGTAAAGTTTATTCTTTACTGATTAGAATCCATTCTGGAGGCAGAGTTTCTCTTTTGGAATTTGGTGTTGGGCTCAGATCTCTGGAAGAGGAGCCTCTGCTGTTTGACCATCTCATTCCAAAACAGGTGAATAAATGTAAATATGACAAGTTTCACTTAGAGTTTACCCAAACTCCCTGTCACTTATTTCTCCTCTGATCTGCAATGTGCTGGACACCTGCCACTACTTGGCTGAGGTAACACTAGTGTCAGAACAAGGCACTGGTGCTAGAAGGAGCAATACTAAACACAGAGTCCCTGCCCTGAGGATCCTACAATATAAACAGGCCAGACAGGCAAGAAGTAGGGGAAGGAAACATTATTATCCCCATTTTTCAAATGGAGAACTGAGACCATAAGAGATTGAATGACTTGCCCAAGGTCACCGACAGTCTGAGTTTTGATCCAGTAATTTAATTACACAACCAGCCTCTCTTCCCTTGTGTTTCTCAGTTTCAGAAGTGCTTTTTTTTAATAGTTGAGGCTCCTAAGGAAGAGCTACTTAACAATCAGGTGTTGAACGTTAGGGCCTGAGCTACTGATGAGGTTTCTTGCCATATTGATACCCACTATGATTTGCTAAAGTGTGTAAGAAGAACTCAAAAGCTCTCTCTACTGACCAGACCAGACCCAAGCAAACACCTGAAAACTATAAAGAGCTGTAGGAAGGGAAAACAACAATTCATATAAGGTTTCTCAGAGTTGAGCAAAGAGTGGGGCAGGGAGTGGCCTGTCCCAGACATTTTTTAAATGTCAGGTGCCATTTCCTGTATTTTAGAAATCTGTCATATCTTTTGTCAGGAAAGAGTTAAAATGTAGCTAACAGCTAAGACAAAAAAACGCAGAACAAGCAGGAATGTTTCAATAAGCATTCAGTAGCAAGGACACTGACAACTGTAAACAATTGATAAGCTTATGCCCATCCAGTAATTTAGTTTTTAGGATAGAATAAACCCTCCCTTCACAACTCACCAGATATCTGTAAACACTCATCCCTAGCCCCCCCCCACCTCCTTCCCCCGCAAGGTAGCCATAGACATTTGATGCAATTAGGATGACCTCTATATGTAAGTTTTGTTATTATTTTTTATCTTTGTTTAGGGTTCTTTCTTGATTTGTAATAATGTCCATCTCTGTATGTATGGATAAATGCAAACAAATTGATAAGAGAATGTATATATCTGGCCACTATGGCACCATATCTTTGAAGCTCCTTTTCAGTCTTCCTGGTACCGTGAATAAACCCCCTTCAGTATTGTCTGTGCTTGCCTGATTCTTGGGGAAAAGAATCTTTTTGCCTAACACTTTCAAAGGCAAAATTCTATTCAATCAAAAATACAAGAGCATTGATGCTTTTCATCTGGAATTCTGCACTGGGATAACTTGCTAGAATGTCATATTATGATGTGCTGTTAAGAGAATTGCATACATCAAAACCACATGACCCCAAATATAGTTGGTTATTTCCCAGCAGATGCATACACAAACATTTTAAAAGCGAGCATCAACTCAGTGGGTGACAGGAATGCATGCAGGGGTAGTAGCAGCTCCATGCTTAAGTTTCCATGCAGATTTATAGTTGAGGCAGGACTGAAAACCCTTTTTTCTAACTAGCCTACCAGCCTGGACTCATTTTGGGCACTATGGGGTAACCCACCACTAGAAAATTTCATTTTTACTACATTAGGCACATGACTGATAGTTATTACCAGGGTGGAAGTAGATGCTGGAAATGGTGCAGTTTTTCTGTATCATGTAATGTTTAAAAGTTATTGGGCTCCCGGTCTGAAAAACAATCAGAAAATCACAATTTTGATTAAAACTGGCAGAAATCTTCTAAATATGATTGATAATGCAACTATATACTCAAAATAGCACTGTTTGGAAAGTTTGGGAAATATTTAGCCCCAAGCAATATATTTTATGTATTTTCGTCTACTTTTTTGCCCTTGGTTAAAACAAAAGTCTGTAATCATATTGTGACGTTATGGGTATAATGTAGTATCTCATTGAAAGGTGGTACATGGCAAGAAAGGGTTAACTCATAGACATGACCCATGATCGAACTTTAAAGACTTGTTATATGTAAATGATAGTTGGGCTATTGCATTAGGTTAGAATAGTACTTTGAAATGCAAACCTGCATTGTCAGAGCAATAGAATCGCAGGTGTTTGCTCAAGTCTTATGATGTAAACAAACAATTCGTGTCTGTTACTATAGCTTTGATTCAAGGACTATTAGCCTTTATGATGACACTCAATTGAAATATTATTCTCTATAAAAACTGAGGAATACTTGTGACATCTTAGAGACTAACAAATTTATTTGGGCATAAGCTTTCGTGGGCTAAAACCCACTTCATCGGATGCATGCAGTGGAAGGGGCTGAGCAGGTAGTCGCTGAAGGTGGAATGGCAAGGAAGAAGAAAAGAGTGGCCAGTCCTATAGGAAAAGGGGAAGAGTCAATGGAGACTACACCAAATATGAGCCCCAGGAGGATACAGGATGGGTTGAAGAGGCTTATAAGGGAGAACAGGAATGGAAAGAACTTGCAGCAGAGGGAACAGGGGGGAGACTGGAGAATAGCACCGTCACCAGGAAAAGGCAGGTCTGTGTGATCGGGGTCTTTTTATTGAGAAGAATAGAGAGGCCTGTAACCAGAGCTGATCCAGAGAATAGAAGGGTGTGCTGTCCAGGTTCTAAGATACAGGATGTAGCCCTGAGGTTGAAAAGGATCCTAAAGGGAGCAGGAAAGAATCCCCTAATTATCCTTCATGTGGGAACAAATGATACGGCTAGTTTCTCGCTGGAAAGTATTAAGGGAGACTATGCTAGGCTGGGGAAGATGCTTAAGGAAATCGAGGCTCAGGTGATGGAGGCTCAGGTGATCAGTGGGATTCTGCCTGTTCCTAGAGAAGGGCAACAAAGGTGTGACAAGATTATGACTATAAACAGATGGCTTAGGCAGTGGTACTATAAGGAGGGCTTTGGGATGTATGGCCATTGGGAGGCATTCATGGACAGAGGACAGTTCTCTCGGGATGGACTTCATCTGAGTAGGGAAGGAAATAGACTTCTAGGATGGAGGCTGGCACAACTGATAAAGAGAGCTTTAAACTAGGAATTTGGGGGAGATGGTTGGGAGATGTCCAGGTAATCTCCACGCCGGATTTTAGCATTGAGAGGAGAGAAGACGAAGTAAGAAAGGATACAGCCGTGGGTAGGAGAATGTATATAAGGAGGAAGGACAGTGTGGATACCAGTCTAATAGGTTATACTAGCTGTAGAATGACTGTGCCTAATAGGGCACAAAATGTGAGCGAGGCCAAACAGCAAAAATTAAGAAGTTTGTACATCAATGCGATGAGCCTAGGTAACAAAATGGAGGAACTAGAGCTACTGGTGCAGGAAGTGAAACCAGATATTATAGGGATAACAGAAGCATGGTGGAATAGGAGTCATAACTGGACTACAGGTATTGAAGGGTATATGCTGTTTAGGAAAGACAGAAATAAAGGTAAAGGTGGTGGAGTAACATTGTATATCAATGATGAGGTAGAATGTAAAGAAATAAGAAGCGATGCAATGGATAAGTCAGAGTCCATCTGGGCAAAAATTACATTGGGGAAGAAAACTAGTAGAGCCTCCCCTACGATAGTGCTTGGGGTGTGCTATAGACCACCGGGATCTAATTTGGATATGGATAGAGCCCTTTTTAATGTTTTTAATAAAGTAAATACTAATGGAAATTGCGTGATCATGGGAGACTTTAACTTCCCAGATATAGACTGGAGGACCAGTGCTAGTAATAATAATAGGGCTCAGATTTTCCTAGATGCAATAGCTGATGGATTCCTTCATCAAGTAGTTGCTGAACCGACTAGAGGGGATGCCATTTTAGATTTGTTTTTGGTGAGTAGTGAGGACCTCATAGAAGAAATGGTTATAGGGGATAATCTTGGCTCAAGTGATCATGAGCTAATTCAGTTCAAACTGAACAGAAGGATTAACAAAAATAAATATGCAACTAGGGTTTTTGATTTCAAAAGAGCTGATTTTCAAAAATTAAGGAAATTAGTTAGGGAAGTGGATTGGACTGAAGAACTTATGGATCTAAAGGTAGAGGAGGCCTGGGATTACTTTAAATCAAAGCTGCAGAAGCTATCGGAAGCCTGTATCCCAAAAAAGGGGAAAAAATTCAGAGGCAGGAGTTGTAGACCAAGCTGGATGAGCAAGCATCTTAGAGAGGTGATTAAGAAGAAGCAGAAAGCATACAGGGAGTGGAAGCTGGGAGGGATCAGCAAGGAAAGCTACCTTATTGAGGTCAGAACATGCAGGGATAAAGTAAGACAGGCTAAAAGTCAAGTAGAGTTGGACATTGCAAAGGGAATTAAAACCAATAGTAAAAGGTTCTATAGCCATATAAATAAGAAGAAAACTAAGAAAGAAGAAGTGGGGCCGCTAAACACTGAGGATGGAGTGGAGGTTAAGGATAATTTAGGCATGGCCCAATATCTAAACAAATACTTTGCCTCAGTCTGTAATAAGGCTAAAGAGGATCTTAGGGATAATGGTAGCATGACAAATGGGAATGAGGATATGGAGGTAGATATTACCATATCTGAGGTAGAAGTGAAACTCAAACAGCTTAATGGGACTAAATCAGGGGGCCCAGATAATCTTCATCCAAGAATATTAAAGGAATTGGAACCTGACATTGCAAGCCCATTAGCAAGAATGTTTAATGAATCTGTAAACTTAGGAGTTGTACCGTATGATTGGAGAATTGCTAATATAGTTCCTATTTTTAAGAAAGGGGGGAAAAAAATGATCCGGGTAACTACAGGCCTGTTAGTTTGACATCTGTAGTATGTAAGGTCCTGGAAAAAATTTTGAAGGAGAAAATAGTTAAAGGACATTGAAGTCAATGGTAAATGGGACAAAATACAACATGGTTTTACAAAAGGTAGATTGTGCCAAACCAACCTGATCTCCTTTTTTGAGAAAGTAACAGATTTTTTAGACAAAGGAAACGCAGTGGATCTAATTTACCTAGATTGCAGTAAGGCATTTGATACCGTGCCACATGGAGAATTATTAGTTAAATTGGAAAAGATGGGGATCAATATGAACATTAAAAGGTGGATAAGGAATTGGTTAAAGGGGAGACTACAACGGGTCCTACTGAAAGGCAAACTGTCAGGCTGGAGGGAGGTTACCAGTGGAGTTCCTCAGGGATCGGTTTTGGGACCAATCTTATTTAATCTTTTTATTACTGACCTCGGCACAAAAAGTGGGAGTGTGCTAATAAAGTTTGCATATGATACAAAGCTGGGAGGTATTGCCAATTCAGAGAAGGATCAGGATATTATACAGGAGGATCTGGATGACCTTGTAAACTGGAGTAATAGTAATTGGATGAAATTTAATAGTGAGAAGTGTAAGGTTATGCATTTAGGGATTAATAAGAATTTTAGTTATAAGCTGGGGACGCATCAATTAGCAGTAACGGAAGAGGAGAGGGACCTTGGAGTATTAGTTGATCATTGGATGACTATGAGCTGCCAATCTGATATGGCTGTGAAAAAAGCTAATGTGGTTTTGGGATGCATCAGGAGAGGTATTTCCAGTAGGGATAAGGAGGTTTTAGTACCGTTATACAAGGCACTAGTGAGACCTCACCTAGAATACTGTGTGCAGTTCTGGTCTCCCATGTTTAAAAAGGATGAATTCAAAGTGGAACAGGTACAGAGAAGGGCTACTAGGATGATCCGAAGAAGGAAAGGAGACTTAAGGAGCTTGGCTTGTTTAGCCTAACTAAAAGAAGGTTGAGGGGAGATATGATTGCTCTCTATAAATATATCAGAGGGATAAATACAGGAGAGGGAGAGGAATTATTTAAGCTCAGCACCAATGTGGACACAAGAACAAATGGGTATAAACTGGCCAGCAGGAAGTTTAGACTTGAAATTAGACGAAGGTTTCTAACCATCAGAGGATTTAAATTTTGGAATAGCCTTCCAAGGGAAGGAGTGGGGGCAAAAGACCTATCTTGTTTTAAGATCCTACTCGATAAGTTTATGGAGGAGATGGTATGATGGGATAATGTGATTTTGGTAATTAATGGATCTTTAAATATTCAGGGTAAATAGGACTAATCCCCTGAGATGGGATATTAGATGGATGGGATATGAGTTACCCAGGAAAGAATTTTCTGTAGTATCTGGCTGGCGAATCTTGCCCCTATGCTCAGGGTTCAGCTGATCGCCATATTTGGGGGTGGGAAGGAATTTTCCTCCAGGGCAGATTGGAAGAGGCCCTGGAGGTTTTTCGCCTTCCTCTGTAGCATGGGGCACTGGTCACTTGAGGGAGGATTCTCTTCTCCTTGAAGTCTTTAAACCACAAGTTGAAGACTTCAATAGCTCAGACATAGGTGAGGTTTTTCGTAGGAGTGGGTGGGTGAGATTCTGTGGCCTGCACTGTGCAGGAGGTCAGACTAGATGATCAGAATGGTCCCTTCTGACCTTAGTATCTATGAATCTATTTCCTACTAAAGATAATAGCACCAGGGTAGTGGCCAAAAAGTTGTTTAATAAGGTAGTATGTAGATATGGCACCCCAGAAATGATAGATTCTGATAATGGGGGAGCCTTTATAGGAGAAATTTTTACAACGATATAAGCCTTAGGAATTAAACAAAAGCTCCATATACCATACCGGCCTCAGTCCTCAGGCCACGTAGAGCACGTGAATCACACTTTTAAGGAAGTGCTCTGGAAGGTAGTAAATAACACAGGAAAAGACTGGCTGGATAAACTACCTCTGATTTTGGCTGCCAGCTGCAGCAGTAATAGACTAAGAGCAAAAATTCAACCCTTCCAAATTCTGTCTGAACACCCAATGCGCCCAAGAATTGATCCTAGTTACCTGGTACAGGGTCAAGAAGAGAGCTCTAATATAACCCAGCATGATTATTTTCAGTGGCTTAAACAGTTAAAAGAAGATAAAATCACCCTCCAGTATAGCGTCAATCAGGCCATCAAACACATGAACAACAAAATTCAGAAACAAAGGCCCACAAAGGAAGCCCTGTGGGAAACAGGGGACCAAATCATGTACCTTAAAATGGGAAAAAGGGGTCACTCACTGGAATCAAAATGGATAGGCCCTAACTCTATAGTGGACCGCCTTAGCCCATTGGTATACCGCATTGAAAAAGATAGAAAACTGAAGCAGAAAACTCCATGTTTCACAAATTAGATTGTTTACATAAATAATAATGTTTGAATTCTTTGCAGAAAAGGACATCCCGAAACCTGAGCATGAGGTGCTGCTTGACCACCCCAATTTTAATCCACAGAAAAGGAGACTCCAGTGTCAGGTCTGGCTGTACCTGCTTCTGGGAACTTTTAGCGCCCAGACAATTCAAGCGATCATGGGAGAAGATGCAGCCCTCCTCATAAGCTAATATTTAAGGAATAATTCATTCCCTGCCAACCAATCATGGATTCCTACCCGTGATCCAGCGATACTCATGGAATGGTATGATAAAAACACTAGCCAAATCCTAAAACCCTTAGGAAATACCAGTGTGTATGCCTGGGAAGGGGAAGTGGGACTTAAGGTTCACCTTATAAACACCACAGGAATACCAAACGACTGGGAAATAGGGGTTAAAATAGAGGGTCCCTATGGGGATACCACCTGGAGTTCCAGTTACCCATGATTACCATATCAGTGGGATGAGCCTGTTAAGACAGGACAATACTAAGAGTTATTGTGGGATACTTTCCAGTACCCTGAAGTGACTTGAACCTCTGATTCCTGGATACATGCACCAGAACCTGGACCAGAGAATATGCATTCAAAAAAGGTACCCCAATTAAGATAAAGAAACCAAAATTGTTTGCGACTCAAAGTGATCCAGTAAAAGTCTTGTTAAATTCACTATTAGTAAAAATAAAAATTGGTATGTATTGGACTCAGCTGAACCTATCTAAATTGGAACCCAAATGTTCACCCTACTCCCTTCTTATTACAACAACCTGGATAAAAACACATCAACACTCCAATAGCCGAGCAAAACGAGATGTCGCAGGCATCATATTAGGAGGAGTTGGATTTGGAGTAGGAATTATGAATACTATAGACTTGAAGGTAATTAAGAATAAGTTGAGCTTCTTGTCACAACTGCAAGATAGTCTCATTCACAAGTAGGCAGATACTACTGTGGATTTGGTACAAATAGGTCTGGGAAACCTAAAAGCAACATGGAATATGTGGCAGTGGCTAAACACCACCTCCTAGCTGCTGTATAAACAACAAATAGAGTTAGGGAATAAAATTGCCTTGGCCATGGGATGTACTGAGATGCAAATTCTTAGTTTAGCATCACTTGAACTTTTGGGTAATATCTGGGAATGTTTGGGTATTAACACATCTTTTAAGACAACAGAAAAGATCCTTGTTTGACACCTACGAATATGAATGGATGCAATATGTTTCCAGCATGAGTTAAACCTGATTTGTTATTAGATGAAATTATTGTTAAAATTGCTCACCAACAGTCTGTGGAGACAGAAATATGGAAAGTGAGCCCACTCCCAAAAATGACCATGGAATCCTTTTGGCTACCCCGGGTTATGGGTCAGTGGGCTGGGAAAGAGAATTACTGGATACCCGAGGGCATACAGAATGGAGCCCTCAGAAATGGGTATGCTTATCCATACCTGTCACCACAAAACCATGCAGCAAAGACATATCATTGGGAACATGTGTATGGGATGAACTAGAAAATGCGACGTGTTTTGTACAATGGAAAATGTGTATGTGTTACATCCTGAGAAAAAGTATTTTGGGAGGATGCAAGTATTAGCCAACCCCCAGTGGATGAATGTAGATGTAATGCACATGTATTATATATTAGCAATCACACGTACTATTTACCAAAGACAGAAGAAGCTCAGAGCACTATAACCACCATCCCGGTTAATTTCTCTGTTACCCTTGGGCTGGATTGGCACGATCTAACTGATCACTTGTTGTCAGAAACAAAGGTGCAACAGTTCTTACAACAGACACAGAGGGATATAGGGACCCGTATCATCCAAATATTACATGCAAATAGAGACATGCTAAAAATTGCTAAGTCTGAAAAAGAACTGACAGCCTATCAT
The DNA here is from genome assembly GCF_009764565.3 of Dermochelys coriacea. NCBI lineage: Eukaryota > Metazoa > Chordata > Testudines > Dermochelyidae > Dermochelys > Dermochelys coriacea. The sequence continues at coordinate 12,456,126 of NC_050073.1, read as the reverse complement.
TGGTATGATGTTTTTACAGGCTGGTCCCTGACCTCTAAGGGCATATTGCCTATTATGTTTCACCCATTACTATCTGTGTTAATATTGTCCTGTGTTTGCTTGCTAGGAATGTGTTGTATGTGCCGCTGGACAAAAAGAATGTTTGTTAAATTACAACCACAAGCTCAAATTGCCTCTCAGTATGTTGCTATGAAACAATTGTATAAAATATGATGCACTCAAGAATTGTTCTTGAATGGTCAAAAGGGGGACATGTAGTAGTAGGATTTTATGTTTGTATTTTATACAATTTAGAATGAAGGATAAAGAATAATAATATAGTATGTATTAAATGTATTGGTGTATGATTTGATCATATTCTGCCAGCCACCCTTTTTGAATGGCAGAAAGGAATGGCCTAATGGGCCATCAGTTAGAATCTGTGTCTGGACTGATTTCAAGGCAGTAACAGATCCTTTGAGGGTCACCAATTTGTTGTAGGTTTAGCATTTTAAAATAAGTAAAGGAATGCCATGATCATTTCTTTTCTTTCTTTCTTTCTTTTTTTTTGCATTGCAATTTGATGTTCCTGTACAAAATGTTCTGTGTAATTTAATTCAGTTTTGTGTATGAATGAGGAATGTGTGTGTTAAGAAATACATGTGAAGGCCATTGCTGAACCAGATGGTCTAGGGAGGAGCTGGAGACAAACGCAAGGGCACCAAGAGGCTGCAACATGCCCCTACTGAAGCATGGGAGGGCAGATTGACGACTCTAAAGATGAGACAGGCACTTATCAACGGGACAAGATAGCGGTGATTAAAACCACCATGGAATAACTTGCTGAGGAACTTGATGTAAAGAATGAGGACAATTTAAGAAAACAAGCACTCATCAAACAACAATTCATTACAGCATGACAGTGCAAAACTCATTGGTCCCAATGAAGGAAAATCACTATATATACTGGGTGCCTTGCCATGAAACTTTGGATTCGTCCTGCCAAAACTTCCCCAGAGCATTGTGTCGTGACCGACGGAACCCGGCTCCTCCCCACTCGTGATCAACCTAGCTCACCACTAGATTGATCTGGACTCTGGACTGGTATCTATAACATCAACTGGTGGGACAGTGTGTGGTGTGATTGAATGAATATGCTAATTGTTGTATCTTCAATAAACGCGGCGTATTGCCTTTCCCCCTGAAAAAGATCTGGTGTGCTTCTTATCAGCATAACACCAGCTCTGATGCCGCTCCCACCCTCCAAAACCCCCAATCCCAGCCCAGCACACCCTCCTGCACCCCAAACCCCTCATCCCCAGCCCTACCCCAAGGCCCGCACCAGCAGCAGAGCCCTCACCCACCCACACGCCCCAACCCACTGCCCCAGCCACCATCCCCCCGCCCTGATTCCCCTCCCACCTTCTGAACCCATCAGTCCCCAAAACCCTCATCCCCAGACCCATCCCAGAGTCAGCACCTCTGCCAGAGCCCTCACCCCCCTGCACTCCAAATCTTTGCCCCACCCTGCAGCCCCAGGAACAAATCTATGTTGTTCCTCTCATGTCATGCCTTGTGTTCTATTATAAGCCCTGAAAGATGTGAAATGAAAGGTATTAGATGTAACCAAAGAAGGTACAGACTAGGAACTAGAAGGGATTTTTGTTTCCTTTCTAAATGATTGTTGCACTATAGAAGTGGTATGAACTAAGGACAAAGGAAAATTGAAAGTGATAAGCATCTAATCAGGGTTTAACTTTGGAACATGAAAAGAAATTCCTTAAAGAGGAATTTCAGTTGAGAGTCTGAGATAATAATAAAAGGAGTACTTGTGGCACCTTAGAGACTAACAAATTTATTTGAGCATAAGCTTTCGTGAGCTACAGCTCACTTCATCGGATGCATTCAGTGGAAAATACAGTAGGGAGATGATTTATATACACAGAACACGAAACAATGGGTGTTATCATACACACTGTAAGGAGAGTGATCACTTAAGATGAGCTATTACCAGTAGGAGGTGAGCGGGGAGGAAGAAAACCTTTTGTAGTGATAATCAAGGTGGGCCATTTCCAGCAGTTGACAAGAACGTCTGAGGAACAGTGCGGGGGGGGGAATAACATGGGGAAATAGTTTTACTTTGTGTAATGACCCATCCACTCCCAGTCTCTATTCAAGCCTAAATTAATTGTATCCAGTTTGCAAATTAATTCCAATTCAGCAGTCTCTTGTTGGAGTCTGTTTTTGAAGTTTTTTTGTTGAAGAATAGCCACCCTTAGGTCTGTAAATCAAGTGACCAGAGAGATTGAAGTGTTCTCCAACTGGTTTTTGAATGTTATAATTCTTGACATCTGATTTGTGTCCATTTATTCTTTTACGTAGAAACTGTCCAGTTTGACCAATGTACATGGCAGAGGGGCATTGCTGGCACATATCACATTGGTAGATGCGCAGGTGAACGAGCCTCTGATAGTGTGGCTGATGTGATTAGGCCCTATGATGGTGTCCCCTGAATAGATATGTGGACACAGTTGGCAACAGGCTTTGTTGCAAGGATAGGTTCCTGGGTTAGTGGTTCTGTTGTGTGGTTGCTGGTGAGTATTTGCTTCAGGTTGGGGGGCAGTCTGTAAGCAAGGACTGGCCTGTCTCCCAAGATCTGTGAGAGTGATGGGTTATCCTTCAGGATAGGTTGTAGATCCTTGATGATGCGTTGGAGAGGTTTTAGTTGGGGGCTGAAGGTGATGGCTAGTGGCGTTCTGTTATTTTCTTTGTTGGGGCTGTCCTGTAGTAGGTGACTTCTGGGTACTCTTCTGGCTCTGTCAATCTGTTTCTCCCCACTGTATTTTCCATTGAATGCATCCGATGAAGTGAGCTGTAGCTCACGAAAGCTTATGCTCTAATAAATTTGTTAGTCTAAGGTGCCACAAGTACTCCTTTTCTTTTTGCGAATACAGACTAACACGGCTGCTACTCTTAAACCTGAGATAATAATGAAATAGAATATTGGAAATGAGTGAAATATAAAATCCATCTGACTAAGAAAAGCTTCTGAGAGATCTGTTGTACATCGACACCAACCTACTGGAGATCCACACATGTCATTCTCTGTGCACAGACAGGTCAAGTGTCCAATAGAAAATCAGAGGATAGCTCTAGCCAATGAGTCCTGCAATCAGGGTATACATGACTGAGGTCACTGTGTGGTACCCCAGGGTTGCTAATCTATTGAAGAAGCTGCAGGACTAAGAAGAACTACTGGGCACTTGACCAGCCCCACAGACCAACTCTCACCATCCTACCAGGTTACCAGAACTGAGAAGAAGAAGGGGTGAGATTTTATATATGTTATCCTACTGCATGTGTACTCTTTTTAGTAAGATCTCAAGTAACCATATTGTGTATCTATACCTGACTGATGAAGTGTTGTATAGATACATAAGTGGTTCAGGGAGAATTAATAAACTGTTGGTCATCTAAGAGCCTCATGTGTCCTGATCTGAGAATTACTGTCCAAGGTAAAAGCAGACCTGAAAAGAATCTAACATTAAAATTAGTCTGCTAATGCCCCCTGTACTCAAGAAGATAGGTTCTCCTATTTAAATTCCATTCCAACACTGGCTACAACACTTATCACATTGGCTAATCTATTTGTTAGATTTCAGCTCTAAAGTCTAATTGGCCCCCTTGGGAAATTTGTAAAATAGCTCCACATTGTCACTTAGAGCTGTGGGTTTGTTTGGCATTTTTAATGTCATAGTGCAGGGTATTAGGCCAGTGCCCTTTGTATAGAATCCCACCGTGTGCAGCAATTTCATCTCTATTATTTGTGGCAAAATACCTTTTTCGCCTCAACAGGCTCAGTCCTTTTTAGCCTGGGAGACTCCAGTTTGGGGCAAGGCGAATCCTTATAGGTGGCCCAGGGTCCTGCTACTCCTCTCCTCAGTCAGTCCCTTGTGCTTGTTTTCCTTCCCTTCTGGGGAGCAAGTGCAGCCTCCTTACTGGAAAGGTCTGGTGTCTTGCTGCAAACAGCCTACTGGTAGCTTCCCTGCTCCCCTCACTCCCTCACTCTTCCCCTCCTACCATCCACAGGAGGGTTTTAAAAAATCCCAAGTAGCTGGAGTCAACTGAACCTAATTGGTTCTCTAGCAACCCCTTTTCCAGCTGAACCTTATTGCCCGGTGGTTCTCTCTCCTCAGTGGATAGGGAGGGGCCTTTTAATCCCCTGGGACTAATTACTACCCCCCTTTTGTAGCTGTTTGTCCTGGGTTTACCACATATTATTGTTATGTAAATTTTAATGGGCTTCTTCTCCCCCAATGCCTGGGCTGCAGGTGGTTGTGGCAAGAGACAGAGCCTGAGGGAATGGGAAATAGAACAATGTGTGCTTACGGTTCATGGTACTGCCCATCACCTTCTCCAGGGGAAGCGGGCACTGCTGTGTTATGGGTCTTATAATATTATAGTGTTTTTTAGATAATGTGGTCTCACCTCATTCTTTCCAATACCCCTGATGTTACAATATATGTTATACTAATATGGTTCTATAGTGGGGACACCAGGAATTTTTCCTTTGGCCGGCCATCTACAATTACTTTCTAATGCTGCTGAAAGGTTGGTCATTTCTTGTTTCTTGTCTGACCGTGTCAAACAAAGTTTGTTTTGGAAATGCGTCATATTGGAACCAAACTCCTCCTCGTGCAGTTCCCTGATTTCACTATTTATAGATGACCTTAAAAGCACAGCTTTAAGAAACTCCTTTCTGGGCCTTTATTTCACATGAATAAGTACTTTCGCAAAGTCATAATAATTTTCTGACATATAGGCTGTATTGCCCATTCCAGACATTCAAAAGTCATGAGTCAGGCCCTCAAAATCATGATGAAAATTAATGTTTTTGTGTTTATTTTTCTTAGCCTTCTAGTTCCTGAGTGTGTAAGTTACGCATGGGTCACATTTTTCATTTTTTTCCACAATCACGAGGGCCTAGAAACATAATTATCAATAAAATTTAAGCAGAAATTCTCAAATATTGACATGACTCCAGAAGCTGAGGCTGAATAATAACCCCACCCAGTATTGTAAACCTCACAATAAAATGGAAAGAATTAGCAATGTTAGATAGTTCTTTGCACAGTGGATTCTGTAATATGGCTTACAGCTCTTAAATGTCATGAATATGTTATGATCAGAAATCAGTAGAGCTAGAATACACCACCAGACACAACAGCCAGTATTTGTCTCTCAATGGGCAGAGTTGTGTTGTGTTTTACTCAGTTCTTCCAAAGCAAATGTCTATGAGGAGAACCCCCAACCATAAGCAAGCAACTGCAATTTTAGGCTCTTTGTTAATCTCAAAGCACTTCAGTACCAATGCCCTATGACAACATTTTTTAAACATTTATCATTTAACATTTATCAAACCCATTGTTTCATGTTCTCTGTGTGTGTATATAAATCTCTCCTCTGTTTTTTCCACCAAATGCATCCGATGAAGTGAGCTGTAGCTCACGAAAGCTAATGCTCTAATAAATTTGTTAGTCTCTAAGGTGCCACAAGTACTCCTTTTCTTTTTGCATCTCCTATGTGTGTGTTCTCCAAAGAGGAGCATGTGAACCATGAGGTTCCTGTCTGCATCATTCCAGTGTAGGTTGTGTCAGTAGCAGGGCAATGGGGTTCTATGGCAACTGTCAGTAGTGAGTCAGGATATGAGAGCAGTCAGTGGATTTAATGATGGGTAGAGAAAGGTATAGGTTGAGGTGGGAACCTGTGCGCAAGTCTGAAGGGATTGTAAAAGGGTATGCAGTGGCTGTTAAATTTTACAAGTGTGGCATTCTCTCAGGGGACTAGGCTCAGTGTTTGAGTGGAGGGCAAGGGCAGGTAGCACCTGTCCATCACAATGAAAAGGCAGAGTGCAAATATATGTGTGTTTTGGGCATTCTGAGACATTCCTCAGAGAGGGCAAAGTTAAGGTTGTGTGTGCACTTACCTTAACTTAGTATTTTCCCAGACATTTACAGTTAATTCTCAGATTTCTACCCAGGGTAGGTTTCACACCTCCAAGTTGAAGGCTCAGAGGGGTGATAAGTGGCCCATTCATCTCAATGAGATATTCTCAGCTGAAAGAGAATACCCCCTGGAGATGAAGACAGCCTGAAAAAAATAGCTCTGAGACATGTGAACTGCTCCATTCATTTTTGTGGGTGTTCCCTTCCCCCCTCAGTGCTGGAGAGTTTCTGATGAGTGTCAAGCATACCTGCCTCAGGAGTGTGTTCTTGGTGCTCTGAGCATGCCTGTTCTCAGCTAGAGGGCAGGGCTTCCAGAGATCCTGGCTCACATGCGGGGTAGGGAAATGGGCTCAGACACCACCAATAGGCACCCGGCTCACTTGATGGGGGAAAGGGATGAGGGTCAGAAGCCCATTGATTGGCAGCTGCTCCTAGAACAAAGCACACATGGGGAGGCGGGGGACAGGGAGTGGGGCTCAGACACCACCAAAGGGGCAGTGACTTCCAGATTACATGGAGGGGTTACGGAGAGGATCTCAGACACCCCAGAAAGGCAAGACCCCCCAGAACCTGGCTCAGATAAGGGGGCACTGATGGAGGTCACACCCCCATAGATGATCGGGGAGCTCTTAGATCCTCACACTCACACAGGAGCATGGAGAAGAGTTCAGACACCACCAGGGGGACAAGGGACCCCCAGTCACATAAGGAGTAGGGAGAGGCTCAGACCCCCCTGGAAAAGCAAGCTCCCCAGAACCTGGCTCACATGAGGAGAACAGGGAAGGGGGAGATCATGCCCCCTTAGATGGATTGAGGAAACCCAGATTGTGGCACATGCAAACCATTCTCCCCCTGTGCTCCTAGACCCCCATTACCTGAGCCTTAAACCCGCTTCCCACCTAATCTTTCACCCCAATCACCCTCCCTTCCAGCGAGCATTTGCTTGTGTCATTTTTTTTCCAAACAATAGTTTCAGTAGCTTCTGTATATTCTGCTATACTCAGAGTCTATTTTCCCCAAGTTAAAACCACCCTGTATTAGAGGCAGATTAGAGCAATATGCCAGCTTCTTTTACTTCAGATTTCTGCCCTGGATTGGATTTGGACTCTCAGTGCCAGGGTGGTACTCAGATGCTATTACCATAGCACATCCACAGAGCCACCCAGAACCTGTGATAGGTGGTTTTCCAGATAGTAGTCTCTGTCTCTGTACATGCTCAGTTTAATCCATTAGGCACATAAATAGGTGCACAAGACTTCTGAAGTGCCTAACTGGAGACGTAAACTCTTTCTGAAATAATGTGTTAATTTGATTTCCCCCAAAGGGCTTGTGGATGCCATGTCCTCTGCTGGGGAACCCTTGAGCATTTGAGACCCTGCTGTGATGAACTGAGCCCTAGATTGAGCTTTATCTATGAGCATAAATAGGTTGCCAGAATCTGTCAACTTTAAGAAAAGCTGGCTGGGGGGCTGTATCGCAGGAACCCCTTGGTCAAATTACCCCAAGTGGGTCATTAACAGAACCCCTTGCACCCAATGAGGCATGCCAAATTCAAGGCAACCTGAGTAACCGTGTAGATTTTAGACCTCTCAGACATCTAGCTTTATGCAAGAAGCTGGTCTGAAGCTTAATTATAGCAGAGCTGTTGCTTTACTGTAATAAAAAATACAACTACCCTAAACAAAATGTGGAATTTATTCAACTAGTGCTTGAGGTACAGTGTCTTCACAGGGAAGAATAAATTGGTGATCGTTCACTTGGTGACAAGAGAAGTTCATTGGAGACACTTTTGGTTGAAACACTGGAACCCAAACTAGACAGCTCCCCCCAAACACAGCAAAGGCTGATGGGTATCATTTGGACCATCGAACTGCTGGGCCACAAACCATGATAAAAGGACAAACACATGGAGGTTCTGTTGACCAAATCAATGCTGTATCTGGTAGTGAACAGTGAGATGCAGGGAGTCCATTCACTGGTAAAGTGGGCCTAAAATTGTGGAAGAGTTTCTGTAAAATGGCCAAATTTAATAGCTCAAGAGCCAGAGTGTTGGGCTTCCAATCAGAGTTGATGAAACAAGATCCCCTCATGCAAATATTTTATAATGTAAGCTAAAAAATCATCCTTCGCATAAACTTCAATCTTTGTTTTTAGTCTTGACTTCCAAGTGGTAACGTCAACAAGCTAACCCTGCAGAAATAAGCCTATGGTCACATTCTGCTTTTGCCTCAAACTTGACATTGAAAGTAAGTAGGGTGGAGAAAAAAAAAAGTAGTTTACAAAAAAAAAATTTCCTTAAGTCAGATTTCCTTAAATCAGAGTAGTATATACATTATATAGGTTTATATTTAAAAAGAAAATGTATTTAAAATTAAATTTGAAATTAAGACATCCCATGCTAAGGCCTAAAATTACTATTGTCTATATAGATATCATTTACATTGAATTAAAAAACAAGATCGAAGCAGTCCGTGTTTGCTGCTGACGTTTTAACAGAACATGAAACCACTGAATTCGTGTAAAGTCACTGGCTAAGCATCTGGAAGCCCTGGGAATGCTGAGCTGAGAGACCCGGCGCTTGGTCTCCCAGGCTTGATTTCTTTTACATATTTTTGAAACAAAATGTTTTGAGTATTTAAAAAAATAGTTCTTTCATTTTTTTTCCATTCCAGGGGAAAACTTCAAAATTCCTACTTTTCATTCTGAAAATGGATTTTTTTTTTCAGAATGTGCTACAGAATGGAAACTCTGACTTTCAATCAGGTCTAGTCTTAGCCTATGTTTATATTACCCCTGGGATTAACGCTCCAGTGATCGATGCACCAGAGTCAATTTAGTGGGTCTAATGAAGACCCACCAAATTGACCACAGATTGCTCTTCAATCGACCATGAAAAAGAAGAGTAAGGTAAGTCATCGGGAGAGTGTCTCCCATTGACCCAGCGTGGTGTGGACCGTGCGGTACGTCGACTCCAGTTACATTATTCATGTAGCTGGAGTTGCGTAGCTTAGGTCGACTTACCCTGGTAGTGTAAATTATTTTAAAAATGGTTCTTTCATTCCAGGGGAAGACTTCAAAATTCCTACTTTTCAATCTGAAAATGGGTTGTTGTTTTTTCAGAATGTGCTGCAGAATGGAAACTCTGACTTTCAACCAGGTCTAGGCTTATTTTTGTGGTCTGCCTCAGAGAACTCAAGGAGCAATTTATGATTACAAACACTGGTACCCTAGCCCAGCAGAAAAGGACTAACAAGCCAGTGAGACACGATAATCACTCTCTGACCAAAGCCCTCAACACTGGGTTCTAAGTACCTCCTCCCCTCTTTGGCCTTCACAGAGCTCTGTGGTTTCTCCCACAGGTGATAGATGAAGCAGGAGGGATGAAAACCCAAGTATCAGTGTTGGAAAGCCCAAGGAGAAATAAATGTCTGTAGAAAGCATTTTTGCATGCCCGCTCCTTGGCCAGGAAGAGGCCAAGAGATCCTCCTTCTCCTCTGCCATAGCAACCACTAAGTCACACCTCAAAGATAATCATTTTGTCAATCTAGTCTACACTCATCTCCAGAGCCCAGTACCTCTCACTGCAAGGAACTGGGCACCCACTTCATAAAGATGCTCTTCCACATACAGGATGGCCACTGTGGCCATCAGGGATAAAATGACAGCCTCCTTTTCAGAATTCTGACTATTCACACAACAGGAATCACTAGACAAAATCTGATCCTTCTGATCCTTAATCTTCTTGGCTGGTGAAAGACAGTAAGAGCATCTAGGACTCCTACTAGCTCGTACTGTCAACACCTGCTTCTGAGGAGGGAAATCTATCCCCTCAACCTTGACCATGCAGTACTCTGGCTACACTTAAGAATTAACCGATTGATGCAACTCACCTTACAAGCAATCTCCTCTGTGTTCAATGATCAGATAGAGCCAGGGAGTCTGACAGCTTCAATCAATGTCTGAATTCTAACTGCATTGCTTAACATGAGCCTCTGCACAATGTAACAGCCAGTTCCAACTGACTTACCACCCGGTATCATCTGTAAGCCTTGCTGGAGGCCTAGGCAAGGCTAAAAGTATGAACCAAAGTAAGACTGTGGACCAAAGTATCCGATGAAGTGAGCTGTAGCTCACGAAAGCTTATGCTCAAATAAATTTGTTAGTCGCTAAGGTGCCACAAGTACTCCTTTTCTTTTCATGTCAAAATAGTAACACTATGTCAAAATAGTAACACTTTGGTATCACATAACCAAGTAAGCCCATTCCTGACTTGCGAGGATGGTACAGGAACCCAGAGGCCCCTTGTGAGATAAGGAGAGAATGACAGGAGAATGGATGAGAATGTTTTCTTCTAGCTATCAGGTACAAGGATGGTAACTAACAACATCTGGAGAGTAATATGTAACTTGTTTGTATCAATGTATAAAAGGAGAAGTATAAGAGGGGACGCTTTGTATTGGCCTAGGGGAAAACATTATGTTGACTGAGCTGGTCCCTTGTCATGGGCATACACGTGTCAGTGTACCTGTAACCACTGAGCCTGGACTCTGATACCACGCCTTGTCAAGAATGAACCTGACTGAGCCTTCGCCGGAGAACCGAGCCTGTGGTCTTTCTTTAGGACTAACACTGAGGTTTGCTGAATCAGGAAGCTACAAGCTACACCGGTGCAGTTAACACTGGTGCTCCACAAACAGACTAGGAGCAGCACAGACCCACAGCAGCACAGAACATCATCCTCTGGTCTCCCATTTCTTAGCAGCCTAATTAGGAAACTACTGAATAACTGCATCCAGCTTCATCTGTCCATTGCAATATCTAGCTGGACACAGAAGAGAGACGGCCCTGATGAGGCTGATAGTGCTTCATTCCCAGGTCTCACATACTTGCTCCTGGGCTTTGTGAACTGCAGTGTCCCAGAGGAGCCCAGCAATCTCAGCAGTTCATTGACCAAAATTTGGTCCTTCATGTTACTGGGGTTACATCCTTTTTTATTATTATTTTAATTAGAGTAGTAGAACTCATCTTTATCCTCATTACTATGTTCCTCTGTTGGAGCACAGCACTGTATAATTGATGTCTTTAGGAATCTGGCCTGGAGTCTGGCGTAGATGGTCCATTGATTAGTAGGTTCCTAGTTCATGAGTGATTTTTCTGCAGAATCTGTCATAATGAGAACTACTCCCTCTGAGTGCTTGTTGTCACTATGCCCTGAGTAAATCAAATGTTTCTTCTCTTGCCTGAAGCACTTCTTATCCACATCTCTCAATCTGCTCTCAATGATGTGCAGGATTTCAGGTCTAGAGTTGTCCATAACTCTCATGATGAGCAAGATCTCTCATGTGTGAAATATTGTTCTCATATTCTAGTAACAAACCCTAAAGTGTTTTCTAGCTGTCAACATCCAGGTGTTTGGGCCCTTGGCTTCCAGAGACTGGCTTTCACCAGGAGCCTTCCTGCAGCACAAGGAGTCAGCAGTGTTCATTATCACCGGAATGGTAGCCTAGTTCTGTTTCTATAACTGGTGAGGTGTTCTTATGAGACTACCTGTTTAGCCCTGCACTCAACCCTCCTCACTTTATCCGGGCTTGGGACTGGCAGACACAGGCACAAGATGCAGCAGTGCAGAAGTGTATTAGTAACACAAACACCAGTCTAGGATAGGTAGACAGCAAATGCCAAGAAGACCAAGACTTAGCTAATGATATTGCACTACTGAGCAACAGCCCCGAAAAGTAACAAAGTCAGACAACTTGTGAAAAATAGCAGGCCAAGCAGGGGTCAGAGTTAAAATTATGCTAAAACAAACATCCTTGAAACATCCAGAGGTCAAGCAGTAACATCACATTAGAATGCAAAAATATCAGACAAATTATTCTACTTCCTTATCTCGGCAGCACCATACTGACTAACAGATTCCTCAAGAAGGAAATGACATCAAGTATAAGAAAGGCATTTACTAAACTCAGCAATGTATGAACAACGGGGAGTCCTTGTGACACCTTGCAGACTGACAAATTTATTTGGGCATAAGCTTTCATGGGCTAAAACCCACTTCATCAGATGCATGGAGTGGAAAATACAGAGGCAGGTATAAATACACAGCTGGCCGCATGGCCCCACAGTATGCCAACATTTTTATGGCTGACTTAGAACAACGCTTCCTCAGCTCTCGTCCCCTAACACCCCTAACTCTACTTACGCTACATAGATGACATCTTCATCATCTGGACCCATGGAAAGAGGCCCTTGAGGGATTCCACCAGGATTTCAACAATTTCCACCCCACCATCAACTTCAGCCAGGACCAGTCCACACAAGAGATCCACTTCCTGGACACTATAGTGCAAATAAGCAATGGTCACATAAACAAAACCCTATACCATAAACCTACTGAACGCTATACTTACCTACATGCCTCCAGCTTTCATCCAAACCACATCACATGATCCATTGTCTACAGCCAAGCTCTAAGATACAACCGCATTTGCTCCAATCTTTCAGACAGAGACAAACACCTACAGGATCTCTGTCAAGCATTCTTAAAACTACAATACCCACCTGCTGAAGTGAAGAAACAGATTGACAGAGCCAAAAGAACACCCAGAAGTCACCTACTGCAAGATAGGCCCAACAAAGAAAGCAACAGAATGCCATTAGCCGTCACCCGCAGCCCCCAACTAAAACCTCTCCAGCGCATCATCAAGGATCTACAACCTATCCTGAAGGACAATCCCTCACTCTCACAGATCTTGGGAGACAGGCCAGTCCTCGCTTATAGACAACCCCCCAACCTGAAGCAAATACTCACCAGCAACTACACACCACACAACAAAAACACTAACCCAGGAACCAATCCCTGCAACAGACCCCTTTACCAACTCTGTCTGCATATCTATTCAAGGGACGCCCTCGTAGTGCCTAATCACATCAGCCACACTATCAGAGGCTCATTCACCTGCACATCTACCAATGTGATATATGACATCATGTGCCAGCAATGCCCTCTGCCATGTACATTGGCCAAACCGGACAGTCTCTACGCAAAAGAATAAATGGACACAAATCTGACATCAAGAATTATAACATTCAAAAACCAGTGGGAGAACACTTCACTCTCCCTGGACACTCAATAACAGACTTAAAAGTGGCAATTCGTCAACAAAAAGACTTCCAAAATAGACTCCAACGGGAAACTGCAGAACTGGTATTAATTTGCAAACTGGACACAATCACATTAGGCCTGAATAAAGACTGGGAGTGGATGGGTCACTACAAAAACTAATTTCCCCCTGCTGACAGTCACACCTTCTTGTCAACTGTTTGAAATGGGCCACCCTGATTACATTGGTCTCATTAGCACTACAAAAGTGATTTTTTCCTCCCTTAGTATTCACCCCTTCTTGTCTACTGTTGAGAATAGCCCACTTCCACCTTAATTGAATTGGTTCATTAGTACTGACTCCCCACTTGGGTAAGGCAACTCCCATCTTTTCGTATGCTGTGTATTTATACCTGCCTCTGTATTTTCCACTCCATGCATCTGATGAAGTGGGTTTTAGCCCACGAAAGCTTATGCCCACATAAATTTGTTAATCTCTAAGGTGCCACAGGGACTCCTCATTGTTTTTGCGGATACAGACTAACACAGCTACCACTCTGAAACCTGTCAGCAATGTATGGAAAACAAAGATATTCAGCACCAGAAGAAAACTGAGAATCTTCAATTCAAACATAATCGTGGTGTTAACATAAGGCTGCTAGAGCTGAAGAGCTACAACGCTTTACTCAGAAAATTAGATGCCTTAAAAAATAAGTGCCTGCAAAAGATTTTTGGAAAGAAGTCGTTATCAACAAAAAGATCTGAGAAATCACCAACCAGCAGCTCATTTCCCACACAATCTGAGGGCACACTGACATATTTGGAGCATGTACTGCAGATGCCAACACAGACTCCCATATGAAGTCATCAAGTGGAAATCAAATTCTGTGAGCAAACAAGGGTGCCCAAGAGAAACCTTGAGCAGAAGCCTAAGCAGGGAGGGCAGAATAGTCCATCTCAACACCTTAGAGCAAATCAAAGCAGCAGCAAATGACAGAGGGGAATGGAAGAGACTGGTTTACACCCTGTGGGACAACATTGGCACTGGAAGAATGTAATAACATAATGTAGAAACTCCAGCAGTGCCTGGGGCTCACCCAAGAATAGGGCCCCATTCTGCTAGGAGCTGTACAGAGTAATAGCTAGTCCCTCCCCTGAAGAGTTTATGATGTAATTAGACAAGACAGACAAAAGGGAGTGGACAGGGACAGAACACACAAGTAGAATGAACAGTGCAATAGTGACCCTTGGTTTGTTATTTTGCTGTGCAGGGTGGGGAGGAAGGTGGGTAAGCCTTTGCATTTAGGTTTTGATTAATTCTTTGGGTGGGAATTGGTAGCTGGGGATTAGCTAAATGGGAGGAAATAGGAAGGGAGCGGAACAAAGAAGGGAGGAGTGAAGGAATGAATGAGGGGAGCATGGAAAGTGGCTGAGATGCACCTATTGTGAGGGAAGGGGAAAGGACAGGGTTGCAACAAACAGCCAATCAGCACAAGGAAGAGAATGTCGAGAGTGACAACTTGTAGCAGGCAGTCTGATGACATCAGTGTCCATCGGTCTCTGCTGAGGCTACTTCTCAGGTTGGGAGTCATCTCTGGTCCTGGGCTTGATTCTGGAGTTTCATGGAGGATTGAGACCATGGCATTAAACTGGCAGCAGTCAATGGAGGGATTGGAGCACTGACCTGATGTGGTCACAGTGGCATACACCACAGAAGAGGTGGAGAGCTCTCTTCTATTGGCTAGAACATATGCAGTGTTAGATTCAGCATCAGGAACAGTGAATCACAGTGATCCAGGCTGGAGATGAGCAGTAGATTGAACTATTTGGCTAGGTCTTTGTCTGGGTAGAATGTGTCAAGTTTCTGAGCAAACTGACAAGGGGTAGCCGTGTTAGTCTGTATCCACAAAAACAATGATGACTCCGGTGGCACCGTAAAGACTAACAGATTTATTTGGGTATAAGCTTTCATGGGTAAAAAACCCACTTCTTCAGATGCATGGAGTGAAAATTACAGATACAGACATAAATATACTGGCACATCAAGAGAGGGGAGTTACCTTACAAGTGGAGAACCAGTGTTGACCTGAGCAAACTGGTGATTCCTATTCAAACTCTGTCATTGGTCATATCTCTAGGGCAGCCCTGTGGGGTGAGGGTGGGTGCCTCTCTCATCCCTAAGGTCCCTTTCTGGCTGGAGGTGTCGCTATAGCGCAGGTTTGGAGTATAGGCTGCGGTCTCCTGGCGGTCAGTCTTTGGGAGGTGGCTTCTCCTACTTTAAGGCATGGCCAAAGCCAAGACAGAAAAAAAGGAAAGAAAATAATCCTGCAACCCACAAAACAGTCTGGGCTCACCCCACTGTTCCTCACAGGGTAACAGGTAAATAGTCTCTGACAAGGGGGCTGGGTTCCTAACACCCTGAGTGTCTGAGAGATCCAGGATGAGCGCCTGGGCTCATATGAAAAGCAAAGCAGAGTAATGATGGTTCCCCTGCCTCTCCAGAGGGTTCAGGCAGCAGAATCTCTTCTGCAGCTTCCCTGTAGAGCAGTCCCTGCTCTGTGGAGCAGGGGAGCACTAGTTCTGCTTCTCGCTGAATGTCAAGCTACACTTGGCTTGGATCCTCCCTTTTAAGGAGCCACCCCTCTCTAGGTGCAATAGGTCTCACCAGTGTGCCAGGTTGGGGCCGAATGTACCTGGAGGAGATCGTTAACCCCTTCCTGTCTGGGGTGGGAATCTCTCCCACCACATATCCCACCCCTCAAGATGGAAATCAGGATCCCCTAATCCAATCCTGATTTCCCCACGAGTTCCAGTCAGGGCCTGCTCAGCCCTCTGGAGCCCAGGATGGAGCATGCTCAGTGAAGAAGGGACCTTTGGAGATTGTAGCTGCAAAGCTGAAATAAGTCTCTATTGAGCATCCGCACTGAGACTTTCCAAAGGCTTATAACTTTAAAAATTGGGGCAGATTTTCATAGGAACAGAAATAGGCACATCCCTAGCACAAAAGCTCCCCCTGCCAAATTTCAAGTTCCTGCTCCAAAGCATAGAGCTTGTCACTGAAAAGTTCACCAGAATTACTTGGGAGAAACAGTGTCTTTCCGTAGCCTATGGATGAAAATGGATGAGTCATTTAGGCTGAAATTTCACAAAAATATCCAGCTTGAAGCAGACACCCAGCATGGAAAATTTAAGTCAAAATGGTTCAGGTTAGTAAAGTTATAAGCAACAGAAAACAGGGTCTAATGCTGGAAGTGTCAGGCTACAATAACAGCAGATAGCACTTCCAGCTTCACTTAAAATATATGTACTGCAAAAAGCAAAACATAGCTTTTTGCATTAGCAAATATAAAACCTATCAAAGGCACGATACATCCATTGTACATCCTAGTGCAGGTTGGGTAGAGCCTTTGTAGCTCTTGTTCTGTAGTATTCAAAAGAAAGAGAAAGGCACCCCATGATACAAAAGGAAAAGGTAAAAAGCTGACTGGTGAATTCTAGTCCTGAGTGACATATTCAGTGCTTTCTAACTTGTCAATAACCATGCTGTGCGATTTTGGGTGCATATTTTTGAAGCTGTATAAAGTGAACATGCTGCAACATTAATAGCTTCCCAGAAGATGTTTATGTATGCCTCCTTTTCGCATTGTACTGCTTTGTCCCTTATTAATAAGCTAAGTTAAACTTGGTTATTTGCTCTCTTAAATACTTTTAATATTGAACCACAAGTGTTGCCAAGCAAGTGGCTAGACCTCAGTGACTGCTGCCAGACTGACACAAGTCACTCTCCTTGGGGGGGAGATAAGTACCACATTCAGATGGCAGCAGCTCCTTTTTTAAGCAACAATAGCTGATGCGAGCCCCTCTCTCTGATGCCCCACAAACTCAGTTGGTTTCCCATTCCCTTCCAGGCTGAATTCAAAGTCCTCCTACTAATTGTCAAAGCCCTAAATTGGCATGATCTAACTCGGTCCGTGGAGCTGCCTGGCAGGGCCGGATTAACTTTTTGTCGGCCCAGCGCCAAAAATGTTTGTGGGCTCCCTGGGGCAAGGTGCAGAGGGGTGGGCTGGGGGCAATGAGGCATGACACGGCAGGAGCAGCCCCGCTCCGCACAGCCCAGCAGGAGGGCACTGTTTACAAACCTGCAGCTGCCAGATGCACACTGGCCTGCCTAGCCCTGCGCTGCCAGCATGCCCCTTCCCCTTGAGGGTTGGCCCGCACCACATTGTCCCCTTGCCCAGTGCCCCACCCTTATGCTCCCTCAGCCGGGAGCATCTCCTTGCCCAGAGACCTTCACCACAGATCTCTATGCCCAGCCCCCACCGCTCCCAGAGACCTCCTCCGCTGGCCTCCCACCATAATTGCACAGAACTGCATGCACACCACACCGCTCGCCTAGTGCCCCCCACCCAGAGACCTCCCCACTGCCCACCACCTTTCTCACAGTCCCACCATCACAGCTGCACAGCACCCCATATTACTGAGGGGATTCTGCAGCAAAAAATTAAAAATTCTGCGCACAATATTTTAAAATTCTGCAAATTTTGTCTATAAATAAATGTGGAGGCTCTAACATGGCAGGGGGAAGCACAGGCCACTAGTTTCATGGAGGTGGGAGATCACCCTGCAGCCTCCGCCCACCCTACCCTGGGGCAGGGATTCGGCAGTGAGGCTGCACCTGACCCTGACACAGTGCAAGGGCCAGGCCTGCCCCAGAAATACCCTGGGGTCCTGCACCCCTGTGCCAGACACACCAGGTGTGGGTGAGCAGGCTCAGCCTGGCAGCAGGATCCAAGTGCAGAGGGACTTAGTGAGGGGGAATCCAGGTGGGGGTAAGAGAGTTCTCTGTGGGGCAATCTAGGTGCGGGTGGCTCAGTAGGAGATCTGGATGCACAGAAGCTCATTGGGGGGTTCCAGGTGCAGGGGCAATGGGGCTCTGCAGGGGATCCAGGTGAAAGTGTTTGGGGCTCAGCAGGAGGGGTCTAGGTGCAGGAGATGTGGGGTTCATTTGGGTTGGGGGTCCAGGTGAAGTTTGTTGGGGCTCAGTGGGGAGGGTGTCTGGGGGACTCAGCAGGGTGGTACAGGTGCAGGGAAGGTGGGGCTTGTCAGGATGATGGTTCAATGGGCCTGCTTAACAGGGGAGCCCCAGCTTCTGCCAAGGGGATGCTGCATGCTGGGCTCCAGCTACCCACCTGCCCCTGCTTCCCCCATCCCCTTCTCTTCCTCATCCCATGCCCCTTCCCCACCACTCCATCTCCTCCCAACCCCACCTCCTTCCTTCCCCACTGCCTCTTTCCCCCAGCCCCCGCTTCCCCCCGCCATGCCTTCTCCTTCCCACCCCATCCCCTTCGTTCCCACTGCCTCTTCCCCCCTGCCCCAGCTTCCCCATCTCATGCCCCTTCCCCATCCCCATCCCATGTCCCTTCCCCACCATTCCATCTCCTCCCAACCCCACCTCCTTCCTTCCCCATTGCCTCTTTCCCCCAGCCCCCGCTTCCCCCGTCACGCCTTCTCCTTCCCACCCCACCCCCTTTGTTCCCACTGCCTCTTCCCCAATGCCCCACCTTCCCCATCTCATGCCCCTTCCCCATCCCATGCCCCTTCCCCACAGCCCCATCTCCTCCCCATCCCACCCTCTTCCTTCCCCCTGCCTCTTCCCCTCTGCCCCCGCTTCCCCCATCCTCTTCTCTTCCCCATCCCATGCCCCTTCCCCACTGCTCCATCTCCTTCCTACCCCACCCACTTCGTCCCCACTGCCTCTTTTCCCCACCCCCACTTCCCCTTTTGACGAGAAGAGCCATTCTCCTCCCCAGCTGCTCCTCGCTCTTCCTCTGTCCCTTGCACGTGTTCCCTGCTCTCCCCAAGTATTTCCATCTCTTGCTGCATGGCTGAAAGCCCCTGCTGCTGGAGCAGGCTGACAGCTGTGAGGGATGCTACAGAAACAGTGGCATGAACTCTGCTCTGAATATTAGCAACTCCTCAGTGTGAAACACTACAGTTGGCTCTCCGGGTGGAGGAGAGTCAGCTGAGCACCTTTGTACAGATCTCTCTCGATAGCCACTCCAGCCCCAGTCTGCCAGGTCCCAAAACTCCAGTTTTGTCAAAATTGAAATGTTTTGCAGCAGCATGTAGATTTGGATGACATTTTTATCATTTCGGTTCCTGTTGCCAACATGGTACTGCGTCATATTTCATAAAAGGTGACCAGCAAACCAAAATAAACCTCCAGGATCAAAATGAAACAATAGGAGGGGTCTGAACTGAAGCTTTTTCAGCATTCTTGTTCCAAGGGACACTTTGAAATTTCAGCTTTTTTGTTCCCTTTTGAAATTTTTTTTTATTATTTCAAAATTGCCAATATACAACCAGCTCTAGTTAGGAAGTGTTCCTATTCTAAAGTCATGGGGTGTGAGAGACACGCAGGTGGGAAACTGAGGCACTGACTGACAAGCAGGGAATTCACAGCTGAGGCAGGAACTGACTGCCGCTCACCAGAGCCCCAGTCAAGTGCTTTACCCACAAGCCCACCCTTCCCATTCTGTCTTGCACTTTAAATCTCCATCTGATGCAGAACCGCTTTCAGAAGTGCAGGCGCTGCCTCTCCTGGAGCCAGCCGAGGGGGGTGGGGTGTGTGGTTTCTGTGTCCAAGCTAGGGGAAATTGTCAACATAATTCCAAACAAATGAGAGATCCTCACGCCATGTCTAGATGATTTGCGGGCATTGGTCTCGTCTCACTTCCCTCTTTTAGATCATTTGCAGCTGCACTTTTCAAAGTCCAATCCCAGACATTCTCAAGTTGATTCTGGCTAGTGTAATAGGTAGATTAGCTTGTATTGTCTCTAATTATTGCTACACCCTTTCAGCCTAAAATGGCAGCAGAGCCTCCTTGAAAGACTAAAATCTCCTTCTGGTTCTCCCCTCTGAATCCCAAAGCTGTGTTAAAAATAGTGACCAGAATTGATCACTGGCTGGGTTTTTTTAGGGTTTCTTCTGCAGCAAAGGCAGACTTTGAAATGCACAAACTAGAAATGCTCCCGGCTGAAATGTTGGTTAAACAGCCACTGCCAAGCAACTAGTGCAACCCAAATCATGACATTAATGCTCATATGCCTCTTCCCCTGTATTCCAGTCTCACTCCACTAGTTGCTTGCCTGGATACGGTGGCAGAAACATAATTACAAAGAAAACAAACTCAAGTGCCTTTATATTTTAAAGTAATTAGTCACTGGAACAATGTACCCAGGGTTCTAGTGGATTTTCCCTCGCTGCTCATTGTTAAATTAAGACAGGATGTTTTTCTAAAAGCTCTGCGGTAGGAATTATTTGTGGGCAGGTCTCTAGACTGGTCTAGAAGAGGGCAGATGAGATTATATCTCTATGATCCCTTCAACAAGGACAAATGCAGAGTCCTGCATTTAGGATGGAAGAATCCTATGCACGGCTACAGATGAGGGACCGAATGGCTAGGCAGCAGTTCTGCAGAAAAGGACCTAGGGGTTACAGTGGACGAGAAGCTGGATATGAGTCAGCTGTGTGCCCTTGTTGCCAAGAAGGCCAATGGCATTTTGGGATGTATAAGTAGGGGCATTGCCAGCAGATTGAGGGACGTGATCGTTCCCCTCTATTCAACATTGGTGAGGCCTCATCTGGAGTACTGTGTCCAGTTTTGGGTCCTACACTACAAGAAGGACGTGGAAAAATTGGAAAGCGTCCAGCGGAGGGCAACAAAAGTGATTAGGGGACTGGAACACATGACTTACGAGAAGAGGCATAGGGAACTTGGATTGTTTAGTCTGTGGAAGAGAAGAATGAGGGGGGATTTGATAGCTGCGTTCAACTACCTGAAAGGGGGTTCCAAAGAGGATGGATGTTTTTGCTGTGGGGGGTGGTCTTTTGGTGTGGCTTGTGTTTCCCAGATTAACAGGATTTAGGTGATAGGGCTATGACAGATACAGAAGCAGCTGTGGGAGTGACTCGTGTAGTGGAAGACACAATGAGGATGACTGGATGTGGAAGCTGTGGTATGTACATGATCCTGGAGGGGGAACCTGGTAAGAGTTTTTTCTGCATGAAATGCCGTCTGATAGAGCTGATGGAGGAAAAGATCCGAGGTTTGGAGATGCAGGGGGAAAGTCTGGTTGAGTTTAAGAAGGGGTTTGAGCAGATGATGGAGCAAAGACATGAGGTATCTGAAGGGAAAAGCTCAGACTTGCAGATGGAAGCAGGGCTGGGGAATTCTGAGGGGAGACTGGGTGAGGAAAGTGGTCAGTGGAAGCATGTGACAAAAAGAACCAGGCAGAGGAAAAGACGGGGTAGTGAAGGAGAAACAGAGCTCAGGAACATGTCTCCAGAGTTGGAACATGAAGAAGGGGCTCAACAGGTAGTCGCTGAAGGTGGAAGGGCAAGGAGGAAGAGAAGAGCGGCTAGTCCTATAGGAAAAGGGGAAGAGTCAATGGAGACTACACCAAATATGAGCCCCAGGAGGATACAGGATGGGTTGAAGAGGCTTATAAGGGAGAATAGGAATAGAAAGAACTTGCAGCAGAGGGAACAGGGGAGAGACTGAAGAATGGCACCGTTACCAGAAAAAGGCAGGTCTGTGTGATCGGGGACTCTTTATTGAGAAGAATACAGAGGCCTGTAACCAGAGCTGATCCAGAGAATAGAAGGGTGTGCTGTCCAGGTTCTAAGATACAGGATGTAGCCCTGAGGTTGAAAAGGATCCTAAAGGGAGCAGGAAAGAATCCCCTAATTATCCTTCATGTGGGAACAAATGATACGGCTAGATTCTCGCTGGAAAGTATTAAGGGAGACTATGCTAGGCTGGGGAAGATGCTTAAGGAAATCGAGGCTCAGGTGATGGAGGCTCAGGTGATCAGGGGGATTCTGCCTGTTCCTAGAGAAGGGCAACAAAGGTGTGACAAGATTATGGCTATAAACAGATGGCTTAGGCAGTGGTACTATAAGGAGGGCTTTGGGATGTATGGCCACTGGGAGGCATTCATGGACAGAGGACAGTTCTCTCGGGATGGACTTCATCTGAGTAGGGAAGGAAATAGACTTCTAGGATGGAGGCTGGCACAACTGATTAAGAGAGATTTAAGCTAGAAATTTGGGGGAGATGGTTGGGAGATGTCCAGGTAAACTCCACGCCGGATTTTAGCATTGAAAGGGAAGAAGACGAAGTAAGAAAAGATACAGCCATGGGTAGGAGAATGTATATAAGAAGGAAGGGCAGTGTGGATACCAGTCTAATAGGTTATACTGGCTGTAGAATGACTGTGCCTAATAGGGTACAAAATGTGAGCGAGGCCAAACAGCAAAAATTAAGATGTTTGTACACCAATGCGAGGAGCCTAGGTAACAAAATGGAGGAACTAGAGCTACTGGTGCAGGAAGTGAAACCAGATATTATAGGGATAACAGAAGCATGGTGGAATAGGAGTCATAACTGGACTACAGGTATTGAAGGGTATGTGCTGTTTAGGAAAGACAGAAACAAAGGTAAAGGTGGTGGAGTAGCATTGTATATCAATGATGAGGTAGAATGTAAAGAAATAAGAAGCGATGCAATAGATAAGACGGAGTCCGTCTGGGCAAAAATTACATTGGGGAAGAAAACTAGTAGAGCCTCCCCTACGATAGTGCTTGGGGTGTGCTATAGACCACCGGGATCTAATTTGGATATGGATAGAGCCCTTTTTAATGTTTTTAATAAAGTAAATACTAATGGAAACTGCGTGATCATGGGAGACTTTAACTTCCCAGATATAGACTGGAGGACCAGTGCTAGTAATAATAATAGGGCTCAGATTTTCCTAGATGCGATAGCTGATGGATTCCTTCATCAAGTAGTAGCTGAACCGACTAGAGGGGATGCCATTTTAGATTTGGTTTTAGTAGGTAGTGAGGACCTCATAGAAGAAATGGTTGTAGGGCATAATCTTGGCTTAAGTGATCATGAGCTAATTCAGTTCAAACTGAACGGAAGGATTAACAAAAATAAATCTGCAACTAGGGTTTTTGATTTCAAAAGGGCTGACTTTCAAAAATTAAGGAAATTAGTTAGGGAAGTGTATTGGACTGAAGAACTTATGGATCTAAAGGTAGAGGAGGCCTGGGATTACTTTAAATCAGAGCTGCAGAAGCTATCGGAAGCCTGTATCCCAAGAAAGGGGAAAAAATTCATAGGCATTGTAGACCAAACTGGATGAGGAAGCATCTTAGAAAGGTGATTAAGAAGAAGCAGAAAGCATACAGGGAGTGGAAGATGGGAGGGATCAGCAAGGAAAGCTACCTTATTGAGGTCAGAACATGTAGGGATAAAGTGAGACAGGCTAAAAGTCAAGTAGAGTTGGACCTTGCAAAGGGAATTAAAACCAATAGTAAAAGGTTCTATAGCCATATAAATAAGAAGAAAACTAAGAAAGAAGAAGTGGGGGCGCTAAACACGGAGGATGGAGTGGAGGTTAAGGATAATTTAGGCATGGCCCAACATCTAAACAACTACTTTGCCTCAGTCTTTAATAAGGCTAAAGAGGATCTTAGGGATAATGGTAGCATGACAAATGGGAATAAGGATATGGAGGTAGATATTACCATATCTGAGGTAGAAGTGAAACTTAAACAGCTTAATGGGACTAAATCGGGGGGCCCAGATAATCTTCATCCAAGAATATTGAAGGAAATGGCACCTGAAACTGCAAGCCCATTAGCAAGAATTTTTAATGAATCTGTAAACACAGGAGTTGTACCGTATGATTGGAGAATTGCTAATATAGTTCCTATTTTTAAGAAAGGAAAAAAAAGTGATCCGGGTAACTACAGGCCTGTTAGTTTGACATCTGTAGTATGCAAGGTCCAGGAAAAAATTTTGAAGGAGAAAATAGTTAAGGACATTGAAGGACAAAATACAAACATGGTTTTACAAAAGGTAGATCGTGCCAAACCAACCTGATCTCCTTTTTTGAGAAAGTAACAGATTTTTTAGACAAAGGAAACGCAGTGGATCTAATTTACCTAGATTGCAGTAAGGCGTTTGATACCGTGCCACATGGGGAATTATTAGTTAAATTGGAAAAGATAGGGATCAATATGAACATCGAAAGGTGGATAAGGAATTGGTTAAAGGGGAGACTACAACAGGTCTTATTGAAAGGTGAACGGTCACGCTGGAGGGAGGTTACTAGTGGAGTTCCTCAGGGATCAGTTTTGGGACCAATCTTATTTAATCTTTTTATTACTGACCTCAGCACAAAAAGTGGGAGTGTGCTAATAAAGTTTGCAGATGATACAAAGCTGGGAGGTATTGTCAATTCAGAGAAGGATCGGGATATCATACAGGAGGATCTGGATGACCTTGTAAACTGGAGTAATAGTAATTGGATAAAATTTAATAGTGAGAAGTGTAAGGTTATGCATTTAGGGATTAATAACAAGAATTCTAGTTATAAGCTGGGGACGCATCAATTAGAAGTAACGGAGGAGGAGAAGGACCTTGGAGTATTGGTTGATCATAGGATGACTATGAACTGCCAATGTGATATGGCTGTGAAAAAAGCTAATGCAGTTTTGAGATGCATCAGGAGAGGTATTTCCAGTAGGGATAAGGAGGTTTTAGTACCGTTATACAAGGCACTGGTGCGACCTCACCTGGAATACTGTGTGCAGTTCTGGTCTCCCATGTTTAAAAAGGATGAATTCAAACTGGAACAGGTACAGAGAAGGGCTACTAGGATGATCTGAGGAATGGAAAACTTGTCTTATGAAAGGAGACTCAAGGAGCTTGGCTTATTTAGCCTAACTAAAAGTAGGTTGAGGGGAGATATGATTGCTCTCTATAAAGATATCAGAGGGATAAATACTGGAGAGGGAGAGGACTTATTTAAGCTCAGTACCAATGTGGACACAAGAACAAATGGGTATAAATTGGCCAGCAGGAAGTTTAGACTTGAAATTAGATGAAGGTTTCTAACCATCAGAAGAGTGAAGTTTTGGAATAGCCTTCCAAGGGAAGCAGTGGGGGCAATAGATCTATCTGGCTTTAAGATTAAACTCGATAAGTTTATGGAGGAGATGGTATGATGGGATAATGTGATTTTGGTAATTAATGGATCTTTAAATATTCATGGTAAATAGGCCTAATCCCCTGAGATGGGATATTAGATGCGTGGGATCTGAGTTACCCAGGAAAGAATTTTCTGTAGTATCTGGCTGGTGAATCTTGCCCCTATGCTCAGGGTTCAGCTGATCGCCATATTTGGGGTTGGGAAGGAATTTTCCTCCAGGGCAGATTGGAAGAGGCCCTGGAGGTTTTTCGCCTTCCTCTGTAGCATGGGGCATGGGTCACTTGAGGGAGGATTCTCTGCTTCTTGAAGTCTTTAAACCATGATTTGAGGACTTCAATAGCTCAGACATAGGTGAGGTTTTTTGTAGGAGTGGGTGGGTGAGATTCTGTGGCCTGCGTTGAGCAGGAGGTCAGACTAGATGATCAGAATGGTCCCTTCTGACCTTAGTATCTATGAATATATGAATCTATGACCTCCTGAGGTTCCTTCCAACCCTGATATTCTATGATTCTATGATTCTGGCCTTGGAATCTGTGCATTATTCTGATTTCTCCGCTTTCTGGACACCTGGAGTGGGTCTGCTCTCCCTGGGGGAAAGAAAGAATTACACTGATGCCCAGTGTGCAGTCAGAGCTGGGGCTGTGGACTAAAAGTGATCATGTGGCTTGACATCGCAGCTTGCTCTGCCTTCCCTGGCACCTGTGGAATGCAACAGATGCTGAGCTCCAGGTCCCCTTTCAACACAGAGCCATCACATATGTCAATCAAGTTTTACATCTATAGTGAAGGAGTGATCGCAGTGGTGCAGGGGGATACCAGAAAGGGATTTCTGTGAGGCCAATGGATGTGAAATTAGCTGTGCACTAACGCTGTCAGCTCTCCCCCCGAAGGACCCCTGCCAGTCTGTGCTGGTATCCACAGGAGAGAGCGGGGGCGGAGAAGAGCAGGCCAGGCCGGGTCCCCTTTGGAACCTGGGCCTGGCGCCATGGCAAATCTGGTACTGCTGCCTGGCTAAGGCAGGCTAGTCCCTACCTGTCCGCGGAAGCAGCCAGCAGGTCTGGCTCCTAGGCAGAGGGGCCACAGGGCTTTGTACGCTGCCTCCTCCCCGAGCACAGGCCAACAGGAGCTGTGGGGGAGGTGCTGGCGGGCGAGAGCAGCGCACAGACACCTGTGTGCCTCCACTTAGGAGCCAGACTTGCTGGCCACTTCTGGGTCACAGCACGGTTCGCAGTGCCAGGAGAAGCAGGAAGCCTGCCTTAGCACCCCCGCTGTGCCGATGACTGGGAGCCACTTGAGGTAAGCCCATGCCCCAATCCCCTGCCCTGAGCCCCCACTCCAAATCCAAAGCCTCCTCCTGCCAGAGCCCTCATCCACCTCCTATACCCCAACCCCCGGTCCAGTCCAGAGCTCCCTCCCACACCCTGAACCCCTCATCCCTGGTCCCAGCCCAGAGCCTGCACCCCCAGCCCAGAGCCTGTACCCCCTCCCACACCCCAACCCTCTTCCTCAACCCACAGCCCCCTCCCACATTCCGAATCCCTCAGCCCCACCCCCCAGCCGGAGCCCTCCTGCACACCAACGCCAGCCCAGTGAAAGTGAGTGAGGGTGGAGGAGACCGAACCACAGAGGGAGGGGGATGTAGTGAGTGGGAGCCAGGGCCGTGGGGAAGAGGTGGAGCCTCAGGAAATGGTGGGGCTAGGGTGTTCGTTTTTGTGCAATTAGGAAGTTGGTAATCCTAAATCTAACGTACACTAGAGAACTCCACATTGTAACTTGCATCAGTGTGACTGCACTGGAAACTTCAATGATGCAGTGCATCCACACTAGACATTCTATCTTGAGTGCAGACAATGCACTACATTCACTAAGAGGGCACTCTGTAAATGCTGCAGGGCCTGCGGGTTGTTGCACCTACCCTACACTTCTTCACACTACTCCCTTGACCAGATGCATAAAGTTTACAGCTTATAGTGTTTGTGCATTTAGTCACTATATTTGGTTTGCTGCATTGCCTGCTTTACATGGTTGTGTCCTGCACAAGGATCTGCACATGTGCTGTGAGCTGTGACACCCTCACACTTGTAGGCGCCATGACAGAGGGTCAGCAGCTCCTACTGCCAATTCCCCTACTCCCATACAGTTTCTAGGCCTGAAGGCCCAGAGTGTATCGCAAAGAACACCAGCAGCTTCGGGTGTCGGTGTTCATGGAGGTGAAGAGTTGGATTTCTTGGTCTTTTAATTCATTTCTTCAATCATGTTTGTTAGTTTCCTGGACAGAGTTTGCTTCTTTTTTATTTTTTTTTCAGTTCTTTTGTTTGTATAGTAGTAAACCCAGTTTCTCTCTGTCCTGTGTTTTCCTACAGGCGCTAGAGAGGAGAGTGTTCTGGGCCGAAAGGAAGAATATCTTTGTGGGTCCTCCAAGCAGCCCAGAAAATATTCACCGAAGTTCTTCCCCATCTGTTATAGTGGAGTCCCTTGGGGCTGGAAGGATGGGAGCAATCAGAGGGTGATGGAGAACCATGGAAAAGAGGATTTAGTTGGGGTGAGGGAGTGCAGAGGGTAGGGTTCGTCCGGGTGTTAATTTGCTAATTACCCTGCTCTGTGTTCTCTTTAGCACATCTCAGGAGTGTGGAAATTGCTGCAGATGCTGTTAACAGGCAGGCATTGTGCAACATGGGATGTCTGTGTTCATGCACGTAAATCAGGGGTTACTCAGCACGGCCATGGTGTAGCATTTTATGGTTTTGCACAAGAATCCCAATGCACCAAACATTTTTTTAAGTTGACACGTTTGATGTTCGAATGCTATAACATTGTATTTCTCGTTCATTGTGTCTTTGTAAATCTCAGGGGTGGGTTGTTTGGGGCCAGGCCGAGCAGAGACTAATGAGTCTCCCCTCAGCTACTCTGGGCCTGGCATGCAGCAGGGATACGAGTGGCAGATATTGCTGAAAAACGGAAACAGTTCTCTTTGGAATATTTTTTTTAATACTTCATTCAATTTTTAACCAAAACTAAGAATTTTTCCAACTAACTCCAGTGAGTGGCTTGTCCAGTGACAGAATCAGCTTCATAGAGTTTAAGGCCAGAAGAGATCATTGGCTGATCTAGTCTGCCCTCCTGCACAACACAGGCTGTTGGATTTCCCCTAAAGTCCCCTGTGTTGAGCCCAGTGATTCTGAGTTATCAAAGCGCTTGTAGAAGGATGGGCAGGGGCATTGTGGAACTACAGTGGGAGAAGACTCATTGTATGATTGCAGCTGCTTTGCCAGTGATTGTGCTAAACCAGAGGGGACGTGGCAGTGGAAAATATGTGATGTATTTCCTCTGAGCAGGTTAAACACTAAAGGTGATGGGGTTCTTTCTGCACTGCTGTATGCAAGTTTGTGTGTGGCTGTGCAGTGTTACAGATATGGTACTGAGTTGTGCTGTTGCTGCCAAGGCCAACTGCCTGTAGCAGACAGTCTCAATCCCACTGGAGATGCCCAGGTTCAGACTCTTGGGCATTGGAGCAGAGTGATCTCAACAGCTAGAACTCAGCTGTAGAATGCTTCTGAGAGGGGATCAGACTTGAGCCCTGGCCTGGCCATGGTCAGAGCAAAATGCAAGATCATAGAATCATAGAATCATAGAATATCAGGGTTGGAAGGGACCCCAGAAGGTCATCTAGTCCAACCCCCTGCTCAAAGCAGGACCAAGTCCCAGTTAAATCATCCCAGCCAGGGCTTTGTCAAGCCTGACCTTAAAAACCTCTAAGGAAGGAGATTCTACCACCTCCCTAGGTAACGCATTCCAGTGTTTCACCACCCTCTTAGTGAAAAAGTTTTTCCTAATATCCAATCTAAACCTCCCCCATTGCAACTTGAGACCATTACTCCTCGTTCTGTCATCTGCTACCATTGAGAACAGTCTAGAGCCATCCTCTTTGAAACCCCCTTTCAGGTAGTTGAAAGCAGCTATCAAATCCCCCCTCATTCTTCTCTTCTGCAGACTAAACAATCCCAGCTCCCTCAGCCTCTCCTCATAAGTCATGTGCTCTAGACCCCTAATCATTTTTGTTGCCCTTCGCTGTACTC
Organism: Dermochelys coriacea; assembly: GCF_009764565.3. Taxonomy (NCBI): domain Eukaryota; kingdom Metazoa; phylum Chordata; order Testudines; family Dermochelyidae; genus Dermochelys; species Dermochelys coriacea. The sequence continues at coordinate 12,426,898 of NC_050073.1, read as the reverse complement.
TTTCCAATTTATCCACATCCTTCTTGTAGTGTGGGGCCCAAAACTGGACACAGTACTCCAGATGAGGCCTCACCAGTGTCGAATAGAGGGGAACGATCACGTCCCTCGATCTGCTCGCTATGCCCCTACTTATACATCCCAAAATGCCATTGGCCTTCTTGGCAACAAGGGCACACTGCTGACTCATATCCAGCTTCTCGTCCACTGTCACCCCTAGGTCCTTTTCCGCAGAACTGCTGCCGAGCCATTCGGTCCCTAGTCTGTAGCGGTGCATTGGATTCTTCCATCCTAAGTGCAGGACCCTGCACTTATCCTTATTGAACCTCATTAGATTTCTTTTGGCCCAATCCTCCAATTTGTCTAGGTCCTTCTGTATCCTATCCCTCCCCTCCAGCGTATCTACCACTCCTCCCAGTTTAGTATCATCCGCAAATTTGCTGAGAGTGCAATCCACACCATCCTCCAGATCATTTATGAAGATATTGAACAAAACCTCTTTCCTAAAGCCTTTTCCAGGAACAACACCAGGGTCAGCATGAGGTGTACTTGGTGTAATAAGAGAAAATGAAATTGGGTGGATGTGACACAGAGAGCCCTTGGCAAAGGGTCCCCTGATCTTTGCAAACAGCTCTCACCTCAAACCTGACAAATTCAATACACCAAACATCTTATAGGATATTTATTCATCAAGTATAACGTAACATATCTACAGAAAGCTGTGTTGTTTTGTTTTGCCACATACCAGAATAGTCAATGGAAAATCATAAAAGACCATGGGAAATTATCAAAACTACTTGGAGGTGAAGAGGAACGTCACACCCGGCAGGGGATCGCTCTGGCTATGAATATAGTAAATGATGGTTTTCAGTATAACAGAGTGTAGACAAAGGCATTCTGTATTTACTGAGAAAAGCCTTTGAGGAGTTCAGGGAGCTGTCCTGAATATTTGGATCCTGGTTCTTATGAAACCAGCTAGTTCTGCAACTGACTGAACTTTGTGGGGAAAACCTAGTTCATTAGATAGGACACGTAACTATTGACAAGTGTAGACCCAGGTTTACACTTTAGGATTTTGTTTTGCGTTACAATCAGTTGTTCTCATCACCTTCTCTCTTTCCTGGATAAATCTTTATTCTTTCTTAAATAAACCTACTTTTGTTTTCTTATACGTGTTCACAAATGCTGTGTGGCTTACAGGAGCAGTGATTGAAGATAACTCTGGTTGCTGGCATAAGCCCAGAGGAGAGTGCTTGAGTGAGTAAAAGGCTGGTGGTATCAGGGAGCTGACACCCAGCTACTACTAGTAAGACCAGTTCTGGCTGTAGGCAGAGGGTAACGAGGTGACTCTCAGTCCCCGAGAAACATCAGAGTGGGGCAGAGAGAAATAAAATCTTCTCCTCCCCTCCACCATCTGTCACTGAGTCAAGCACTTTACACAGAGGACATCTGTAAATACACAGAGGAGGCCAAATGTTACTTACCGCAGTCTCTGCAGTTTGCAGTTCGGGTGTTTCAGTCCCTCACACAGCAGCTGCACTCTGGAATCTCCCAGTTTATTACCACTCAGCTTCAGCTCTGTCAGGCTCTGGTTGGTGCTGAGAACAGCAGCGAGATACCCGCAGTCAGCGGCTGTGAGATCACACCACTCCAAGCTGCAGGAGAGAGAAACACAGAGAAGGGGGATCACAGTGTGAAGGGGGCTCGTCACAGCTGTTCTGACAGGCAGCCCCGCCCACCAGCCCCTCGCCCTGACCAATCCACATAAAGAATGAAGTAGAAGCCCTGCTCCACCGCCTGTCCCAACACCCACCCTATTGTAATGAGGAACCAGTGTGGGGTGGAATTTCCTGGGTAAGCCCCATCCCTTGCACTTGAGTCTTGACCAGTCAACACTGTGAGTGGCCCAGACACCCCAATCTTTAATCTTCTGCCATTGACCAATGAGAATTAAGGTTCTGGGTAAGATGTCCTCACTAAGCACCACCCCTCACCCTTTCCACTGACCAACCAGAATTTACGGGGCAGCCGCTTGGCCAACCCAAGTCCCACCAACCCATCTCTCAGCCAATCAGGCTGGACTTGGCTCTGATCAGCCCCGGGATGGTGCAACCCAATCAGAGTAGGCCCTTCGCTACAGGGAGGCTGTAGTGGGAGCCCCCTCCCCAGGCAGCTGGGCCAGGCTCAGAGCAGGAGGAGCTGGGAGATCCTGACCCCCCGCGCCCCCGGCACTAGCTCTGCTGCTCCCCTGCAGGACACAGACGTCTCCTGTCTCTGCCCCAGCTCTGACCCTCAGGTCTGGGGAGGGGAGGTAGCTGTGACCAAGGTCCAGCACTGGCAGCATCACACCCACCTTCCTCTAAGACCAGGGATCAAAGACTGGGGGGATCCCCAAAGTTTGAAGAAGAGCCCCTGAGAGGAGGGCGACCATGTGACCTCTTGGCAGGGCCTGTTCCAAAAACACTGGTGGGTTATTACAACAGAAATTTTCTACTGGATTCTGTGTCCCTCCCTGCAGAGTCTGGGCTCCTGGGGGAGCTGCCAGCCACCGGAGTGTGGAACTATGGCAGCAGCCTGGTTATGACCATGTACATCTCAGTGACCAGCCCCCAGCACGGCTGATACATACTGCCACTCATCCCTCCCACCAGGGCTCATGGGGAACCCTCTTCATCCCTGACAGCTGCCAAATCTTGCACACGTGTAGAGACACCACACCCACCAGAACTGTCACCTGCACGGCCTCCTCCATTGCTACAGTTGCCTTGAAAATATGATCGCTACGCCGAATGGGGGGGGAGTCCCAATGTTTGGGAGAGAAAAAGACTCCTGAATTTGCATGAGGAAAAGAAGCCCCCACTCCCTGGAAGGCCCCCAGGTTCAGTCACGGTTGGTAGAGCCCCTGAATTATTTTGGAGGCAGGAAGACAGGTGCCCCCAATGGAATGAGAGACTCTAAGTTTGAGTTAATCAAGGAAAAGAAAAAACTCATGGGTGTATGTGGGAAACTATGGAGATAAGCCCTAGCCAGGGGAGGTGGGGAGAGGGAGCTCCACAAGATTTAAAGGTAAGAGAAGAGAGAAGACAAATGAGAATTTGAGGAGAAAAAGACACCAAAGTGGGGAGAGGACACATGAAGGGAAAGAGGGACCCAACTGGGATAAAAAAGGAGTGACACCCCGCAAAATAAGGAATAGTGACAGAAGTAAGCTTTGGGAAGGAGGCAACTATGCCAACAGTAGAAGAGTTTATTCTTTGCCCTCGGTGCTGATTAGAGTCCATTCTGGAGGCAGAGTTTCTTTTTGGAAATTTGGTGCTGGGCTTACATCTCTGGAAGAAAAGCCTCTGCTGTTTGACCATCTCATTCCAAAACAGGTGAATAAATGTAAATATGACAGGTTTCACTTAGAGTTTACCCAGACTCCCTGTCACTGATTTCTCCTCTGATCTGAAAGGTGCTGAACACCTGCCACCACTTGGCTGAGGGTAACGCTGCTGTCAGAGCAAGACACTGGTGCTAGAAGAAGGAGCAACAATAATCACAGACAGTCCCTGCCCTGAGGATCCTACAATCTAAATTGACCAGACAAGCAAAAGGTAGGGAAAGGAAATATTATTATTGTAATTTTTCAAATGGAGAATTGAGACCCATAAGAGATTGAATGACTTGCCCAAGGTCACACAGAGAATCTGAGTTTTGATCCAGTGATTTAATGACACAACCAACCTTGCATAGAACTGTGCTTAGTCCATCGTGTTTCTCAGTTTCAGAAGTGCCCCCATATTTTTTAACCAATATGACCTTTTTTTAAATTTTTTTCCTCATAGTTGAGGCTCTTAAGCAAGAGCTACCTGCCAGTCAAGTATTGAACATTAGGGCCTGAGCTACTGATGAGGCTTCTCACCATGATACCTATTGTGATTTGCCAAAGTGTGTTGGAAGAATTCAAAAAGATCTAACAACTGACCAGACCAGACCCAAGCAAACATTTGAAGAGCTCTTAGAAGGGAAAACAAAAATTCAAAATGGATTCCCTAGAAGTGAGGGAACTGTAGTGTGTGTGAGTTTGGGGACAGGGTCAGGGGGGAAGGTTGGACTGACTCAGATGTTTTTGAAATGTCAGGTGCCATTACCAGTATTTTAGAAATTTGCCATACATTTCAAGGGCAAAATTGTGTTCTATCAAATTACAAGATCATTCGTTGTTTTCATCTGGAATTCTGTACTAGGATGGCTTGCTAATATGTCATATTGTGATATACTGTTAAGAGATGTGGATACATCAAAACCACGTTACCCCAAAATAGATTTGATTATTTCCCAGCAGATGCATACACAGTCCATAAGCAACATCAACTCAGTGGGAGACCGGAATGTAGGCAAGACATTAGCAGCTCCATGATTAAGTTTACATGCAGATTTACACTTGAAGCAGGACTGAAAGCCCTTTATTTTCACTAGATTACCAGCCCAGACCCATTTTGGGCTTTAAGGGGTAACCCATTTGCTAGAAAAATTTCATTGCTACCATGTTAGGCACATATCTGGCAGTCATCACCAAGGTGGACATAGATGTGGAAAGTGGTGTGTTTTTTCTCTCATGATTAAACATTATTGGTTATCCCATCTGAAAAAAAAATAGAAAATCACAAAAATGTCCACAACTCATAAAAAACAATGTTTATTTTTCACCAAAAGTGGCAGAAATCTTCTAAATATGATTGATAATGCAAGTCTATACTGAAAATAGCACTGTTTTTAAAGTTTGGAAAATACTTAGACCCAGGTGATAGATTGTATGTATTTTCCCCTACTTTTTTCCTTTGGTTAAAGCAGAAGTCTGTAATCATAGAACAATGTGAGTTTGTACCATGAAATACAAAAAATGGTCATCATTTGTAGACAGGACTGATTTGAGAACAGTTTTTCTGTCTGCAATTTTTATGAAGATATGCAGAGAAGAAGACTCCTACGCCCTATATATTAAATGTTTTTGTTATTACCTCTTCAGCTCTGTGGCCATCAGGGATAACATGACCCCCTCCTTCTCAGAATTCTGCCCATTCACAAAAGAGGACTCCTAGAAACACTAGAGGAAATCTAAGCCTCCACTTATGACTCTGATCCTTCATCTTCTAGGCTGATGAAGGAGAGTAAGAGCACTTAGAACACCTACAAACAACTAATGTCACCACCAGTGTTCCCTCTATTTTCCCCCCTCATGTGTGGAATGAATCTTATTATGTGCACCAATATGGAGGTGATGTGTGACAAATCACCTCCATATTGGTGCACGGAACAAACTTAATGGGGTGGGGCCGAGGGTTTTGGAGTGTGGGAGGGGGCTCATGGTAGGGCAGAGGGTTGGGGTGGTGGGGGATGAGGGCTCTGGGGTTGGGAGGGGGCTCAGGGCTGGGCAGATGGTTGGGTTAGGTCAGCTCTTCAGCTGATTACATCTCTTGCCATATTGCATCAGAAGAGATGTGGTTTCTCAGGTAGCCATCACCCATTCCATTTAAGGTTTTATAGATGAAAATGGGACCTCTACATTTTGCGTAAAATGAATAGGAAGCCAGTGCAGACAATACAGCACAAATGTGTCAATATACCACTTTATAAATAGGCATCTACTGTCTACCCTAGCTGAAGTTTCTGAATTGTCTTGTATGATCCAAAAACAGAGCACACTGCAGTAAATCAATCTCAAGGGCAGAAAGACCTTCAGAATTGTAGTTAGGTCTGCATCTGAAAGGAAACACTGGAAGCTACTTGACATGTGCAGATGGGGCACGGGGGTAGCCCCGCACTCTTGTCCACTGCCAGATACAGGGATCATTTTTGACACTGACAGATTAATACAGGGCCATGGGCAAATTAATATAAAGCTACTGGCAAATTAATTCAGGGCCACTGTTAAAGCTCCTTAGTGGTATTTAAAATTAGAACTAGGGTAAAAGGCAATGTAGGATGTGCTATTCTTATCCACTGGCAGATGGAAAGATATCCCCATGATTGCAAGCTGCACTGCCCAATTTCTCTGCTCCATCTCTTCTCACCATTTTTAACTTCCCGTTCTGTGAGTTAGAAACAATAAAGAGCACTGGGAGGTGGATCTCATACTTTTAAGATTTCCTAGAGACTGGAAATATTGCAATATATCAAAGAAGTTAAAATTAAGCTAAGGATGAATGCTAAGGGGAAGCAGTCAGTCTGGTTCAGAGGCCCATAGTGTTAGCTTCTTGTTTAGATCTGTTTTCAGAGCTCATGAGACTCTCTAGATGTGTTTCAGAGTAGCAGCCGTGTTAGTCTGTATTCGCAAAAAGAAAAGGAGTACTTGTGGCACCTTAGAGACTAACAAATTTATTAGAGCATAAGCTTTTGTAGCGCACGAAAGCTTATGCTCTAATAAATTTGTTAGTCTCTAAGGTGCCACAAGTACTCCTTTTCTTTTTTCTAGATGTGTTTGAAACATGAAAAATAAATCTACTGCCAGCAGCCTTGCTTTCATTATGAGCAACTTGCCACAACAAACCACTGTCCATCAGGGGGGCTGCCATGGGTCTGGGTCTACAGGTCTCCCCCCAGTCCTCTCCTCACCAGCAGCATGGAGCTCCAGGGGAGGTGACACAAACAGCTCCCTGGCAGAGTTTCCTATTTCAGGAACTGAGCCGGCTCAGTAACTTTGCTGCTGGTTTTGCCGTTACACTGAGAGCACGTAGCTCTGAGGCCAGGCTCACGGCATCCCTGTACACCCCAAATTGCTCCCCTCCCCAGTTCCTGGGCACCCCTACCTCTCTCCTCTCCAGGCCCCTGCTGCGTGGCCCTTTGGAGCTGTTGTGCAGCCATTTATAGTTTGCGGCCATGCAGCTTAGAATGAACTTACGTCACTACCTGCTATTGATAGAGTGACCAGGTGTCCGGGTTTTGACTGGAACGCCCAGTCCAAAAGGGATACTGGTGGCTCTGGTCAACACTGCTGACTGGGCCGTTGACTGCCCGGTTGGCGGTGTCACACAGTGGGGCTGGCAGGCTCCCTGCTAGCCTCCATGCTGCGTGGCTCCTGGGAGGCAGCTGGCATGTTCCCACTCTGGCTCCTACATGTAGGGGCTGCTAGGGAGCTCCGCACGTATGGGAACCATGGCGAATAGGAGCAGCGGGGGCGGCGCCTGCGGATGGCACAGTGTATTGGCACCTAGGCAAATTCATAAAGTAGCCCCATATTGACAATTACAGCTGTGGGTTATGCTTGGCATTTCTGGCATTTCATATTGTATGGTATTAGGACAAAAAAGAAAAGGAGTACTTGTGGCACCTTAGAGAGGCACTTCTGAGCTGTAGCTCATGAAAGCTTATGCTCAAATAAATTTGTTAGTCTCTAAGGTGCCACAAGTACTCCTTTTCTTTTTTGCGAATACAGACTAACACGGCTGCTACTCTGAAACCTGGTATTAGGACAGAGTCCCTAATACAGAATCGCGCATGTGCAGCAATTTCATCTCTATTATTATTATTAAATTGTAAGGAGCTTCCTCTCCCCCAGTGGCTGGCCTGCAGGAGGTCATGGCAACAGAGAGGTTGAGGGAATGGGAAATTGAAACAAAGCATTCTTATGGTACTGGTGCAGCCTGTCACCAGCTCCAGGGGAAACAGGCATGGCTGTGTTAGGGCTCTCACATTTTTGATTGTATATAACATGGTCTTGCCTCATTCCTTCCAATATCGGTAATGTTACAATATATTTTGCACCAATATGGTTTTATGTTAGGGGCACCTGGGATTTTTTCCTGATTGATCCTCTAGAATTACTTTGTCATGCTGTTGTCAGGTTGGTCACTTTTTGTTTTTTGTCTGAGCTTGTCAAACTTTGTTTTTGGAATGTGTATTATTGGAGCCAAACTCTTTCTCTTTCAGCTCCCCTGATTTCACTATTTATACATGCCCTTGCAAGCACAGCTGCTTTAAGAAGCTCCTTTCTGGGCCTTTATGTCATATTAATGAGTACTTTTGCAAAGTCATAATCATTTTCTGATATATAGGCTGTAGTAACTCAGAAACCTCCCGATCTAGTGTCTCGTATCTAGCAGTTGAGGATTTTTGCTACAGACAGTCACCGATGAGCCACATGCCACTGTAGGCAGTCCCATCATACCTCCCCCACCATAAACTTATCCAGCTCAGTTTTGAAGTCAGTTAGGGGATTTGCCCCCCATGCTCTGCTTCGAAGGCTATTCCAGAACTTCACTCCTCAGATAGCTGGAAACCTTCTCCTAATTTCAAGCCTAATCTTGTTGATGGCCAGTTTATATCTATTTCTTCTTGGGTCAGCATTAGCACTTAACTTAAATAATTCCTTATCCTCCCTGGTATTTATCCCTCTGATGTATTTATGGAGAGCAATCATATCTCCCCTCAGCCTTATTTTGGTTAGGCTATACAAGCCAAGCTCCCTGAGTCTCCTCTCATAAGGTAGGTTTTCCATTCCAAGGATTATCTGAGTAGCCCTTCTCTGCACCTGTTCCAGTTTGAATTTGAATGCATCCGATGAAGTGAGCTGTAGCTCACGAAAGCTTATGCTCTAATAAATTTGTTAGTGTCTAAGGTGCCACAAGTACTCCTTTTCTTTTTGCGAATACAGACTAACACGGCTGCTAGTCTGAAACCTGTCAGTTTGAATTCATCTTTCTTAAACATGGGAGACCAGAATCGCACAGTATTCCAGATGAAGTTTCACCAGAGCCTTGTATAATGGTACTAACACTTCTCTGGCTCTACTGGAGATACCTCGCCTGATGCACCCTAGGACTGCATTAGCCTTTTTCATGGTTACACCACATTGTCAGCTCACAGTCATCCTGTAATCAACCAATACACCCAGGTCTTTCTCCTCCTCTGTCACTTTCAACTGATAAACCCCCAGCTTATAGCAAAAATTCTTGTTCTTAGTCCCTAAATGCCTGCCCTTGCATTTTGCACTATTAAATTTCATCCTGTTTCTATTATTCCAGTTTACAAGGTCATCCAGACTTGTACGATATTCTGGTCCTTCTCCATATTGGCTATACCTCCCAACTTTGTGTCATCCGCAAATTTTATTAGCACACTCTCACTTTTTGTGCCAAGGTCAGTAATAAAAATGTTAAATAAGATGGTCCCAAAACTGATCCCTGAGGAACACAGACAAGGTTAGCTCCCAGACTGCTGCCCTGGGCAGCACAGTATGGGGAGGAGGTGAGCAGCCCCCAGTGGTGAAATAACAGGTAGGGGATTATTTAGAAAAGCTGGACATGCACAAGTCCATGTGGCCAAATGCAATGCATCCGAGGGTGCTGAGGGAATTAGCTGATGTGATTGCAGAGCCATTGGCCATTATCTTTGAAAACTTATAGTTATCGGTAGAGGTCCCAGATGTTTTGAAAAAGGCAAAAAATAGTGCCCATCTTTAAAAAAGGGAAAAAGGAGAAACTGAGGAACTACAGACTGGTCAGCCTCATCTCAGTCCCTGGAAAAATCATGGAGCAGGTCCTCAAGGCATCGATTTTCAAGCACTTGAGGGAGCGGAAGGTGATCAGGAACAGTCCATATGGATTCACCAAGGGCAAATCATGCCTGACCAATCTGATTACCTTTTATGATGAGATAACTGGTTCTGTGGACATGGGAAAAGCAGTGTATATCTTGACTTTAGCAAAGCTTTTGATACGGTCTCCCACAGTATTTTACCAGCAAGTTAGAAAAGTATGGCTTGGATGAATGGACTATAAGGTGGATAGAAAGCTGGCTAGATCATTGGTATCAATCAGTAGTGATCAACTGCTCGATGTCTAGCTGGCAGCCGATATCAAGTGGAGTGCCCCAGGGGTTGGTCCTGGGTCTGGTTTTGTTCAACATCTTCATTAACGATCTGGATGATGGGATGTATTGCATCCTCAGCAAGTTCACAGATGACACTAAGTTGGGGGGAGAGGTAGATACACTGGAGGGTAGGGATAGGGTCCAGAGTGACCTAGATAAATTGGAGGATTGGGCCAAAAGAAATCTGATGAGGTTCAACAAAGACAAGTGCAGAGTCCTGCATTTAGGACTGAAGAATCCCAGGCACCGATACAGGCTGGGGACCAACTGGCTTAGTGGCAGTTCTGCAGAAAAAGACTTGGGGATTACGGTGGGAAAGAAGCTGGATATGATTCAACAGTGTGCCCTTGTTACCAAGAACGCTAACGGCATATTGGGCTGTATTTGCAGTAGCATTGCCAGCAGATCGAAGGAAGTGATTATTCCCCTCTATTCGGCATTGGTGAGGCCACATCTGGAGTATTGTGTCCAGTTTTGGGCCCCCCTCTATAGAAAGGATTTGGACAAATTGGATAGAGTCCAGAGGAGGGCAACACAAATGATTAGGATGCTGGGGCACATGACTTTGAGGAGAGGCTGAGGGAACTGGGCTTATTTAGTCTGCAGAACAGAAGAGTGAGGGGGGGATTTGATAGCAGCCTTCAACTGCCTGAAGGGGAGTTCCAAAGAGGATGGAACTAGGCTGTTCTCAGTAGTGGAAGATGACAGAACAAGGAGCAATGGTCTCAAGTTGCAGTGGTGGAGGTCTAGGTTGGATATTAGGAAAACTATTTCACTAGGAAGGTGGTGAAGCACTGGAATGGGTTACCTAGGGAGGTGGTGGAATCTCCAAACTTAAGAGGCTTTTAAGGCCCGGCTTGACAAAGTCCTGGCTGGGATGATTTAGTCCTTGGGGTGATTTGGTCCTGCTTTGAGCAGGGGGTTGGACTAGATGACCTCCTGAGGTCTCTTCCAACCCCAATCTTCTATGATTCTATGAATTCCACTAGTAATCTCCCTCCAGCCTGACAGTTCACCTTTCAGTGTGTCCCATAATGGTCATCCCTTTAACTAGTTCCTTATCCATATTTAAATTCTCGTATTAATCTCCATCTTCTCCAATTTAACTAATAATTTCCTGTGTAGAACTGTATCAAATGCCCTACTGAAATCCAGGTAGGTTTTCTAGGTAGATTAGATCTTACTGCATTTTCTTTGTCTAAAAAATCAGTTATCTTCTCAAAGAAGGAGATCAGGTTGGTCTGGAGGGGATGGCATGATGGGACTGCTTATAATAGCATGTGGCCCATCGGCGACTGCCAGTAGCAAAAATCCCCAACTGCTGGACACGAGACACTAGACGGAAAAGGCTCTGAGTTACGACAGATAATTTTTTCCCAGGTATCTGCCAGGCAGGGTTGCCCACATGCTCAGGCTCTAACTGATTGCCATATTTGGAGTTTGGAAGGAATTTTTCCCTGTGTCAGACTGGCTGAGACCTTGGGGTTTTTGCCTTCCTCTGCAGCATGGAGCACGGTCACTTGTAGGTTTAAACTAGTGTAAATGGTGAATTCTCTGTAACTTGAAGTCTTTAAACAATGATTTGTGGACTTCAGTGACTCAAGTGGTAACGAGGTGACTCTCAGTCCTGGGTTCCCCAAGAACCATGACAGTGATATAGAGAGAGAAAGAAAAACCACCCCTGCTCACCCCCCAAAACCACACCTTTGAATCAGGGAGAAATGAGATCAAACGAGGATACATGAATGGTAAACAAAGAGACTGGTACAGGGATTAGACACCATGGTGATAGGCACCTTACAAATACCTGAAATTTTCTTGCCAATCTCCTGAATCTTTCCTTACCTTAAACCACCCCCAGCTACACTGCTTAGCTCTGTCTCTCCTGCTAACCTGTTGCTATGGGAATTGGGGTAAATGTTGTTGAACCGCTAAGCTGCCATATAAGCCAAACCCACCTATATTCCAGCAAATATTCAGCTGGTGAAACTTGACTTCAATAGAGCTATGGCAGTTTACACCAGCTGAGAATCTGCCCCATTGACTGGACAGTTAAACAAATTCCTGAGCAGCCATGGTGAAGAGCTGTCCGGCTGCAACATTTCTGGGATAACAGCAGTAAAAAGGGGATTATTTTAAAAGAAGGAACAATTTCTTACCTTAGTTTCTTTAAATTACAGTTTGAAGCCTTCAGTGCTTGCCAGAGCAGGTAAATAGGCAAATGATGTGGCTCATCCTGATGTTGTGCCCTGAAAAGAGAGAATAGACATTTTCTATGTTGTTCATGTTTTAATTCTATTTCCTGAGTACTAAAATAGGCTCTTATCTAATGTGGTCATGCACTGTGTAGCAGTTATTCTGCCGTTTCAATGCGTTACATTCATACCTATATCCTCCAAACCAAAAATATATCAAATACATTAAGATGTACTTTAAATACACAGAGTCAAGTAAAATAGGTTCTGCTAAGTGTAACCTATTCATTTTTTGAACCTGTGGTTCTCTGAGCATTCACATGTAGTTCTAAAAACTCACACCAATGAGAATGTCTCGTGGTTTTATGCTTCTCATAGAATCATAGAAGATAAGAGTTGGAAGGGACCTCAGGAGGTCATCTAGTCCAACCCCCTGCTTAAAGCAGGACCAAATCATCCCAAGGACTAAATCATCCCAGCCAGGGTTTTGTCAAGCCAGTCCTTAAAAACCTCTAAGGTTGAAGATTCCACCACCTCCCTAGGTAACGCATTCCAGTGCTTCACCTTCCTAGTGAAATAGGGTTTCCTAATATCCAACCTAGATCTCCCCACTGCAAATTGAGACCATTGCTCCTTGTTCTGTCATCTGCCACCACTGAGAACAGCCAAGTTCTATCCTCTTTGGAACCCCCCTTTCAGGTAGTTGAAGGCTGCTATCAAATCTCCCCTCACTCTTCTCTTCTGCAGACTAAATAAGCCCAGTTCCCTCAGCCTCTCCTCATAAGTCATGTGCCCCAGGCCCCTAATCATTTTTGTGGCCCTCCACTGGACTCTCTCCAATTTATCCACATCCTTTCTGTAGAGGGGGGCCCAAAACTGGACACAATACCCCAGATGTGGCCTCACCAGTACAGAATAGAGGGGAATAATCACTTCCCTTGATCACTGGCAATGCTCCTATTAATGCAGCCCAACATGCTGTTAGCCTTCTTGACAACAAAGGAACGCTGCTGACTCATATCCAGCTTCTTGCCCACTGTAACCCCAGGTCCTTTTCTGCAGAACTGTCACTTACCCAGTCGGCCCCAGCCTGTACCGGTGCCTGGGATTCTTCCATCCTAAATGCAGGACTCTGCACTTGTCTTTGTTGAACCTCATCAGATTTCTTTTGGCCCAATCCTCTAGTTTGTCTAGGTCACTGTGGACCCTATCTCGACTCTCCAGCATATCTACCTCTCCCCCACAACTTAGTGTCATCTGCGAACTTGCTGAGGGTGCAATCCGTCCCATCATCCAGATCATTAATGATGATGTTGAACAAAACCAGCCCCAGGACCAACCTCTAAGGCACTCCGCTTGATACCGTCTGCCAACTAGACATTGAGCTGTTGATCACTACCCATTGAGCTCGACAATCAAGTCTGCTTTCTATCCATCTTAAAGTACATTCATCCAATCCCTTTTTAACTTGCTGGCAAGATCACCGTTGATCACTACACGTTGAGCCCAAAGATTTAGCCCGCTTTCTATCCACCTTATAGTCCATTCATCAAATCCATACTTTTTTTACTAACTGGAAAGAATATCTTTGTGTTGGTCACTTGTTTTTTAAAGCAGTTCAGGAAATACAATAGGAATTATAATGTTTATCTAACCAAGAGAGTTGACTTTAATTTACCCACTAAAGTAAAATACAAAAAGATGAATAGTTGCTTACAATTTTAAGTATCACTATCATTTAGCAATGTGTGATTGGTGTTACATTTTGTGAAGTGACATCCCCATAACTAAGCAGAAATGGTGGCTTATTAGATACTGACACCAAAGAGTATAAAAGGGCAAGTTAATTTTAAGGCAGCATCTGTATAATAGTGCTGGATTATCATCATGATAGTAAATCCCAAAAGGACATAGCCTCCTTGCAGATCAAGCGCCACCCAACCCCTACCTGGGTCCTTACGATGATCTGGCTGGATTCTCAATCTATGTACATTTTTCTCATTCTTACTGCACCACCGAACTTTTTGGCACCCATATGACCACTGACCATGTAGCAGCAATCCTGGGTAAACATATTTATAATTCATGAATCTCCCATCCTAATAATGTGTCGATGCCAAGAAAGCAGCCAAAACCAAACCAGTGCTGATGGAAGCGGTGGCTGGGTTCAGCTATGTATATCATCATTGCTCAACTTGTCCTGCCACTTAATATGGAGCAACCGACAAAGACAGCAAGAATAAAAAATGTCAGTCCACCCCTCTTCAGCCTTCCTCAGTGGGGTTTTTACCTGTGTTAATTAGTGAGACTGATACCGGAATGCTGTGTCCAGTTCTGATATTCACATTTTTAAAACACTGGAAAGGAGCCGCAAAAATGATTTGAGGGCTGGAGAAAATGCCAGTGAGTGATTGAAGGAGCTCAATTTTTTTTTTACCATAGCAAAAGTAAAATCAAGATGTGACTTCATTACGGTGTACAAGTACATCCATAGAGAGGAAACAGCAGGTACTAATGGGCTCTTTAATCTAGTGAAGAAAGGTATAATAAGAACCAATGGCTTGAAGTTAAGGCCAGACAAATTCAAATTAGAAATAAGGCACACTTTAAAAAAAAAACAGCAAGGGTGATTAACCACTGGAACAAACTACCGAGGGAAGTGGGCGATTCTCCATTTCTTGATGTCTTCAAATCCAGACTGGAGGCCTTTCTGGAAGAAATATTTTAGCCAAATACAACTCATTGGACTCAATACAGGGGTAAGTGGGTGAAATTCTACAGCTTATGTTATATATAAGGTCAGAACAGCTGAGCTAATGGTACCTTCTGGCCTACAGAGGCAACTCGTGGGGAGGGGCATGCGGGGTCATGTGCACCCTCCCTGCCCAATTTATGCCAGGGTTTGCCAGTGGGGCCCCCTCCCTGTGCAGAAGCTCCTGGAGCTGGCGAGCTGCAAACTGTGTCTGTGGGGAGAGGCAGCAGCAAACAGCTGGTAGCTACAGGGAGGAGCCACTAAGGGTAAGAGGGGAGGGCATGCCTGGGAGGGGCATGACTCAGGCTGTTGGGGAGATGAATCTTTAAATGTGTATTTGATCCTTTGACCAGCCCGACCTTCAGGCAAAGACAATGAAGGCCCATTTTTACATATCAAGTGAACAAAGCTATCAAGCATCTATACTCCGCAGGAGACAGAAGCTGGTGGCTCAAAGAGACCCCCATGCACACACCTGCTGGATTCTCCTCCTATCAAACTGGGATGGTGGGAGCTCAGGGCTTTTGCCCTGCAGTGGGGTGGTGGGACAAGGGGTTTCTGCCCTGCAGGGAGGTGGGGCTAAGAGATTTATCCCCATGGGGGGCATCAGGGCAGAAGCCCCGCGCACCAGCAGGTGCCACCCCACGAGGCAGGTTGTGCATGTCTTGTGGCTCTTGAACTTCAGAAGCTTATTGTATGCAGCTCGGAGGGTCAGTAAGTTTCACCACTCCTGGTGTATAACGTGAGGTATTTTCTGAAAGCTAATGACACACTGGTGATTAATATCATTGTAAAATGTGCGCATTAACACTACATAAAGAGTTATGGACACTCATTGATATTGGGCTTTACAGTCTGCCCAAACAGGCGGCAATGTCACAGCTCTCTACCTGGCTCCTATGTAAATTAAGCACGATAGCATCAGAAACAATGGAAGTCCTATTTGCATAGAAATTAGCAAGGGGATGGGAAGCCCCCAGGAAGGCAAGAACAGCAGGAAGTCATTTTGCCTCTTGTAACAAGGAAGTTTAGGAGATACAAGCAGAAGCTGAAAGCCATTTTTGACATCCGTTACTGGACAGATGCAGGACGGGAGAGTTCTTATAGGCTGAGTGTCAGGAATCAGGGCCTGCAGCAGAGCTAGTCTCTGGGCAGCCTCATCAGCACAGCTGACTTGCAGCAGGCTGCTGGATTAGCCACGCAACTTGACTAGCTGCTGAGGCCAGCAGGCGGGCTCTTAAGCCAGCAGCACCAGCAGCTCACTAGCTTCTCAATGCTCATGCCCACCACTGTGCCTGCTCCTGCCTTGCACCCAACCTTGCCTGATACCCTGCCCACTCCAATTCCTGACCTTGGATTTTGTCCCTTGACTCTGGTACCCAGCTTCTGCCTTCCAAGTTTGACCCTTGACTTTGGCACCCGACAACTGACAATGGCTCTGACTCCAGCCACTAGACCTGCTGCCTGCTCTAGGCCCTAGGCTAGACTGCCCTGCTCCCAGCTGGATGACAGATTGAGAAAGCAATACAATTGGGGGTAGCAGCTCTCAGCACTAGCATGGACTCTACTAAGGCCCCAGTGGAACTGGCAGACGCCATTCAGAACCTGCAGGTGGTGGTAACTACCCTGCAATCACAGAATGCGGCCCTGCAGGCACAGATTGCTCAGCTGGATCCTCCTACTGTGGCCCCCGGGGCCGAAGACCTATCTGATCATGGTTGGGACAAGTTTCAGGGATTCTTGAACCAATGTCAGCTCCTGTTCGTCCTCCGCCCCCGATCATTCCCCGCGGACGAGGCCCGGGTGAAGCTCATCTTAAGTTTGTTGACAGGCGAAGCCTTGGCTTTGGCTTCACCACTCCTGGAATAGTCCAGCCCCCTCTTGCAGCAATTGGAGGAATTCATTCACACAGTGACCCCAATAGAGTGCAGACCGCCGAGGCAGCCCTTCAGCCCTTACAGCAGAGGATCAGCCCATAGCTAAGTACACTGATGAATTTTGTCATTTGGCTTCTGACACTGGGTGGAATGAGACAGCACAGTGCCACCATTTCCTCCTGGGGTTAAATGAGGAGATTAAGGACAAGCCTGCCTGGGAGGAATCTCTATCCAGTTTGGACAGCCTGATTGAACTGTGCATCACAATTTATGATCACCTCGCAGGGTGATGTTGTGAGCGTCCCTCAATTTTTCTAGAAGCCACCACCCATCAGGCCTCTGACACCCCAGGCACACAGGTCTTCCCCAGCAACAGAGCTCATGCAAGACCACCAGGTTTGCTTGCACTTCTCTGATTTGGAGTAGCACTGATGCCGGGTTTCAGGCTTGTGCCTATGTTGTGGGGGACCCGGCCATCTTGCCTTGATGTGTTCGGCAAAGATTTGGGTGGAACCGGGGCTGGGAAATGCCACATCCCCAGCCCTTGGGGCGGTGCCCAGACTGAGCTGTTCTTCTTCCCTCTCCAGCAGTTCCCAGCACCCACGGGCAACAGTCAGCACAGTGCAGAGACCCCAAGTCAGCTTCCAACGTAGCTCCGGACACCTCTATTAATTTGACTACTGGTAAACAATGAAAGACCCCCTAGAGGCCGTAGTTGAGGCCTCTAGGTAATTTCATGGATGTAAACTTTGCTAAGACCCATGCAGTCCACACACTATGGAAGGATCCTCCAGATCTGGTTGAGACTATTGATGGGTCTCTCCTCTCCTCAGTACCTGTAACCTGCCATGTCGTGCCAGTAACGGTTATCACCCTCTGGGGGTATTAGGAAACTTTACAATTTGGATTAATGCAGGCCCCTCATGCTCCGGTTATCCTAGGTATGCCCTGGCTTACCACCCATGACCCTCACATTCACTGGTGGAAGAGAACCCTATATTTTAATTCCAGGCATTGCTGGCTATCCTGCCTCCCAAGATCCTAGAAACACACAGTTGCAGTCTGTGATTCATGTCATCCACTGGAAGATCCTGACCTGCAGGCAGGAGGACCACCAGGACCCTCAGTGCCCTGCGTGGCCCCACCTGCTGTGGCCAAGATCCTCCACAGATACCGTGATTTGGCTAATATTTTTGACAAGGGCAAGGCAGATGTCCTGCCCTCACATCAGACTCACAATTGCCCAATTGATCTCCAGCCAGAAGCCAAGATCCTATTTGGTTGGATGTCTGCCCTCTCTGAACCCAAACTTTGGGCTTTCCACCTTTATTTGTGGGAGAACCTTCAGAAGGATTTCATCTGCCCATCCACATCCACAGTAGATGCTCCAATCTTTCTTTGTCAAAAAGAAAGATGGCTGCTTGTGGCCATGTATTGACTATTGGGCCCTAGACAAAGTGACTGTACAAAACCACTACCTGCTCCCCCTCCTCCACCTATAACAATTCAGGGCCAAGAAGAAAACATGGTTTAGCAGATTCTAGATTCTTATTGGGCCCAGGGAAAACTACACTATCTAGTTGACTGGGATGGGCATTGCCCAGATGAATGTTCATGGGATCCCACAGACCCCATCCATGCTCCAATCATTCTGCATGTCTCCCACAACACTTACCCTGAGAAGCCAGGTCCTGAAGCCCCTCGACAGCACCCTCAAAGGGGCGGTAGTGTCAGGAATCAGGGCCTGCAGCAGAACTAGTCTCTGGGCAGCCTCATCACCACAGCTGGCCTGCAGCAGGCTGCCTGATTAACCACGCAACCTGATTGGCTGCAGAGGCCAGCAGGCTAGCTCTTAAGACAGTAGCGATAGCAGCAGCTTGCTGGCTTCTCAGTGCTCATGCCTACTAGTGTGCCTGCTCCTGCCTTGCCTCCCAATTTGCCTCTGTTCTGCCCTTTGCCTTGAACCCATTCTTGCCTGATACCCTGCCTGCTCCAGTTCCTGACCTCTGGTTTTGACCTTTGGCTTTTGCTCCTCTCTATGGACTCCAGCTTGACCCTGGTTCTTGTACCCAGTTTCTGCCTCTGAGTTTTACCATTGGCTTTAGCTTCTGACCACTGACTCTCATCCCAGTTTGCTGACACTGAAAAAGATGGTCCTTCAACCCAGAGGGAGTTGATGTCTCTGGGAACTGAATATAGGTGAGAGAGCTCCTTAGGCAAAAATTGTACCTTCCTAGATTAAGTTTTAGACTTCTATTTTGTTTTCTTTTACTTCTACTTTTCTAACTTTATTCCTTATACTTGAACTCACTTGAAATTCTATCTGTGTTTGTTAATAAACTTGTTTTACTATTAATTTAAACCAGCAGTGCTGTGAGTGTACTAAAATGAATGTCCTCTCCAGTTAATGTGGTAAGTTGGTGTGTTTTGTCTCCTTAATAGAACATATGAACCTTATTATTTCTCTGAACTGTCCAGGAGAGGGATGGCCATTATAGGCACATGGTTTTGGGGAAATTCAGGACTTGGAGTATATTGGAGTCATCTTACTGGTTGTAACTAAGGCTCATAGAAGCCAGAGTGTGACTGGTGTGTTGCTGGCAGGCTGCTGGGGTCAGGGTCTGCTGGACCAAGGCTGCTGCTATACACAGACACTCAGCGTGTGACGTGCATGCTCATGTCAGCTGGCTGTGAGCAGCCCAGGTTGGGAGCAAGGCATTGTGCGGTGACACAACCCCTCACTGGTTTGGACTGCACTCCCTAAACTGTGAATCCTGAAACACTGTGATTACAAGAGCTTTAGGTCATAATCATTTGGTTATTGCATGGTGTCACTACAGGGCAGAGCTGAGGTTGCCTGATTTCTATGTCTAAAAAAATAAATCTGAACGTGTTATGTTTACCAAACTCAGGAACTTCAGAGTTAAGGTTAAAGTTTGGTTTGGGGATAATTTCAACATTCCTGTTACGTAGTTTACCATAAATTATAGATATGTATGGTCAACTTTTTTTCTGGAAATATATAGGACACTGGAACAAAATTCACTATTAATTTGGGGAAATAATCTACTTTGTTTTAACTTATCTAAAAAAGTGTGCCTCCACCCCCACAAGTGGACTTACTGTTAAAGGTGTAATTTCTGTTCAAAGATGGAACAATTGCAACTGAAATTACCTATTGTTCTTTGCTTGCTTATGATGTTTTTCTCCTTTATTAATAACTTATTAATTATGAATAATTTATTAATAAAGAACTTTTGCTAGCCTTTAATCATGGGCTCATTTAAAGTGCATGTGACTAGACCTACCTGAATCTAAAATAATGGGAGTCATATCCCTGAATTGGAAGATAAAGACACAATTATTATTATTTGCACTACTATTGACTGTTTCCATTGACTATGGTTTTCAAAAAATCACTCAGCATTCAATACTTCAAAAAATCCCATTTTCACTCACAACCCCTTGACAATGGAACTTGGGTACTTTCAGTACTTCCAGGGGAACAAATGAGTTGGGGGGCATGCGAGCAGCCATACCTGCGGACGCTGAAGTAATCAAAGTGTCTCACAGTCCTCCAGGGGCTTACCCTGAACAAGTCACGGCCCAATGTTGAGAACCCCTGGTGTAGTGCTCAGCTCCCCAGAAAGCACATATCTGCCAAGTATGTCCTCCTCCTATTCAGGCTCTTGGTCTTCGGCAAAAATCTTGCTCGGATCCTCAAAGTATGGACATGTACTTGGCACATCACCAGAGCCCTTGTTCTTCTTGGTACTTTTTTTACTTCTGCTGCCGCTCTTTGGCTTTGTCATATTCATGTCTCTAGAACTCAACCCAGCAGTATCCTTCTCTCCCATTTGCTGCACTAGCTGCTGGTAACTTTTGCCATCCTAGTGACTACTACAGAGATGAGATTGGACATGCTCCTCTGCCCAGAGAGAGGGGAAGTCCAAGATCTCAGTCTGGGAACATGCACAGGACATGGCTGTGGCAATGGCCTCTGGATCCATGTACTTTCACTGAGCTCTAATAGCAAATGCATGCTGTTAATAGTTCCCCATATAACTGTCCTGTGCTCTGCTTTCAAAACATGTGCACAAGGCAAAGCATCCCTAATTCTGGGTCCCCTGGTGATGGAGACATTGGTGAGAGGAAGCTCTCTTACTGTTCATAACAAACCAAAAATCCCTCCACTCTCCCTCCAATCCATCTGAGAGTCTTTTGGTCCTGCTCTCACATATATTGTGAAAAACTCAACAAGCACTAACAACATGACTCAGCCGTCTCCCAGAAGCATAAAGCCCTGTCATGAGACACCTACATCTTCCTTTCAGGCTTGTAGGTGCACAGTCAGGTTAAATCTACACTTGGAGCCAGGGGTCTGATTCCCAGCTCACACTGACATACTCACACTAGCTCAATGAGAGCTACGTGAGCTGGGAATCGCACCCTTAGTTCCAAGTGTAGATGCAGCCTTTGTGCCAAGGACATTAATAAAAATATTAAATAAGATCAGTCCCAAGACTGATCCCCAAGGAACTCCAATAGTAACATCCCTCCAGCCCACTAGTTCACTTTTCAGCACAACCCACTGTCATCTCCTCTTTAGCCAGTTCCTTACCTACCTTACAATTTTTATACCAATCCCCATCTTTTCTAATGTAATTAATCATTTCTCATATTTCTCATTTCTCATGTCAAATGCTAAATTGGAGTCCAAATATATTAGATCTACTGCATTTCCCTTATTTAAAAAATAATTATTCCCCTCCACACACAAAAATCACTGTAGTCTGGCATGATCTACCTTTGATAAACCCATGTTGTATAATAGCCCCTTTCCCATTCACCTCCATGAGTGTAAGTGTTCTTTCCTTCAACACTTGTTCTAAAACCTGGAACACTATTGAGGTCAGACTAACGGAGCTGTAGTTACCCGGATCACTATTCTCCTGCCCTTACAACATTGGCTATTCTCCAGTGATACGGCACCACTCCACAATCACAGATCTGACAGAATGGCTTAACGAGGGTGCATTTAGTATCTCCCGTTACCCCTTTGCTAGCTTTGGAGGCTATCACCCTCAGGTATATTCCCAAAAGGCAGAGATAGACTCTATTCCGGGGGGCTAAGAGCCAGCCAAGCTCATACCCTGAACTGGTATTTATCCAGATGGACCCCCTTAGACAGCTGCAGCAGCACAGGAGCTAGCAAACAGAGCTGTAAACAGGGGAGTTTGAGTGGGAGTTCTGTTGGAGGAGAAGGTAGTTGTACTTGGTTTTGTATTTTTAGTATTTGTATATTTGTGTGTGTGTGTGTGTGTGTAGGGGCTTTGTGCTGGGAGAGCAGCTGAGCCCTGCTTAGGGGGTGGGGCTTCTGACTAGAGGTCCTATAAAGGTAGCCAGCCAGTCAGGCAGCAGCACAGGAGTCAGCAAACAGAGCTGTAAACAGGGGAGTTTGAGTGGGAGTTTGAAAGGGGAGTTTGGGGTTTGCTTTTGCTGGGGAGGGGTCTTTTTGGTGTGACTTGTTTCCCAGATTAACAGAATTTAGGTGGGAAGGCGATGACAGATACAGAGGCAGCTGTGGGAGTGACTCCTGTAGTGAAAGACAGATTGAGGATGACTGGATGTGGAAGCTGTGATATGTACATGATCCTGGAGGGGGGATCTGGTAAGTTTTTTCTGCATGAAATGCCGTCTGATAGAGCTGATGGAGGAAAAGATCCGAGGTTTGGAGATGCAGGGGGAAAGTCTGGTTGAGTTTAGGAAGGGGGTTGAGCAGATGATGGAGCAAAGATATGAGGCATCTGAAGGGAAAAGCTCAGACTCACAGATGGAAGCAGGGCTGGGGAATTCTGAGGGGAGACTGGGTGAGGAAAGTGGTCAGTGGAAGCATGTGACTAAAAGAACCAGGCAGAGGAAAAGATGGTATAGTGAAGGAGAAATAGAGCTTAGGAACAGGTTTGCAGAGTTGGAAAATGAAGAAGGGGCTCAGCAGGTACTTGTTGAAGGTGGAAGGGTAAGGAAGAAGAGAAGAGAGGCTAGTCCTATAGGAAAAGGGGAAGAGTCAAGGGAGACTAAACCAAATATGAGCCCCAGGAGGATACAGGATGGGTTGAAGAGGATTATAAGGGAAAATAGGAATGGAAAGAACTTGCAGCCAGAGGGAACAGGGGAGAGACTGGAGAATAGCACTGTCACCGGGAAAAGGCAGGCCTATGTGATAGGGGACTCTTTATTGAGAAGAATAGACAGGCCTGTAACTAGAGCTGATCCAGAGAATAGAAGGGTGTGCTGTCTTCCGGGTGCTAAGATACGGGATGTAGACCTGAGGTTGAAAAGGATCCTAAAGGGAGCGGGAAAGAATCCCCTAATTATCCTTCATGTGGGAACAAATGATACGGCTAGATTCTCGCTGGAAAGTATTAAGGGAGACTATGCTAGGCTGGGAAGATGCTTAAGGAAATCGAGGCTCAGGTGATCTTTAGTGGGATCCTTCCTGTTCCTACAGAAGGGCAACAAAGGTGTGACAAGATTATGACTGTCAACAGATGGCTTAGGCAGTGGTGCTATAAGGAGGGCTTTGGGATGTATGGCCACTGGGAGGCATTCACGGACAGAGGACAGTTCTCTCTGGATGGACTTCATCTGAGCAGGGGAAGGAAACAGACTTCTAGGATCGAGGCTGGCACAACTGATAGAGAGCTTTAAACTAGGAATTTGGAGGAGATGCTTGGGAGATGTCCAGGTAATCTCCACGCCAGATTTTAGCATTGAAAGGGAAGAAGATGAAGTAAGAAAGGATACAGCTGTGGGTAGGAGAATGTGTATATAAGGAGGAAGGACAGTGTGGATACCAGTCTAATAGGTTATACTAGCTGTAGAATGACTGTGCCTAATAGGGTACAAAATGTGAGCGAGGCCAAACAGCAAAAATTAAGATGTTTGTACACCAATGCAAGGAGCCTAGGTAACAAAATGGAGGAACTAGAGTTACTGGTGCAGGAAGTGAAACCAGATATTATAGGGATAACAGAAGCATGGTGGAATAGGAATCATAACTGGACTACAGGTATTGAAGGGTATGTGCTGTTTAGGAAAGACAGAAACAAAGGTAAAGGTGGTGGAGTAGCATTGTATATCAATGATGAGGTAGAATGTAAAGAAATAAGAAGCGATGCAATAGATAAGACAGAGTCCATCTGGGCAAAAATTACACTGGGGAAGAAAACTAGTAGAGCCTCCCCTACGATAGTGCTTGGGGTGTGCTATAGACCACCGGGATCTAATTTGGATATGGATAGAGCCCTTTTTAATGTTTTTAATAAAGTAAATACTAATGGAAACTGTGATCATGGGAGACTTTAACTTCCCAGATATAGACTGGAGGACCAGTGCTAGTAATAATAATGATAGGGCTCAGATTTTCCTAGATGCGATAGCTGATGGATTCCTTCATCAAGTAGTTGCTGAACCGACTAGAGGGGATGCCATTTTAGATTTAATTTTGGTGAGTAGCGAGGACCTCATAGAAGAAATAGTTGTAGGGGACAATCTTGGCTCAAGTGATCATGAGCTAATTCAGTTCAAACTAAATGGAAGGATTAACAAAAATAAATCTGCAACTAGGGTTTTTGATAGGCTTGAATAGAGACTGGGAATGGATGAGTCATTACACAAAGTAAAACTATTTTCCCATGGTATTTCTCCCTCCCACCCCACCCCCCACTGTTCCTCTGATATTCTTGTTAACTGCTGGAATTAGCCTACCTGCTTGTCACCATGAAAGGTTTTCCTCCTTCCCCCCCCTGCTGTTGGTGATGGCTTATCTTAAGTGATCACTCTCCTTACAGTGTGTATGATAAACCCATTGTTTCATGTTCTCTGTGTGTGTGTATATAAATCTCTCCTCTGTTTTTTCCACCAAATACATCCGATGAAGTGAGCTGTAGCTCACGAAAGCTTATGCTCTAATAAATTTGTTAGTCTCTAAGGTGCCACAAGTACTCCTTTTCTTTTTGCGAATACAGACTAACACGGCTGCTACTCTGAAACATAGGAAGGAGTTGTAGACCAAGCTGGATGAGCAGCATCTTAGAGAGGTGATTAAGAAGAAGCAGAAAGCATACAGGGAGTGGAAGATGGGAGGGATCAGCAAGGAAAGCTACCTAATTGAGGTCAGAACATGTAGGGATAAAGTGAGACAGGCTAAAAGTCAAGTAGAGTTGGACCTTGCAAAGGGAATTAAAACCAATAGTAAAAGGTTCTATAGCCATATAAATAAGAAGAAAACTAAGAAAGAAGAAGTGGGGCCGCTAAACACCGAGGATGGAGTGGACGTTAAAGATAATTTAGGCATGGCCCAATATCTAAACAACTACTTTGCCTCAGTCTTTAATAAGGCTAAAGAGGATCTTAGGGATAATGGTAGCATGACAAATGGGAATGAGGATATGGAGGTAGATATTACCATATTTGAGGTAGAAGCGAAACTCAAACAGCTTAAAGGGACTAAATCGGGGGGCCCAGATAATCTTCATCCAAGAATATTAAAGGAATTGGCACCTGAAATTGCAAGCCCATTAGCAAGAATTTTTAATGAATCTGTAAACTCAGGAGTAGTACCGAATGATTGGAGAATTGCTAATATAGTTCCTATTTTTAAGAAAGGGGGAAAAAAAAGTGATCCGGGTAACTACAGGCCAGTTAGTTTGACATCTGTAGTATGCAAGGTCCTGGAAAAAATTTTGAAGGAGAAATTAGTTAAGGACATTGAAGTCAATGGTAAATGGGACAAAATACAACATGGTTTTACAAAAGGTAGATTGTGCCAAACCAACCTAATCTCCCTTTTTGAAAAAGTAACAGATTTTTTAGATAAAGGAAATGCAGTGGATCTAATTTACCTAGATTGCAGTAAGGCATTTGATACCATGCCACATGGGGAATTATTAGTTAAATTGGAGAAGATGGGGATCAATATGAACATCAAAAGGTGGATAAGGAATTGGTTAAAGGGGAGACTGCAACGGGTCCTACTGAAAGGAGAACTGTCAGGCTGGAGGGAGGTTACCAGTGGAGTTCCTCAGGGATCGGTTTTGGGACCAATCTTATTTAATCTTTTTATTACTGACCTTGGCACAAAAAGTGGGAGTGTGCTAATAAAGTTTGCAGATGATACAAAGCTGGGAGGTATTGCCAATTCAGAGAAGGATCGGGATATTATACAGGAGGATTTGGATGACCTTGTAAACTGGAGTAATAGTAATAGGATGAAATTTAATAGTGAGAAGTGTAAGGTTATGCATTTAGGGATTAAAAACAAGAATTCTAGTTATAAATTGGGGACGCATCAATTAGAAGTAATGGAAGAGAAGGACCTTGGAGTATTGGTTGATCATAGGATGACTATGAGCTGCCAATGTGATACGGCTGTGAAAAAAGCTAATGCGGTTTTGGGATGCATCAGGAGAGGCATTTCCAGTAGGGATAGGGAGGTTTTAGTACCATTATACAAGGCACTGGTGAGACCTCACCTAGAATACTTTGTGCAGTGCTGGTCTCCCATGTTTAAAAAGGATGAATTCAAACTGGAGAAGGGCTACTAGGATGATCCAAGGAATGGAAAACTTGTCTTATGAAAGGAGACTTAAGGAGCTTGGCTTGTTTAGCCTAACTAAAAGGTTGAGGGGAGATATGATTGCTCTCTATAAATATATCAGAGGGATAAATACAGGAGAAGGAGAGGAATTATTTCAGCTCAGCACCAATGTGGACACAAGAACATATGGTTATAAACTGGCCACCAGGAAGTTTAGACGTGAAATCAGACGAAGGTTTCTAACCATCAGAGGAGTGAAGTTTTGGAATAGCCTTCCAAAGGAAGCAGTGGGGCCAAAAGATCTATCTGGTTTTAAGATTCTATTCAATAAGTTTATGGAGGAGATGGTATGATGGGATAATGGGATTTTGGTAAGTAATGGATCTTTAAATATTCAGGGTAAATAGGCCTAATCCCCTGCGATGGGATATTAGATGGATGGGATCTGAGTTACTACAGAAAATCCTTTCCTGGGTATCTGGCTGGTGAATCTTGCCCATATGCTCAGGGTTTAGCTGATCGCCATATTTGGTGTCGGGAAGGAATTTTCCTCCAGGGCAGATTGGAGAGGCCCTGGAGGTTTTTCGCCTTCCTCTGTAGCATGGGGCATGGGTCACTTGAGGGAGGCTTCTCTGCTCCTTGAAGTCTTTAAACCATGATTTTAGGACTTCAATAGCTCAGTCATAGGTGAGGTTTTATTTAGGAGTGGATGGGTGAGATTCTGTGGCCTGCGCTGTGCAGGAGGTCGGACTAGATGATCAGAATGGTCCCTTCTGACCTTAGTATCTATGAATCTTAGAGATGGTGCTTGAATGGAGAGAAATGACCATTTATAAGGGCTGCCCTGGAAAGTAGAGCTGCTCAGAAATTTTCTGATGAAACTTAGTTTAATTCAAGAATGTTGATTTGCTGGACTGAAACATTTCCCTGAATGTATGACTGATTCTACTAAACTTCTGCCAGTGTTCCAGGATCCACAGCTCCTCAGTATGGTGCCTGCCATCCCTGGTGTGCTGACTAGCATTGGGTCTCAAGGGACTTGTAAGGTCACTGATCCATGGCTTTGGGTCACACCTGCCATGCAGACTGCCCCAAGGTCAGTGGCCCTGGTGCTGTAGTCTTGAGGCTGCCCCAGGACTCAAAGCCTGGTGTCTCTGACCCTGGGACAGTCTAAATGGCAGGATTGCATCAAACTCCCAGACTCTGGGAGCTCCAGCAGCTAAGTGAAATTGAATGTCAAAAATGGTCGAGTACAGTGTGCCCATGTTCCCCTATCACCCGCCCCTTGCCGGTAGGCAACACTACCCTAAACTATAGCCACTAGGCAGAGCAGCCTTTGGACCCTCATCAGTGGGTGACACTACCCTGAGCTATACCTGCTAGGCAAGGTGGCCTATGGACTCTTGCCAGTGCGTGACACTACCTCAAACTGTAGCATCTCTAAGATAGCATACCATTAGGTAGCACTGCTGGCCTTGATCACAAAGCCAAACCCCCAACACATGGTGGATATCCTATATCTTGGGAGAGCACCCTGTAACCCCCATATTCCTCATTTACATATAATTATGATCTTGCATATAAAGCATTCCTTGTAAGATATCATGTGAAAGGTTATGATCTAAGTTCCCTCTAAGCTGCAAGGCTGCATGGCCGCACAGCAGATTATTAAGCATCATGCAGATGCTCAGGGCTGCAGCGGGTAGAGATGCTTTTCCCTCAGCCCTGGACAGGCCTCTCCCTCCCAGCTCCAACCCAACTCTGGCCCAGACCTGCTGTGGCATATAAAGTTATGAGATTGTGTTGTATGGTTGTGGTGATGTAAGTTGGGGAATTGGCCAGATATTAGTTCCACAGAGACAACAGCAAGGAAAGTAACCAACACCCGGGCGGGTGTCAAACAACCATCAACAGCCATTCTCCAGCAAGGGAGTTACAATTCAATGACTCACCTGCATAAGGCCACACAGGAGGAATTGTTCAACCTTGCCTGGTGACTCAACAATGCCCACCAGATATGCCTGGACTTGTGTTCTCCAAGCATATGGATTAAGGGCATACAACTGAACACAGAGTCCCACTGCTTGGCCTTTTCTCCTTCCCCCGCCTACGCTGCAAGCAACAAGGACACTCAGAAGACTGAAGACTCCAACAGAGGAGACTGGCCAGATTTCTAGGGTGAAACCTGTGTACTATGAACTGCAATACCCAGTGGGATGAGAAAAAACACTTAATCTAGATGTTGCTCAGCCTAATAGGGTTGAGAGTTTAGATTGCGTGCTTATGTTTTTATATTTTCAGGTGGTAACTAACTCTGACTTTTTGCCTATCACTTAAAATCTATCTTCTGTAGTCAAAATATTACTTTTTATCTTTACCAGTAAGATTGCCTGAAATGTTGATAAATCTGCTCAGGTTTGCAAATACTGGTGCATGTCCACTTTCCATTGATGAAGTGGTGAACCAATTAATACATTTTCTCTGCTTGTCTTGAGCAGTGCAAGACGGTATATTCCTGAGGTACAGTGCTGGGAGCTGGGGAGATTCAGCGGGCAGCTTTCTCTGTGTGATTCATGAATGGTTCTGGGAGCATTCATGCAATCTAGCTGGGTGTGGGGCTCTACATGTGGTTGTTCTGAGTGATCATAGCGCCTGGAGGGGTTTGCTGCTTGTCACTAGCAAAGCATTGTACAATACACCCCAGGCTGGAGAGTTAAGGGGGCATAGCGGTCCCACAATCCCAAGTTGCACCACCGGGATCCCGTCACAGTGGAGAATGCGGTCATAAACCAGGTCCTGTCAGGCCAAGTGAGTGTTAAGGGGACTAAGTGGCAAGGAAATCATGGACACAGAAAAGCAGTTGAAGTGGTTATTGGAGAGCCAGCAGCAGCAGGTGGCCCAACAGCATCGGGCCCAATTGCGGGCCAATAGCACCAACAGATGGCCCATCAACAAAAACAGCAACAACAGCTGATGCACAAATTAGCGGCCTAGCAGCAGCTGCAGCAGCAAAAGTGTCTGATCCAACAGATGTCAGTACTACTACATCTGCAAGGGGAAGCCAAAGCCGCCATGCCTGGGCTGGTGGGAGACAACCCCTCTGCCAACCTGCCCATATCAGCACATGAAGATGGGCCCTGAGGCCTTCCTGATTACCTTCAAATGGTTTGCCACCACCGCATGCTGGCCACCAGAACACTGGGCTACCTTGGTAGCCCCCTACTTAACCAGCCCTGCACAAGCCACATATCAGAACCTAGACCCTACAGAGGTGCTGGACTATGCCAAGATGAAGTTGGCCATACTCGACCACCTGGGAATCAGTCCAGAAATATTCTGACAGAGGTTTCACCAGGAGAAATCCACCCTGAAATCTGACCCTGTGTGGTGGCCCAATGTCTATGGGACCACTGCTGGTGCTGGCTAAACCCAGAGAGACAGACTGGGGTGCAGATAGTGGAGAGGATTGTGATAGAGCAATTCACCCAGATTCTCCCAACTGGAGGAAGGGACTGGGTGAAGCACCATAGGCTGTCAACGCTCCCCAAAGTGGTGATGCTCATTGAGGATTACATGGCTGCCAAGGACCTGGCCCTTGCGGCTCCAAGAGCAGGAAGCCATGGGAGTAAGGACCCAAATTTCAGCAGAGACCGGATGAGATGAGAAGAACAGGGACCACTGACCAGACAAACCCTGCAAGAGGTACCCTCTGCCAGAGGGAAGAATCTGAATATTGAGGCGCTACACAAAGGAGACCAAAAATCCCAGAGAGAAGGAGACACACCATCCTAGAAAGGAGCATGCTGGCAGGGGCCCCAAGGGCCAGTGCTTTGAAAGTCGACAGGAAGGTCATTTCAGGTGGGAGTGCCCCTTTATGGATCATAGCTCTGTCAAGGCATGAGCCACAGGCCCTCAAGCTCAGAAGAAGGCCCACCCCATCTACGGCTCCCAATGTGGGTCAACAGCACCCAGGTAATGGGCCTAGTGGACTCCAGGTGCAGCCAGACTATTGTCCAGACCAGTCTGGTGGAATCGCCTGAAATGGCTCGGGCCCCCATCTACCTCCAGTGCATTCATGGGGAGTGCGGAAGCAGGGAAAGAGAGGATTTAAGTCCAGCCATTTAAGTGTCAGAGACAAAGCAACTGTTATGTTAAGTCTTAGCCTAATATCACAAGACCTGTAGAAGCCGAGCTCACGTCACAAGCGGGTGGGACAACAGCAGCACAGAGTCAGTGTGACCTAGCCTTGAGATAACGATGTTTTGAGAAGTGAAAGTGAGAAAATACAGACAAGACATAATATAAATAAAATGTAGATGTTTTTAATTTAATGCATGCCAAAAAGAGTATAAATGCTTATGTGATATTGCTTGTATTTCAGAGAAACTGAGGCAGAGATGCTCTCTGCCAGCAGTATTCTTCCCTTGCAATTGCTTGAATAAAGCTGTCTCTGATTTTGTTGCTTCCAACTTGAGAGTGGAGTTCGTTTTCTTCCACAGGATGTACAGCCCTACTCAGTGACAAAGGTACAGCTTTAAGTAAAAGACCATGAGGAAACCTGCAGGGTCAGCCTAGTGACTATTTTTGCCTATCCTGTAATCCTGGGATGTGACCAGAGCTGGTTTCCTGAAGCAATGGAATAGCAATCACCCCACAGAAACAAACCCACACTCAAAAGTGAGCAGGTTCATGGACTGAAAGGAGATGGAGGACCCAGGTGAGAGTCCCTCAGGGCAGGCAGAGCCACTAGTGTTGTGCCCCGCAGAAGTGGAGGCATTAGATGAGACAGGCCAAGAATGCTTGATGAACAATAGGGACTTTGTGTGGGAGCAGAGAGAAGACCAGAACCTAAGTCATGCCTGGAACCAGAGAATTACCTCTAATGGGAAGGGGAATGAGGATCTTGGACATCACAGGGACCCCAATTTGAAATCCACAACAAGAGACTGTACCAAGTAACACAAGGCCCCCAACCCAGAGGATGCTGCAGCAGCGGTTAGTTGCCAAGATATTTTGGCAGGGGCTATTACACCTGGTCCACTCAGTGCCATGTGTCAGACACTTAGGGAGAGAGAAGACACTGAAAAGGGTAGCCCTCAGGAATTTTTGGCCAGGCATCCACAAGATTTTTGTGCAATTTCTGTGCCTTAAGCCCTTGGTGCCAGCTGACAGGGCCCAACAGGATGCCCAAGGCATCCCTGATCCCAATTCCCATAATGGGAATATGGTTTGAGTGGGTAGGAATGGGCCTGGTGGGACCCCTGAAGACCCCTGAAGAAGAGTGGGTCTGGGTTCCGGTATATACTGGTGATTGTAGACCATGCCACCCGGTATCTGGAGGCAATTCCATTGTGCACGACAAAGGCACTCGTTAGAATACAGGCTTGTTTGTCAGCCTGAAATAGAATTTTGGGTTTGACTTTTTGATACTCTTATATCTTATACTAATATGTGTGAAGAACAATGAAGGACACTGTGTTGCATTTTCCACAACCAGATGGCACTTTTAATAGAATGGGAAGAGATAAGGAATAGAGCAGATAAAGTATTACAGGACATGGTGGGAGTGCAATCCATAAGCATACACTGTAAGGCTGCCTCGCTTAGGACAAGCAATCAGTTAGGAGGGGCAAAGGGGGATGGGGTGGGGGAGGCATAAGAAACACTAAAAGCCAAAGAAAAGCCTGCCTTGGCCAGAACACAACCTCACTCCTTCATCCCACCTCTTTTGTATCCCATGGGAGGGGTAAGACCCCTAACTCATGACCGTCCAAAATGGAACATGTGATTAGGGGCATGCATTGCAGGTATATTTGGGCCTGCTAAGAAGGAGGTGGAAAAAATGGGGAACAGGGACCACAGGCAAGGCTCTGCAGCTTGAGAGCTGGGAAGGGGGACACAGGGTAAAGGCTCTACGGTGTCAGAGCTGGGAACAGAACACTGGGGAAACAGACTCTGTGGGCGTGTAGAGCTATCGATATGTTTGCTTGGAACTAACCCCAATAAACATCTTATTGCCGGCACTTCGGACATCTGGCCTTCTGCTTTCTGTCTGCGTGACAAGAACCGGGGTGGGAGGGGAAGCCCTCTGACAGTGCCTGCTGTAGTGTGCAAGCTAATGAAGGTCTTCATCAGGGTCAGAATCCCAAAGGAAATCCTGATGGATGGTAGGGTCCAACTTCATGTCTCAGCTGATGAAGAGTTGTGTGAATTACTAAAAATCCAGGTCCTCAAGAGGTCAGTGTACCATCCACAGACCGACAGGCTGGTGGAACAATTCAGTGTCAGCCTGAAATTCATGCTAAGGAAATTCATTGATACCAACCCATGACCCTGGGACAGGCTACTACCAGCATTGTTTTTCGCCGTAGGTGAGGTACCCCAAGCCTCTAATGGTTTTTCCCCTTTTGAGCTCCTGAATGGGTGGCAGCCCAGGGTGATTCTGGACCTCCTAAAGAAAACTTGGGCGGAGCAAGAGGTCTGGGTCATAGGCTTGGTACCTTATATACTGAAACAACTCAAGCCACTGGGGGGGTGGGGGAGAAGTTTTCACCAGGGAGAAGCTACTGAGAGCCCAAAGAACTGAAGAATGCCTATACAATCTGGGATTCAACTGCAGATGTTTGAGCCAGGTGACCAGATATTACTGCTACTCCCATCCTTGGAATCTAAGCTTCGAGCCTGGTGGCAAGATCCGTTTGAGGTGGTCCAGGGTAGAGCTCATGAACTATGAAATTCACCTGTCAAAGCAACGGAAGGAGACAAAGACTTAACACAACAACCTCCTGAAGACCTAGAAAGCCTGGGAAAGTTTGATACTTCTGTACCCCCAGAACCAGAACCGGGGACGTCAGGCATTGATCCTACCTCTGTGCCAGAGGGGCCGGAACAACAATCCCAACTGAGTCAACTGTTCTGTGCCTTCCCTGATAGTCTCAACATCTACGTTCCCTCTAAGCTGCACAGCAGGCTATCAAAGGCCATGCAGGCAAGGAGAGGTGCTCTCCCTCAGCCACAGTCTGCTGCGCACAGAGAGAGGACTGGGGGGAATCCTCTCTCTCCCCATTGCAGCCTCAAGGCAGCCTGCAACCCAAACCCCTCACACCCCACACCCCAGCCCTCAGCCCCACCCCCGCCACACATCACCCTCATATTGGTGCATATAACAAAACTCATTCCGCATATGGTTTTAAAAAATTAGAGGGAACATTGCTCAACATGACCAGGGAGGATGACCCAGACTCACTGTCACATCGTCACCACTCCAGAAAAGAAGGTACAGGACCACCATTGCCCCTTGACAAAGAAAATGTGGAGAGTAGTCCATGAGGAACTTGAGGCAATGCTAGCCCTGGGGGTTGTCGAAGAATCCCAGAATGAGTGGAGGAGCCCCTCATCCTAGTACCAAAACCAGATGGCTTGATGAGGTTTTGCATCAAATTCATAGAATCATAGAATCATAGAATATCAGGGTTGGAAGGGACCCCAGAAGGTCATCTAGTCCAACCCCCTGCTCAAAGCAGGACCAAGTCCCAGTTAAATCATCCCAGCTAGGGCTTTGTCAAGCCTGACCTTAAAAACCTCTAAGGAAGGAGATTCTACCACCTCCCTAGGTAACGCATTCCAGTGTTTCACCACCCTCTTAGTGAAAAAGTTTTTCCTAATATCCAATCTAAACCTCCCCCATTGCAACTTGAGACCATTACTCCTCGTTCTGTCATCTGCTACCATTGAGAACAGTCTAGAGCCATCCTCTTTGAAACCCCCTTTCAGGTAGTTGAAAGCAGCTATCAAATCCCCCCTCATTCTTCTCTTCTGCAGACTAAACAATCCCAGCAAATTCAGGAAAGTTAATGCTATATCTCACTTCAATACCTACCATTAGGCAGTGCTGCCAGCCAGATCACACATACAGACCCCATCTCATCTCCTGATCTTCCTCACTCCCACTCTCATCCCCTCCGTCTCATTCTTAACCTCTCAGTCTCCTTTGGTTCTTGGCCCTCATAGTATAAGAATGCTTTAGTTGCTCCCTTCTTACAAATCCCACCCTCACCCTACTTGCCTCTCCAACTACTGCCCCTTCTCCATTCTCTCTCTCTCTCTCTCTCTCTCTCTCTCTCTCTCTCAACTCACTGAATTTGTTGTCTACCATTCCTGTCTGGAAATACTCTCCCCAATTCCATCCTAATCCCTCTTCAATCCAGCTTCCATCCCTTGCACTTCCCAGAAAACACTTTTGTTAAAGTTTCTAATGACCTCTTCCTGGCCAAAGCTGAGAACCAGAACTCCATCCTCATCCTCCTGGACCTGTTGGCCACCTTTCACACCATCAGCCATGCTCTTCTTGAAACACTGCCCTCCACTGGCTTTCATGATTCAGTTCTCTCCTGTTTCTACCCCTGCCTCTCTAATCGTTCCTTCAGTGCTTTGCTTGGAAGAGCCTCCTCATCCCCCTCTAGCTTTCTGACAGTGTTCCACAGGGACTCATCCTTGCTTCCTCCTCTTCTCCATCCACACCTTGTCTTAGTTGCAAGCACAATTTCAACTACCCTCTTTATACTTTGACTCACAGACCTACCTCTCTGCTATGGACCTTTCTTCTATTGTCCAAACTAAAATCTCAGACTGTCTCTGACCTTCCCTTTTGACGTCTAGTGGTCAGTTTAAACTCAACATAGCCAGAACAGATCACTGAATATTTCCCACCAAGCCCTCTTCCTCCCTTCTTTCTCACTGTGAACAGCACCATTGTCCTCTGTCACACAGGCCCATACCCTCGGTGGTCATCTTTGACTCAAACTTCTCTCTAGATCCTCACATCCAGGCTGCATCTGACTTCTACCAATTCTTCCTGAATAGCAGCTCTAAGATTACATGGTAAAAAAATTGTTAACCCAGAGTTAACGTTGCTCAGCGATTGCTTGTGCTCTTCTAGAACACTGAATTCAGCAAAACTCAAACTTGTGTATAGCTGAAAATACACAGTTAAGGTATATGTCATAGAATCATAGGACTGGAAGGGACCTTGAGAGGTCATCTAGTCCAGGCCCCTGCACTAATGGCAGGACTAAGTATTATCTAGACCATACCTGCCAGGTGTTTGTCTAACCTGCTCTTAAAAATCTCCAATAATGGAGATTCCACAACCTCCCTCGGCAATTTATTCAAGTGGTTAACCACCCTGACAGGAAGTTTTTCCTAACGTCTAACCTAAATCTCCCTTGCTGCCATTTAAGCCCATTGCTTCTCCCTCCTCCTCGTAACAACATTTTATATACTTGAAAACTGTTATGCCCCCTCTCAGTCTTCTCTTTTTCAGTCTAAACAAATCTAATTTTTTTCAATCTTGCCTCATAGATCATGTTTTCTAGACCTTTAATCATTTTTGTTGCTCTTCTCTGGACTTTCTCCAATTTCTCCACATCTTTCCTGAAATGTGGCACCCAGAACTGGACACAATACTCCAGTTCAGGTCTAATCAGTGCAGAGTAGAACAGAAGAATTACGTCTCGTGTCTTGCTTACAACACTCCTGTTAATACATCCCAGAATGTTGTTTGCTTTTTTTGCAACTGTGTTACACTATTGACTCATATTTAGCTTGTGGTCTACAGATCCCTTTCCGCAGTACTCCTTCCTATGCAGTCATTTCCCATTTTCTATGTGTGCAACTGATTGCAAAGTACTCCACTTAGGAAGGAACATTTGTCCTCATTGAATTTCATCCTATTTACTTCAGACCATTTCTCCAGTTTGTCCAGATCATTTTGAATTTTAATCCTAGCCTCCAAAGCACTTGGAACCCCTCCCTGCTTGGTATCCTCCGAAAACTTTATAAGTGTATGTCCACACAACCATAACTCTATCTTCTCTGAGCCACTAGGAATTATCTGCATGCACTTCAGCTGCATTCACTGTGTTAGGTGTAGCTGTATTGAATTATTGTGGGATTAGTTAGTGCAGGTTGGAAGAGCTGTGATTGTTATATGAGGGGATCTGTAGGGCTCTGGATTTTAGGTGTGTGGGGTGAGCCCCTCTTTCTGACATCTGCGTGAGTGACCAAAGGAAATAGGTGAATATGAACCTTGGGAGATCCAGTATGCCTCATTTCAGTGTTGTGTTGTTGTGTAGGCGGTTTCACTAGCAGGGCACAGGGGTCTTCTTGCCATAGGGATAGTCACCAGTTAGGTAGCAGATGAGTGTGTTCTGTACGTTTAATGAAAAGTAAATGAAAAGTGCCATGTTTTATGGTATTGTGTACATAAGGGTGATGTTGTAAAACAGGTTTGAAGGTGTAAAAGTTACTAATTGTGGTGTTTCTGTGAAGCAGGCTAAGCTATAAGAGGGACTGGGTTCATGACCATTCTGACAGTAGTTGACCACCTCACAAACATGGCCATCTTCATCACCTGTACTGGCCCAGCCTCCTCCCAGGAAACTGCCTGACTCTGATTGGATCAAATTGTCCACCTCCATGTCCTCCTGGAGCACATCAACCCTGACCACAATGTGTAATTTATCTCCCACTTCCAGAGAAATGCTGTCTGGATTTTGGGCATCTGCTTCTGTCTCTCCTTAATCTACCACTACCAGACAAAAGATCAAAGGGAAAGAACTAATAAGATTCTGGAACAGTATCTTCAATGCTACATAAAATTCCACCAGAACAAATGGTCCTTGCTGCTACCTCAAGCAGAGTTCACGTACAATTATGCAGAACATACCTTTATATGGCAAAGCCCCTTTTTCCCCTCAGACTTTGGGTTCCACCCTGGGTTCTACCTGAGCTATCCACAGCGTGCCACAACCAAGCAGCCCTTGATTGGCTACAACGGCTACGCCAAACCCAAGATGATCTAAAGTTCACCTGGAGAATGCCAAGAAGAACTAAAAACATTATGCTGACCATCAATGATTGGAGGAGGCCCTCCTTTCAGTAGGCCAGAGGGTATGGCTCTCAACAAAATACCCACACATGGACAGGCCCTATCGTAACTGGACTACCAGTTCCTTGGCCCCAACAAGTTCCCTGGCAAACATACCCAGTCAATCTTTCAAGTCAGCTTAACCTGTTCTCTCTGAATACACCTGGTTTTCCATACACTTCTGGGAACTAGTGCAGGATGTTCACACCACTGACCTGGTAAACACCACTGACCTGGTAAACACCTTCCACAAAAACCACCCTGGAAAACCCAGACCACTACTGCCTAGGGTGAGACACGCTAGGGGAGTGGATGATCGGAGGGATCATGGTTCCCAAACCCTAACCTGCGGTTCCCGAGCAGTGTTCAGACCATGTCCTCCACCCAGCAAATCACAAAATCAGTGGAGAAGGGAGCTAGAGGAGCTCTACCTTACTAAGGATTCTTCCCATGAACCTCTTGTATGGGGGAGAGATCCAGCCCCACCGATTGGCTCAGATGCACTACTCAAGCCAGGAGGCACAGAAAGTTGTCTGAGCAACTAGGGTGGATCCCTGGCTGGCTACCACTTTGGACCATGCCCACTTTGGACCATGACTCATTAGCTCTGTCGTCATGCCTGTTCCTGCCTCCCAGCCTGTTCCTTGTTCCTGCCCTCTTTATCCCAGATGCTCCTCCAACCCCTGCTCCTGCTTCACTCCAAGTCCCTGCTGTGACAGGTTGGATCACAGAAACCCCCTGGAAGCTGCCACCTGATGTGCCAAGACTATTTCTGCCCCTGATTTCCCTGCCAGCTTAGGACACCAGCACACTGTCTTGCTGAGCCAGATATGCCAGTCTGCTCCAACACAGACCCAGGGTCTGAACCACGTACCCCAAAGCTGCAGACTTAACTGAAAGCAAGTTAAGTGTTCCTGTCTTTAACACTCAGATGCCCAACTCCCAGTTGGGTCCAAACCCTAAATAAATCTGTTTTACAAGCTTTACTTGTATAAAGCTTACACAGGGTAAACTCATAAATTCTTCACCCTCTATAACACTGATAGAGAGATATGCACAGCTGTTTGCATCCCCCCCTAAGTATTAATACATACTCTGGGTTAATTAATAAGTAGAAAGTGATTTTATTAAATACAGAAAGTAGGATTTAAGTGGTTCCAGGTAGTAACAGCCAGAATAAAGTGAATTACCAAGCAAAATAAAATAGAACACACAAGTCTGTCTAATCAAACTGAATACAGATAAAACCTCACAAGTTCCAGTATGCTTTCTTTTACAGACTAGTCTCCTAGTCTGGCTCCAGCAATCACTCACACCCCCTGTAGTTACTGTCCTTTGTTCCAGTTTCTTTCAGGTATCCTTGGGGGTGGAGAGGCACTCTCTTTAGCCAGCTGAAGACAAAATGGAGGGGTCTCCCGGGGGTTTAAATAGACTTTCTCTTGTGCGTGGAGACCCCCTCCTCTCTCCTACGCAAAGTCCAGCTACAAAATGGAGTTTTGGAGTCATGTGGGTAAGTCACATGTCCATGCATGACTGAGTTCCTTACCAGCCAAGCCACATTCCTGGGAAAGCCCAGATGTGGATTGACATCTCCAAGTTCATTGTTGGCTTAAGGGCTTCTTGATTGGGCACTTACTGAGAATAGTCTTTTCTCAGGAAGCTGACCAACTGCTTCACTAAAACCTACGCAGAATCAAACAAGTATGCAGCCAATATTCATAACTTCGAATACCAAAATGATACATGTATACAAATAGGATTCATAGATTCAGTAGATCATAACCTTTACAGAGAGATGTTACATGGCACATGTAGCTTAAAACATATTCCAGTTATGTCATATTCCCGTAAAGCATTATGGGGTACAACGTCACACCTGCTACTCCGCCCTATCCTTGATTCTGGCTCTGGCTTTGAGCCTTGGTTTGTCCCCTGACTCCAACTCTGAGACCTAGCTCCAGTTCCTGGCTCCTAACTCCAACCACTGGGCCTGACCGCTCACACCTTGGTCCTTACACGGGGTAACCGCCAGCCCTCTTGTAGACCAGCCACCGGAGGAGGTCTTGATAAACACTTTCATAGAGGGTTACTCAAGTATTTACTGATCAGCAATAGAATATTATTGATCTAGAATCCTGGATTCTATCCCTTGCTTGGGGTGAGGAATGAGATTTGTAGTGGTTAGAGATAGGATAAGCAAAACTGGTGTAGTGAACATGAGAGGCAGTATGCTTCAGTGGATGAAATTGGGGTTTGTTATGTTAGAGAGCTGTGGTCTCTCCCGGCAGTGACATGCATAATCTCTCTGCCAGTGTCTTCAAACAATGGGGTGTGTTCAGCAGGTCTTTGGGAACTGCCTTCTAAGGTTGGGACTCATGGCCTTGGTCAATGAAAAGGGTAATGAATTACATAAGAATATACTATAAGCAGCACTTAGAAGAGGTGAGGTTTGAACTCCTGGAATCCTGTTTTCCAGACTTAGGAAGTTTGCCCCATACTATAGTGGCATTGGGTGAGAAAAATCCCTCAGACTGAGTGGTAGCATTTGGGTAGTGGCAGATACATTGGCACATTTGGTTTGGTGCACAGATTTACTGTTTAATTAAAATGTTATAAAAAGTTCCACAGACAAACAGTACCTATGTATAACTGATATTAGCTCCCCAAAAAGTTTGTATTAATGCAGAGTTAAGGTTGCCCAGCTCTACCTTGCACCCTTGCAGAATGTGGAGAGTGGCTTAACTTAATCCGCTGTGTGACAGGGTTTGCTCCACAGCAGCCTCATGGCCTGTCAGAGCACTCTGCACCCTGCCTCAGGGTCTTCAGTGATCAGCCATTGCCTCTTGTGATGTCCAGTGCAGTGGTGCTTTAGCCCTCTGGCTAAGCCACTCTTCAGTCCCCGCCTTCCAAGGTATTAAAGTCCCAAATGAAGAGAAAACCAAAACCTCTTACTAAGGATCATCCCACAAGTCTTTGGCAGGACCCTGCCCATTTACATAGGGCCTGTCTCCAAGAGCTAGTCCTTTGGTCAGTCCCCCAGGGCCTGGTTGTCCCATCCACTGGGAGGTTTCTCCAATTGGAAAGCTGATTCAGACTCTGGGTATAACCAGGCTTCCCTCATAGAGAGGCAGAAGCAGGACTCTCCTCTCCTTTCTGGACAGCACTCAACTGTGCTAGGTTGCCTCCTTTTTAACTCCCTACCTGTCATCTGCTGCAGCTGTCATAGAGTGGAGCTAACAGGGCCTGCAGACCCTCATTAATCTCCTCCTTGTCAGCATGGGGCATATATGTCCTGTCACAATCTGAAAACTATGAAATACAAAATTGAGCTACACATCAGGCTGCCTGCAAACACTCTGGTTTAGAAAGAGCCCCAAACCAATTGCATATGTGCAAATTACTGTTTCTACATTTACCATGAACAACTTAAATATTCCTTCCCCCAAGGGGAAGTGGATGCCAAACACTAGCTGAGTAGTCTGGTTAGGTTTGTGGTGGAGACTGAATTTTTCTATCAAATTTGAAGTGAATTGGACAAGAGGTTCCTGGATTAGAGCACTAAAAATAGAGATCTTCACCTTAGGTCAAAATTTTTTTCTACTCTCCAGTCAAACAACAAAAAGAAGAAAGAAGTAAAAACAGTTCAGTGGATTCCCCTAGCTGGGATCTAGTGCACAGAACCAAAGTTATTATCATTGATTATTTGTAGTATCATAGCCCCTGGAGGCTCCAGCCAGAATTAGGGTCCCATTGTGCAAGGCACCATATCTACACATTATAACAGACAATGTGTATACAAAGATTATTATACGCAGAGCTGGTAGCGACTCCTATTATTAAGATTGCTGGACATGTCCCTGTTTTCAGTTGCTTATAACTTTGCCAAAATTTAATCATTTGGGCAGAAATTTTCCATGCCTGGTGTTTCCATCAGGCTAAATATTGTGAAAGTTTCTTCTAAAATGGTTCAGCCATTTCTGAGAATTAGATTTTTTTTTGTTAACATGGGTAAAACAAAATATATCTTGCAACCTTTTCCCTCATAAGTTCTAGCTCCTCCATGTTTTGGAGCAGGGACTAGAAATTTGGCAAGGGTGGGGAGAGGTCTTTGTGGCAGGACCATGCCTTTTGCTGTTCCCATGAAAATACACCCAAGTGTGGCCAAGTTATAAGCCTTTGAAAAAAAACTCCATTTGCACAAGCTCTGTAGAGATTTGTTACAGATTTGTAGCTAAATTTCTTCTGAGTTTTTGTTGTTGCTGCTGTTTGTAATCTTGTCAATCACCCATGGTTCTCATAACACCCCATTTCTTCATCACAGCAGCTGTCCTCCTCCCTCCAGTGGCCTCATTTCCCTTCCTTGTGTTCCCTCACCCCTCTACAGTTCCCACCTGTTCTAGCTACTCCAGCCCAATCTCCCCTCTCCTCCCATCACCCAAATAGATATAAGTCCCATAACCATAGCTGCCTCCTGACGATACCTGCCCTAACCTGGGCTCTCCCTCAATCCTTACCCTCTCCGCATCCCTCACTCACTCCCCCCTACACCTTGGCCCCTCTGCTGCCATCCTTCCTAACCTCATGCCCACCCCTCTCCTTTCCCACCCCACACTTCTCTTGCTGTCTCTGGAACACCCACTCCATCTCTAAAAAGATCTCAGCCATCCACAACATTTTCATATCTCATTCCTCCCAGCTCCACACTCTAGCACTCCATAGTGTTTTGCACTGGAGTGTAAGTGTGATGAAGTTGGGGTACATATTGCTTTTGGTAGCTACTGGAGATTGAGGTGAAAGCCAAGTGGAGCACTGCAGCATTACTGACAATGTTCAGACAACATGAAGGTAGAAATGAGTGCACAAGTCTTTCCCGTTAACTTCTTATTTCCATGCTTTTAAGGTTTGGGGTGGATCAGGCATGGTCCTTCCCAGTCTTAAATGTCTGTCACTAAACTGAGTCACTTTTATGGTGAGTCATTTGTGAGCTATGAAAACCTATGTGGGGGAGAGGGGAATCAATGTTTAAAAAAAAGTTTTAAAAAATAATTTACGTGGTATTTTTAGAGCTCAGACAAAACTCACCGATGTGGCCACTCACATGGTCCTGGGGAATCTTCATTCAGGTTTTCAGTTAGAAATGTGCAGTACTCTAGACAAACTGACTCCAGTTTACAGCAATTCTTTATACAGAATTGAAGAACAATTTGATCCATTTTGGTAAAGGTATGATGTGTTAATTTTAGCTGAGTGAAATGATTCATTGCACTCTGTACAAATTCTATTTCTTGAATTTCATACAAACAGTAAAAGTAATCAAGATAGAAAATCGTCGTCTCCTTATCAGAAGACAATTTATCACAGTTGAACAACGACGAAAAGGGTTTTTCTTTAACCCACATTAGTAAATTATTTTTAATTTTGGGTGAAAATTTGCAGCTAAGATTTTTCTCCATCTCCTCCATTCTCTTTTTATTTAAGAGACCAAACAGGAACCGCACTGTTAACATTAAATAATTCTTAGATTTTCCACACTTTTCAAACAGTTTTTCCACAGGTTGTGTAGCAGTTTCTGAATTTGTCACTGTTTCTTCTTTCTCCAACACATAAAACAAAGCTGCAAAAAACTCTTGAAAACTCAAGTGAATGAAGCTGTAAACAAGTTCACAGACAATGCCTTTCTGAAACATGTTCTCATTGAGAAAGAGGGAATCAGGTTTATCTAAGCCATGTTTCTTGACAACTTCTTCCTCAAACAGTATATTCTTCCTCCAGAGTCCATCTGCAGCCAAGGAGCAAAGTCCCTTCAAGTTACCTTGTACCTGCTGCTTTGAATTGCTGCTGTGACCCTCTATTAAACTGAAGAGATAGAGCATGTACACTCCAGTGATTGTATTGGAAGTTCGTGCAAGATCTTCACCTGCTTCCATCTGTTGT
The DNA here is from genome assembly GCF_009764565.3 of Dermochelys coriacea. Classification (NCBI taxonomy): domain Eukaryota; kingdom Metazoa; phylum Chordata; order Testudines; family Dermochelyidae; genus Dermochelys; species Dermochelys coriacea. The sequence goes on along the minus strand of NC_050073.1, from coordinate 12,383,763 downwards.
TTCAGAACCGTGCAGATGATCCAACACACAATGGGGACAAAGCACATAGTGAACAGCATTTCATTGTCTTTTACAAAGTTAAAGGCTTTTCTTGCTTGTTCTTCATTCCTAAAGAACTTATAGAAATATTCTTTTCTCTCGTTTTCAGAAAATCCCAGGATCTCTGCATAACGTTCATCTTTCAAAAACTGCCCGAGTTTCTGGAGGGCAATTGGTCTTGTAGTAATGATTAAGTAGGATTTGTGAAGCACTTTTTTCCTAAATAAACTGCTCAGTATGATTTCCACTGGCTGCTTCTCACAGGGGTCAGAGCATGGATTACTTGTTGGTTCATTAAAGGAAAATCTCAGTTCATCAAAACCATCAATTATGAACAGGAGTTTTTCTGGATTCATCAGAATCTCTTTAGTTGGTGCATTGTTATCAGGACAATTTTTTAAAATCAAATCTTCAATACTTCTCTGCTTTCTGTTAAAGCTAATTTCCCTACAATTTATGTAGAAAACATAATCAAACCTGCTCTGATACAGTTCTTCATTTGCCCAGTCCAACATGATCTTTTTTGCTGTCAGTGTTTTCCCAATTCCTGCAGCTCCCTGCAGCACGACAATTGGTGGTGATTGTCCATTTCCATCAGATTCAAATAAATCACGTATGGTGATAGGACTAGCGTGCTTAGCCATGATTTCTGCATGTCTCCGTCCCAAGGCCATTATTTCATGTTCTCTCTGCATTTCGTGACGATGTTCATTTATAATGATCAGCTTTGTGTATCTGCTGTTTAACTTCACATTCTCACCAAGACGAGCGTTCATGTCTTTTATTGTGCTGTATTTGTTTTTTATATGTTCTCTATACTTCACTCTGTAAGCTGAGTTAGTGACAAGAAGCATTAGATATTATTGTAATGATACAATAAAGCTATTTAAATAATAATACTGGTATTGTAAGTTTATAGTGCCCCTTTCATCATAAAGTATCCCCACATAAATGAACTATGGGCCCAGTCCTTACTCACATCAGTGGTCCCATTGAAATCAGTGATGTGAGAGAAAAATGTAGGCTCAGACCTTCTATGAATATTATATATATGTAAAGAATAACTTCATCAGTTACTGAAATGCAGCCACCTGTCAGGTATTAACAGTGCACAGTGGCACTCTGTAACAAAGTAGGGCATGAAGTGATGGAGAATGACAGGTATAACTGAAACAGTGATGGGAATTTAGGTACAAAGAATATAACTAAATATAACCTAAAATTTGTGCAGGGCCTAGAGGTTTAAAAAAGTGCCATAGCACCTTCAGTGACCAGATATGTTGACCTCTAGTTATTCTGCCTCATTTAAAAGATGGCGTCCCTAACAGGAGAGTATCTTCCAGCATCATGCTGCTGCACTGGGTCAATTCTGCCTCTGACACAAGAGCTCCACCTCCTCACCAGCACCATGTTCTGCAGCATCTGATTCTTTCCTGGCGATCTCCCCATTCATTTCCTCATCTCTCATCAAACCCTGCGTAACCTGTGTGATCTGATGAGTCTGCACTCTGAGGGGTTACTTATTATTTCTGTTAGTAAACCCAATGTCTGGCTGATCTAGCCTAACGCTGGTAATCACTGGTAAACATGCAATGCAATTCTTTATTGGAATGTCACATACCATTTGTTGATCTTTCAGGTGTTTGAGAACCCAAAGCTGAAAGAGAAATTTCACATGCATGTTAATGTAACAAAAATCACAGAGTTCAGGACATTGGGACAAGTGATTCATTCATGGTTCTCTGCAGTAATGAGCTCCCTAGAAAACCCACGGCTGAGGCAGGCAGAGAGAATTTCTTAGGAAACACTAGTTCAATGACCTGTTCAAAATGTCCACCAGAAGCAATACTTTTTTTTTTAAAAGCAACTTGAGTAGCCACTTACAGTATGTCTACACAACAAGGCAAGCCTGGGCTCAAGTCTAACCCCCACTTTGTGTCCATGCACCAATTGTGCTAACCTAGAGCTTAAATCTAGGGTCCCAGGACCCTGCAGTGCTGGAGGGTCTGCAAGCCCTATTGCTTTCCTGTGTGCACATAGCCCTGGCTTGATTCAGGTCCTGGAAGTCCTCTGCATGTATCCCAGAAGTCCTTGTGGAAGAGAAGCAGCGCTGCAGGCAGCCAGCACAATAGCCAAAGGCACCATTATTGCCTGGTCGAGCACATTCCCTGTTGCTGCTCCTCTCGCAGCAGCAGCAGCTCCTGCTCTGGCTACGCCTTCCTGCTGCACAGAGCTTCCCTGAACCAAGGGGCAAAGCTGCCAGGCAGGAGGCAGCTCCCAGACACTGAGCTGTTGGGAGTGATCCCTCTCCTGGCTATGCCGAGCTGGGAGCCCTGCTGCTCCCCCTCCCTGCAGGGCAGCTGCTTGGTCCCTACTCCCCTCTCTGGCCCTTGACCCCAGCCCCTCTGGGGCTGCATGTGCAGGGGTGCCTGGGCTGCATGCACTGTCAGGGGACTGAGTGGGAGTCAGCCCCCAAAATTCCCCCATTTTGCCTCCTGCAGTGGAGGGAGCTCCAGCTCCTCCTTGCTGCATGACAGTTTCTTGTTCCCACTGTGCTCTCTGGCCCTTGCTCTCAAACCCCTTGGGGCTGTGTGTGCAGGGATGCCCCAGTTGTGGCACTGTCATAGAATCATAGAATATCAGGGTTGGAAGGGACCCCAGAAGGTCATCTAGTCCAACCCCCTGCTCAAAGCAGGACCAAGTCCCAGTTAAATCATCCCAGCCAGGGCTTTGTCAAGCCTGACCTTAAAAACCTCTAAGGAAGGAGATTCTACCACCTCCCTAGGTAACGCATTCCAGTGTTTCACCACCCTCTTAGTGAAAAAGTTTTTCCTAATATCCAATCTAAACCTCCCCCATTGCAACTTGAGACCATTACTCCTCGTTCTGTCATCTGCTACCATTGAGAACAGTCTAGAGCCATCCTCTTTGAAACCCCCTTTCAGGTAGTTGAAAGCAGCTATCAAATCCCCCCTCATTCTTCTCTTCTGCAGACTAAACAATCCCAGCTCCCTCAGCCTCTCCTCATAAGTCATGTGCTCTAGACCCCTAATCATTTTTGTTGCCCTTCGCTGTACTCTTTCCAATTTATCCACATCCTTCTTGTAGTGTGGGGCCCAAAACTGGACACAGTACTCCAGATGAGGCCTCACCAGTGTCGAATAGAGGGGAACGATCACGTCCCTCGATCTGCTCGCTATGCCCCTACTTATACATCCCAAAATGCCATTGGCCTTCTTGGCAACAAGGGCACACTGCTGACTCATATCCAGCTTCTCGTCCACTGTCACCCCTAGGTCCTTTTCCGCAGAACTGCTGCCGAGCCATTCGGTCCCTAGTCTGTAGCGGTGCATTGGATTCTTCCATCCTAAGTGCAGGACCCTGCACTTATCCTTATTGAACCTCATTAGATTTCTTTTGGCCCAATCCTCCAATTTGTCTAGGTCCTTCTGTATCCTATCCCTCCCCTCCAGTTGTCAGGGTGGCAACTGGGAACCAGCCACAAACCTTCCCCGCAACCTCCTTGTAATGGCATGGCACTGACCTCTCATGAGTGCCCCTTCTGGTCAGGTGCATCTTCCGTCTTTAAATAGCTCCAGTCCTGGTATCAGGCTGTAGCCCCAGAGCTTCCTCCCTGGCAGCAATGGATACTTCCTCTCTGGGCCCTTCTGGCCCCAGCTCTTTTGCTGGGCCACTAAGTAGTTCAGATCCCCTTCTTGGGAGTTATGGCTGTCCAATTATCAGCCACTTTCCCAGTGGCCTATTGGGGGCCGCCCCAAGTCCACCCATTACTCCAAGTCCCAGCCTAGGGACCCTAAGAATAGCAGCCACATGCCACTGTGTCCCTTTAACTAAGTTGCTTTCAGTTCCCTAGGTCACTTCCCCACCGCCCCAGCCTTCACCAGTGTTTCATCCTTAGCTCAGGGCTCTTCTATGTTCAGGCCCAGCAGCCAGCCAGGACCTCTTTCGCTCCCCCAGTCCCAGCTGGCACTGAGCTGTCCATGGTGCTGCAGTTCCCTTTGGCCAGCCAGGAGCACCAGCTGCACTCTTCTGGCTCCAGCAAGGAACTGCCTGTCTTTGCCTTTGCAGGTCCTTCTTATATGGCTTTCCTGGGCCCTGATTAGCTGTATCCCCTGCAGCCACTCTAGGCTGCTTGGAGGCCTACTCTACTACTCCTTTCCTGGGACAAGAGTGGCAGGATCCTGAGGCCCCCATCAGGGGACCTCTGGGCCTAACCCACTCGTCACACTCATATGGTGGTGGCAACTTTGGCTCCAGCTCTTCCTTGCTGCTATGCAGAGCTTTCCAGGAACAAAGCTGAGAGGTTGGAGATGGCTCCCAGCTGCCAGGATTTTGGCTTTATCCCTCCTCTGGCTGTGCTGAGCTGGGAACTCTGCTGCTCCCCTTCCCTGCAGGGCAACCACTTGGTTCCTCTCTACTTTCTGACCCTTGCTCCCAGGCCCCTACTGCCCTCCCTGGGGCTGCATCTGTAGAGATGCCCGGGCAGTGTGCACTGTGAGGGCAATGCGTGGGAGGAGCCCCAAAACTTCCCCACAGACTCCAGGGATCCTTTGTCTCTGCCTCTGGGGTGCAGTGGGGGCAGGGATAAGGGATCCTTGGGGGGTGCTGGAGCACACTGCACCCCAAGCCCTTGGGAAACATTGCTGCACTCCATAGCTGGCAGCAGCCAACCTGGGGTGGGGATGTATTTTTCCTCTGAAACCATCATTTTATGTCCAACTTCAAAACAGACAAAAATACATAAACAGCTTCATTGAACAGCCCATTTTAAAAATTAAGAATTGCAAAGTTGCATTTAATATTTTGACAGCCCTGGAGACTGACGTCCTAATTATCCTCAGAACAGGGGCACATGGGCATTTTCCTACAAATGTGACTCAGCCTAGAGGTGAAGAGCCCAACTCTCAGATAAGATGGTAGCTCAATATAAAACCTTCACATACTGCAGTCATTCTACTGAGACAGCCACCAGAGGCGCTAATTTTGCAGTTTACGTATTCGTGTCGCCTTATGGGCAGCTGAATCCTTGACTTTAGCAAGCTTTTGATACGGTCTCCCACAGTATTCTTGTCAGCAAGTTAAAGTAGCATTGGCTGGATGAATGGACTATAAGATGGATAGAAAGCTGGCTAGATCATCGGGCTCAATGGGTAGTGATAAATGGCTCCATGTCTACTTGGCAGCCGGTATCAAGTGGAGTGACCCAAGGGTCGGTCCTGGGGCCAGTTTTGTTCAATATCTTCATTAATGATCTGGAAGATGTCGTGGACTGCACCCTCAGCAAGTTTGCAGATGACACTAAACTGGGAGGAGTGATAGATATGCTGGAGGGTAGAGATAGGATACAGAGGGACCTAGACAAATTGGAGGATTGGGCCAAAAGAAATCTGATGAGGACAGGTGCAGAGTCCTGCAAACAGGATGGAAGAATCCCATGCACTGCTACAGACTAGGGACCGAGCGGCTAGGCAGCAGTTCTGCAGAAAAGGACCTAGGGGTTACAGTGGACGAGAAGCTGGATATGAGTCAACAGTGTGCCGTTGTTGCCAAGAAGGAAAACGGCATTTTGGGCTGTATAAGTAGAAGCACTGCCAGCAGATCGATGGACATGATCGTTCCCCTTTATTCGGCATTGGTGAGGCCTCATCTGGAGTACTGTGTCCAGCTTTGGGCCCCACACTACAAGAAGGAAGTGGAAAAATTGGAAAGAGTCCAGTGGAGGGCAACAAAAATGTTTAGGGAGCTTTGAGCATATGATTTATGAGGAGAGGCTGAGGGAACTGGGATTATTTAGTCTGCAGAAGAGAACAATGAATGGGGATTTGATAGCTGCTTTCAACTACATGAAAGGGGGTTCCAAAGAGGATGGATATAGACTGTTCTCAATGGTAGCAGATGACAGAACAAGGAGTAATGGTCTCAAGTTGCAGTGGGGGAGTTTTAGGTTGGATGTTAGGAAAAATGTTTTCACTAGGAGGTGGTGAAGCACTGGAATGGGTTCCCTAGGGAGGTGGTGGAATCTCCTTCCTTTGAGGTTTTTAAAGTTGGACTTGACAAAGCCCTGGCTGGGATGATTTAGTTGGGGTGGTCCTGCTTTGAGCAGGGGCTTGGACTAGATGACCTCCTGAAATCCCTTCCAACCCTGATATTCTATGATTCTTTGAATCCCATCAACAGCACTGTCACAGTTAAGAAACAGGGTGGGCATTAGATTTTTCCTACAGTGCAACGTATTCATAGAGCTAGAGTTTTGACACTGGGATGGGGGATATTAGGCACTCTGGGATAGGGTTACTTTGACTCAGGTCTGTGCACTGCAACGTGGACGCTAGAGCCCTAGGTTCAAGCACAGGTCAGAAAATCCTTAACCTAGGGTTAAAATGAAGTGTAGATGCTCACACCCAGGGTTCCTTGACATGGGTCAGCTGACTCAAGTCCCACTAACCCTAGACTTGCATTTCTGTGTAGACATAGCCATAGTGTCTTTCTTAATGAGCACTGAGATCTGCTAATGAAAAGCCCTATATTAGAGCTGGTTATTTTTATAAAAAACAAACAAGCTGAAAGGGTTGGAAGAAACCACCAAAGAACAAAACAAAAAAATGTTAACAACATGTTCTTTTAAAAAAAAAAACTTTGAAATGTCAGTATTGCTGCATTTAGTCATCCCTGGTTGTGGCAGGGGGTCTCACTGTGAGTCCAGATAAGTGGTGTGGAAGCTTTCTTAGCCGTATAATTAAAGGGGCAGATGTTTTGAAGATATCTTTTCTCGCAACTGTATATCGGAAGCTTGAGTTGAACAAAAAACACTTTAAAACACTCAAGCCTTCTTTATATATAATAAAGCAGGACAGAATTTTTTTTTAAACAAACCTCCCCTCCCCCCACGCACAGATAAAGCAGCTCAAGAGGGCAAACGTATTATGATACTTCCCAAAACTTATTTTTGGGCTGTCACACAGCATGAGGAATTTAATCCCCAAATAATATTTTTATAGAACTTTTAAATAACTGAAAACAGGGAGCCCAATTCTCCACTGCCCTGCACCTTGTGTAGCCATTTATACCTGTGCAAAGCGCACCACATCCTCAGCCTTGATATGGCTCATTTGTACCTCTTTGATGGAAGCAGAAGGGCCATAGAGCCATTGTAAGCAGCCTCCTGGGGATATCCACTGTGAGGGGGAATCCTTCGGGAGAGGGACAGGGAAGGCCTATGTAACCAGCCGTACCCACTGCACCTTGTAGACATCAGCGTAGGAGCTGTGTTGGAGGCATAGCCGGGGAAAGAGCATGTGCCTTGTCAGCTGCTGAATGGACCCTGATGGCTCCACTGCCAAAATGGGCTATTGTAAAACTACCTTCATCTTATCACCATCAGCTGCACTGGATGCTGCTCTTGCACAGCTGAGGATTGAGCCCAGTGAGTGCAAAGGGTCTTGCAAAAAGCTCCCAATTTGGAAATCTCCACTCAGCTTGTATTGAATGTGGCATTGGATTTCCACGGATTGCTCATTTTACACAGAGATTAATGACAACACAAAGTATAAAGCAGTTTAGAATCAGGCCCATTAGTGTGCTCCCAACAACACATCATCCTGGAATGTTGTGTGGCTAACACAATGCTATTATTGCTGGATGCAGCCTGGGGCCTTAGGAACTGCAGCTCTCCAGGTTTGCTGACTACTTAACTCAGTTAGAGAAATAAAATACCCTCTCCTCCATATCAAAAATCAAAAGACAAAAAGAAATTGTTGGTTGTTTGTATTGCACTGAATATGTGTCTTTTATTTAAAATAGCCTTTAAGATAAACTTCCTGCCTGGAACCCCAGAAAAGTTTCATGGGGTCAATCAACTGTTTGGGGATAACATACTGAGCCAGCCTCTCTGCTCTGATCAGCTTTTAGTTATAGAACCTTGATTCTCTGTCCCAGCCCTAGCACAGGGTAGAGCAGCCTGGGGGTTGTTCTAACTTGTGCCAGCTGCCGCTGGTCCCCAAAGAATGGTGCTGCAGCTGGGGATGCACTCCAGTCACTCCTCCTCCCCACCTCTCTCTGTCCATGGCACTCTGCACAGCTCTGTTAGCTCTACAACCCTAGGGGACTCCCCCACACTGGGGTTTTCCTCAGATGGAGAGTTACAGGTTGCCTCTCTTCCCCTTCTTCCAACTGAGTAGTGAAAAGGGAGTGGAGCAGGCGAGAGAATCTAGGCCCTTCTGGGCATCACTGCTCTGTGTCCCCCTGGTTCCCTGCTGGGATTCAGAACTTGTCATTCCTGCCATCACCCTGTTTCTCCTTCTGCTCCTGCTGCTGCTGCCCTGGAGCAGATTTCCATGTTTTACAGTAACTTTAGGTCTCTTACCTTTCTCTCTTTCTTCTCCGAGTTTAGCAGCAGAATCTCTGAGATTGATCTGAGTGAAAACGTCTATGGTTACATCTACTGCAGCATCTTCACCATAGAATTCCATCAGGAGGTTCTTAGTATGTATTCTGTTGGCATTCTGCAGCCAACCTCGGGGGATGTTATCTTTCCCCTCAAAGTCAGAGTGTGCTAGTTTGTCTTTAAACCTTTCGAAGTTTTCCTGAGGAAGGTTGTCGAGGGCATTTAAAAGCAGGTCACTGATTCTCGGTTTTTGGTTTTCCATCTTTGAAAACTCGTGGCGATCCGGGGAGATCCCAGACGATTGGAAAAAGGCAAATATAGTGCCCATATTTAAAACGGGGAAGAAGGAGAACCCAGGGAACTACAGACCGTTCAGCGTCACTTCAGTACCCAGCAAAATCATGCAGCAGGTCCTCAAGGAATCCATTTTTGAAGCACTTGGAGGAGAGGAAGGTGATCAGGAACAGACAACATGGATTCACCAAGGGCAAGTCATGCCTGACCAACCTGATTGCCTTCTATGATGAGATAACTGGCTCTGTGGATTTGGGGAAAGCAGTGGACATGATAGATCTTGACTTTAGCAAAGCTTTTGATACAGTCTCCCATGGTATTCTGACCAGCAAGTTAAAGAAGTATGGATTGGATGAATGGACTATAAGGTGGATAGAAAGCTGGCTAGATCTTTGGGATCAATGGGTAGTGATCAATGGCTAGATGTCTAGTTGGCAGCTGATATCAAGTGGAGTGCCCCAGGAATCAGGCCTGGGGTTGGTTTTTTTCAACATCTTTATTAATGATCTGGATGATGGGATGGATTGCCCCCTCAACAAGTTCGCAGATGACACTAAGCTGGGAGGAGAGGTAGATACACTGGATGGTAGGGATAGGGTCCAGAGTGACCTAGACAAATTGGAGGATTGGGCCAAAAGACATCTGATGAGGTTCAACAAGGACAAGTACAGAGTCCTGCACGCAGGATGGAAGAATCCCATCCACTTCTACAGTCAGGGGACCAACTGGCTAAGCAGCAGTTCTGCAGAAAAGGACCTGGGAATTACAGTGGGCAAGAAGCTGGATATGAATCAGCAGTGTGCCCTTGTTGCCAAGAAGGCATATTGGGCTGCATTAGTAGGAGCATTACCAGCAGATCGAGGGAAGTGATTATTCCCCTCTATTCAGCACTGGTGAGGCCACATCTGGGATGCCACAAGTACTCCTTTTCTTTTTGCGAATACAGACACACGAATACAGAACACGGCTGCTACTCTGAAATCTGGAATACTGCATACAGTTTGGGGCCCCCCACTACAGAAGTGATGTGGACAAATTGGAGAGAGTCCAGCAGAGGGCACCAAAAATGATTAGGGGGCTTAGGCACCTGATTTATGAGGAGAGGCTGAGGGGACTGGACTTTTTTAGTCTTCAGAAGAGAAGAGTGAGGGAGGATTTGATAGCAGCCTTCAACTACCTGATGGGCGGTTCCAAAGACGATGGAGCTCAGCTGTTCTTAATGGTGGCAGATGACAGAACAAGGAGCAGTGGTCTCAAGTTGCAGTGAGGGAGGTCTAGTTTGGATATTAGGAAACACTATTTCACTAGGAGGGTGGTGAAGCATTGGACTGGGTTACCTAGGGAGGTGGTGGAATTTCCATCCTTAGAGGTTTTTAAAGCCCGACTTGACAGAGCCCTGGCTGGAGTGATTTAGTTGGTGTTGGCCCTGGTTTGAGCAGGGGATTGGACTAGATGACCTCCTGAGGTCTCTTCCAACCCTAATATTCTATGATTCTATCACCAAGTATCAGGAAACAAAACTTAAAATACAAAGTAAATTGGTGTTAGTAATAATTAATATGGAATAATTGCAATATTTCCCAGATAGAGGAAAGAAATATAACCTTGGGGTTCATAACTCGTTGGGATTTTGCTTCACAAAGGACTCACTGGACTTTGTCTCTCTGTGCCTCAGTTTCCCCATTTGTAAAGTAGGGATAATCATAGTGCTCTAGCACACAGGGGCGTTATGCGGGTTAGTTAATGTCTGTGAAGCCTGTTGAGGGTCTAGGATGAAAAGTGGTATAATAATACTTATCATCCAAATGGATTTGACAACACAGAGATGGGACCCCCTTAATTTAAAATATTTCAGAAAACAACCAAATAAAATCTGGAATTTGTATATTACAGTCCTGGAGTATGAGGATCTGTGTTCTGAGATCTGCTGCTAGCTTTGCATGGCTTCAGGAAGGTTTTGATATCAGAGCAGCAAGGTGAAGGGTAGCAATGGTAACTTCTGATATACTGACTAGCCCATTCTGACAGGACCCACAACCTGAATGTATAAACTGCAACATGTTCAGATTAGAAGTAGCCTATCCTCAGAGAATATGTATTTACCGTTAGCTGGTCAGCTATTAGAAACAACAGCTGATAACCCTTAGTTGATTTGTTTGCTCAGTCTTCTCAATGCTCAAACACAGGCGCCCAGAGAATCTAGAAAGAGGAACAGGAAACAATTGGCTCAAAGTTTATTTCTGCAGTAAAGAAAACATAAAACATCTCCAGTTAAAGCATCTGTTTTTTATTTTTCCTGGAATCTTGCCTTTTGGATACACCCCTTGGGCTCAGCAGTTTGCACAACTGTTTTCTGCAACTAGTGATGAGCAGAGCAGAGCAATGAGAAGAATGGTCATAAGGAATCCACTGCATGGTCCCAGAATGGGGGAGCTTCTGCCTGGCGTGACAGCAGGATTCTGATCCTCCCCTGGGGTAAGTCAGCACAGCTCTACTGACATCAATGGAGCCACCCACATTTACACCAGCTGAGGATCTGGCCAAGGGACTGTTTTTGTGCTGAAAAGGACGGAGGGGTTGGGAAGAACGCCAGGAGGTTGCCTGTACATGGGTCCCTACATGAGGGGCTTCCAAGGGGCCCTGGATTTGCTTGTATCAAATCTCCTCCTAGAGTGACTACGATAACTACTGCTGCAGAGACCTCATCTGTTGAGATTGGTGAGGTGGGTGCGATGGCTTCTCTCTCTGTTTGGTCTCCTATTGCGTCCATTAGCCTGTGCTCACAACTCCAGCCCAGACAGACTCCCCAGGACACCTCCTTCAGGAACGGCTCCTATACACGTATACTCCTGTTATCTGAATCACCGGATAGCTGAACATCCCTTCTTTGTCCCCCAGCCTGAGATACGTGCCCTCTGCAGCATGTGTGCATTTCAAGCTGGGGGAAAAGGAAGCGATTCGGATAATGGGAGGTTCAGGTAACAAAGCAGACACCTTGTCTGCAGGAATCAAGGGTCACTGGCTCTGTGGCTGTGCAGGGAGCAGTCTGCAGTCCTGCTGTCCCGAGAGTGAGAGAGAGGGGCCATGCCCCTGCCTCTCAGTTACCAGAACTCCTGATTACCTGAATAATATCTGTGTCCCCCATGCTATTTAGATAATTGGGAGTACACTGTCATTCATCAAACAAATAGACCCTATGTAAAAAGACAATTATGTTATAAAGTCAAGCAGTCAAAAGTTAGGAAATACCATAATTAAAGCTGCCCCAGACACCTGAGTTGTGCCCCCTTAAGTGTTTGCACCATGATACAGTCTTTCATCACAAACCATTTTCTCACAGAACCCTGCCTCATTCACTGAATGGACATCGAGTCAATATTTCTTTTCATCCTCCTGATTCAATGTATGGCCCCAGGTTTTATTCCACACACAACATACAACCTCTGCATTGAACACAGAATTATTAATTTCTCCTTGGGCCTTTCTAGGGTGCTGTCACCTTACTGAGTAATTAACAGTCACGGATGAATTTATCTTCACAATATGTCTGTGAGGGGTTATTGTTACTCTCATTTTACAGCAGAGGAACTGAGGCACGGAAATTAAGGCTGAAATTTTCAAAAGCTTTTCAAATTTTGGTAGCTCAACTTGGGTTACCTGGGCCTTGATCTTCTAGAGTATTTACCATGGTAAAACACATTATATGTTCAAACTATGGTTCCAATTGACTTCAGTTGCTGTCATGAGTGCTCAGCACTTCTTCAAATCTGGCCCCAGGTGTCTCTAATGTTGGACACCCAGAAAATGAGGAACACACAATTAGTGGCCAGTTGTGAACACTTTGGTTTAAGTGACTTGTCCAGCATCACCTGGACATTCTGTGGCAGAGGCAGGGATAGAATCCAGTTCTCTGGGGCACCTTTCACCTGCTTTTACTATGAAACCATCCTTTTCTCTTCCTGCAGTCCCCTGCCTCATCCACTACACACCTCTCAACTTCTGCAACAAATGAGGCGGTGGTCCTACAGGCAACAGCCTCTTTCATGACACAGACCTGATTTGTTCCCAGAGCAAGTCTATGCTATGCACTGAATGAGGTATGGTTTTATGAAACAAACAAACAGTGTGTAATCTTATAACTAAAGGCAGTATAATAATGCATATGCACCGGGGCTGAATTAAGATTGCACAGACAACCTTCATTTTGGCATTTCTTAACTTTTGAGTGCTTGATTTTACAACCTTAATGTTCTTTTAAAATAGGGTTGAGTTTTTAAAAAATATTTATAAGTTCAGTTCAAATGGCAGGCAATTAAACCACCAGAAAAAAGTGTGTCTACATTTCCAGAATGAAAGAGTAATAAGCAACTATTTAGGCAGCATATCTTATATTTGGACATCATGATGTATGAGCAGTAAGATCTCTGTCAGATGTGTGTGACTCCAACCAAATTGTTGTACACATTCAGGGCCATGTTTTGCCATTTTTACTCATGTTGATTTCAGTGGGACTACTTGTGGATACGGTGACTCCAGGTGAGTCAGGAGTCGGGGGAGGGGAGGGGCTGGAATCCAGCCCTAACAAATTAAACCAAGTTTTCGTGAACAATGAGTCATCCACAAACCTCTAAAAACTTCCACTACATTTAGAGAGAAATGAAAGTAAATAAAGTCAGACAGATCCCTGAAAAGCCTCTCACAGAAAATGTGACAAATGCTCAGCTAAATAAAAATTATCCTCATGCACCTAATTACATCCATCTACCAGCTACAGACTTAGGGCAAAGGGTCAAAAACAGAATCCATTTTTCTACCTGTAACTAGCAGCAGGTGCAATGTTGGAGGAAATCATTGTAGGCCCAACAGGTGTCAGGCCCTGAGCCTGCAAAGGGACAGCTGGGCCCACACTTACTCACACTCAAAGTCCTTCATGTCTTGGTTGCAGGGTTCCTTGAGCCCTGACATAAGGACCAAAGTTCTTCAGCCCCTGGTTGCACCCTAGTTGATGCCTAAGCCCTCCTTCTGCTCCAGGTTCCAGCTCTGGGACCATGTGTTATGGAGCAGCGGCCCACCCTCAAACTCCAAACTGTTCTAATTAACGGGGCCCAGGATACTTCTCTCACAGTGCTACAGTCTCAGATCACACTTTTAGAAGACAGTCGTCTAGATATGGGAAAATGGTGATGCCTTGTTTGTGGAGGAAGGCCGCGACCACTGCGAGTACCTTGGAAAAAACTCCCGGAGCTGTGGATAGCATGAAAGGTAATGCTTTGTACTGGTAGTGACCATGGCCAACGATGAATGGAAATGTCTGTGAGCAGGGTGTACTGTAGTATGAAAGTATACATCCTGTAGGTCAAAAGCCAAGAACCAATCCCCCTGTTCCAGTGCCAGGATGATGGTAGATAGGGTGACCATCTTGAATCATTGTAGTTTGACAAACTTGTTGAGACTGCAAAGGTCTAGGATGTGGTGCCAACAGCCAGACTTCTTTTGTACCAAGAAGTAGTGGGAGTAGAAACTGTGTCCTCTGTGCTGTGGAGGGACCAGTTCTATGGCTCCCAGTTGTAGAAGAGGTCTCACCTCCCCTTCCAGGATGGGCTAGTGAGAGGGGTCCCTGAAGAGAGAGGGGGTTGGCGGGGTGGTACAGCTAGGAAGGGGATGGAGTAACCTTCCTTTACTATTTCCAGGACCCATCTGTCCGAGGTAATGAGCATCCAAGATGAGAAAAATGGAGCAAGGCGTTTGCCAAACTGTCGGCGTGTAGATGGCGTTACGGATGGTCGGGGCAACTGGAGCAGGCAGAAGGTTCTCTGGACCTCAACCAAACCTTCAAATTTGCTGCTTATTAGAGGGTGTTTGGGACGGTGCCCCTCATGCAGGCGATTGTCTGCGCCTCTTGGGAGGTCAGCGATGATGGCGTTGGTTGTACTGCTGCTGTGGGCAGTGTGGCTGAGGGCGAGATCATGGAGGGAGCTGATATTTTTCCCAATCTTCATTTTGGCTGTGGTGTGTAAATACCGAGGGATTTTAGAATGGCTCAGGAGTCTTTCAGTGAGTGTAAGGAATTGTCTGTGTGCTCAGAAAAGAGATTTTGTCCCTCAAACGGGAGATCCTCGACCGTATTTTGCACCTCCTTGGTGAATCCTGAAAGGTTCAACCATCGTGCACATCACATTACTACCACGGTAGCAATGGATCGGGCAGCTGTGTCAGCTGAGTCCAGGGAGGCCTGCAGAGCCATGCGGGCTATTAAGTGACCTTTCAAAATGAGGGCCAGGAATTGTTCCATTTTTGCCTCTGGCAGATCCTAGCAAAGTTCCTCCAACTTAGAATAATTTCTATAATTGTATTTGGCCATAAGGACCTGATAGTTGGAAATTCAAAATTGAAGGGTAGCAGACTAATAGGATTTTCTGCCTGGGAGATCTAAACATTTCCAATCTCGGTCACAATGGCAAGTTCGGGATTGATATTGATGGCCCTTCACCTCCACTGCATTCACCACGAGAGAATTGGGGGCAGGATGTGAAAATAAAAACTCTGCATTTTTTTGCAGGTACATAATATTTCCTATTGGACCTTTTGCATGTAGTGGGGATAGAGGCTGGAGTCTGCCCAAGAAGCTTTGCAGGCTCAAGTAGTGCACTGTTAATAGGTTGGCCAATTTTTGTTGTTGAGAAGGCATGAAGAATGTCAGTCAGTTAGTGTTGTTCTTTCTTGACCTCCTCAACATCTAGGGAGTCAGCACCAGCCACTCTATGAAACAACTCCTGAAAGTGACGAAAATCATCAGCAGCTGTGGGAGGTGGTGGTATGATGGGCTTCATCAGGTGAAGATGAAGGAAAATGGAGAACCTGAGGTACCTTCTCATCCTGATCTCCTTTCACTTCCTCCTCCAGTGCTGGTATTTGAACAGGCTGTGGTTCTGGAGGTTGAGAGATTGTCAAAGAGGGGATGGATGGAGGCCGGTGTGTTTGCAGCAGTGGGGAATAACCAAATTGTGCCCTATACATGGCCCTATGGTAAGGCAGTAAGTTGATGTCAATTGCCCTGATGTTGATGGGGCAAGAGATTCTTGATATTTATCCTTATCATCCTCAACATCACTGAGGAAAGGAGGTTCTGTCTCTCTAGGAGAGTGTGAAGAGTTTCTTGATTGTGGAGTGAATGAGACTTGGGACATCTGTCTGAGGAGTGGAGAATCTGGAGTGTCAGATATAGTGAGATCTGACAGATGTGTAAATTCCTGTGGGTAAGCTCTCATCAATACAGGTATGGAGTATGATGCCGAGGTGTGAAATGGAAAAGAGACAGCTGATGGTGACAGAGAGCTTTTCTGAGCCATAGATTTAGCTGGAGTTTGCAAGAGTGCCAGTGGCTTTTTCTATGCCAAAGATTTGTGTGAATAGGGCTTCGGTGCTGTGGGCAGAGTCAGGCCCGAGGGCTTCACTACAGCAGGCTGTTTTGCCGGTGCCAGTTGCAGCACCAATGGTTAACATACCACACAGACTATGGTGAGAAATGGTCCTGGAGCTGCAATGAAGTAGGGGGCCCGCTTCAGTCACCAACAACAGAAGGTGATGCCGATACTGTTTCGCCCTACTTCCTTCCTTAGACTGACTCTGAGAACAGAGGGAGTCAGGCTGGAGCAGATTTGTGCCCCTTGTCAGATGCCGTTGAGGCCACAGACCAAGTTGAGGATGGCGCTGTTGTTGTTTGTGCCTCAGAAGCTGAGGAAGGGGCTGGTCTCTTCTTACCCTCAGTCTTATCAGAGGATGTTTGTCTCTTGCTGGGGCGAAGGCAATGAGGGTCAGTAGATGACCTTGCCGAGTGTGAGGATCTCTCCAGTGAGGAAAAGGAACCGGGGTCCGACGCAGGTCGCAGGGACTTTGCCACGAGAATTAATTTGCGTTTCAGGTCCCTGTCCCTTTTGGGGAACACTTCTGAGGAATGAGTCCCTCTCTTTAGCAGAGGACACACTTTGAGTGGCCGTTCATTATAGAGAAGGCAGCTCCGCAGGAGACACAGCACTTAAACCTGGGTGAACCGAACATAAGAGTGAGAGAGTTGGTTCCATGAGGGGAAGTAGGGAAAAACGAGAGAACGAACTTTTTTTTTTTTGGTTTGTTTTAGGAGGAAGAAAGAGAAAAGGGAAACTAACGACTATGAGAGGAAAACAGGTAAGCTACTATCTAAAGTACAACTTGGGCTCTGCTAAGTGTTCCATTCCAGACCCCAGGCAGGAGAGAAGGAACTGAGGCTGGTAGGACCGCTCAGTGCTATATATACAACCTGGGAGGGGAGGTGCGCATGTGCAGTCCGATGGGCACTGCTGTTGAGATCTCCAACTCCAGATGCGAAAGCGCTGCCACACCTACAGTGGAGCACCCATGGGAACATCACTCCAAGAAGAACCTAGGGGAACAGTGGGTAGGCCAAGACCCCCAAAATCATAGTGCCCACTGTCAAACAAACAGTCAAGTTTCTAAACAACCTGGTTTCATGCACTTTATCTATACTTATATTAATGAATCTCCCTTGATGGTCCTCCAAAGCTTGCAACACTAGAGAATATCCCTTTCTGCCTATGTACCTATCTACACTTTTTTTGGACAGATTATGCTCACATGGGTACCATCGAAGGTTTCTGCACAGTTTTGAAACCTCCTAGGGTATATGTGCTATTATAAATATACAGCTACGGGTAACATAAAATCCCTCCTTTACCTGTAAGGGGTTAAGAAGCTCAAATAACCTGGTTGGCACCTGACCAAAAGGACCAATAAGAAAAGAAGATACTTTCAAATCTGGGATGAGAGGTTTTGTTTGTGCTCTCTTAGTTTGTTCTCTCTCTGGATGAGAGAGGCACAAGGCAGGAAAAAACATCTCCTAAAAACCTACCTGAAATGAGCATCTAGGATTACAAAAATTGTAAGCAAAGGCAAGGAAATGCAATGGATTATCTTTTGTTTTAGCTTGTGAATTTTCCCTATGCTAAAAGGTAATTTCATTCCTGTTTTGTAACTGGAAAACAGAGTCAGAAGGGAATCCTCTGTGTTTTAAATCTTTTTATTTACCCTGTAAAGTTACCTTCCATCCTGATTTTGCAGGTGTGATTCTTTTACTTTTTTTTTTTTTTAAATAAAATTCTTTTTGGAAGAACCTGATTTTCAGTGTCCTAAAAACCCAGGGGTTTGGTCTGTGCTCACTTTGTAACTAATTGGTTAGTACTGTCTATTATTCTCAAGTCTCCCCAGGAAAGGGGGTGAAGGGGCTTGGGGGAATATTTTGGGGAAACAGGGACTCCAAGTGGCCCCTTTTCCTGGATTTTTATCTACATCACTTGGTGGCAGCAATACCATTCAAGGACAAGGAAAGGATTTGAGGCCTTGGGGAAGTTTTAAGCTAAGCTGGTAGAAATAAGCTTATGGGGTCTTTCATGCAGATCCCCACATCTGTACCCCAGAGTTCAGAGTGGGGAGGGAACCCTGACATGTGCTCTGTGATTAGATTTCACCAACCCTGTAACAAATGTGAATTTCTGGGGGCTACAACAATGGTACCCTTAATTCACCCAACAATATTGTTAATCTATCCAACCACACACTTAGCTCGGAGGAAGAGTCTGTCCTATCTCGGGGACTCTCTTTCTGCCCCACCACCCCCAGGAACATGATACAGTTCTGCATTGATTTGGAATCCTATTTCGCCATCTCCAACTCAAGGAATATTTTCAACACACCACTGAACAGTGCACTGACCCACAGAAACCCTCTTACCAACACTACAAGAAGAAGAATTCTGAATAAATTCCTCCTGATGGTCGAAATGACAGATTGGACTTCTACATAGAGTCCTTCCGCAGACGTGCACAGGCTGAAATTGTGAACAAACAGCATCACTTGTCCCATAACCTAAGCTGTACAGAACGCAACCATCCACAGCCTCAGAAACAACTCTGACATTATAATCAAAGGGGCTGACAAAGGAGGTGCTGTAGTCATAATGAACAGGTTAGATTATGAACAGGAGCCTGTCAGGAAACTCTCCAACACCACATTTTACAGTCCACTATCCTCCAATCCCACTTAGGAGTATCTAAAGAAAATACACCATCTGCTCAGGAGGGCTTCCTGCTGTAGCACAGGAACAAATCTACACAGACACACCCCTAGTGCCCCGACCAGGGGTATTCTATCTGCTACCCAAGATCCATAAACCTGAAAACCCTGTACGCCCCATCATCTCAGGCATTGGCACTCTTACAGCAGGATTATCTGGCTATTTGGACTCTCTCCTCAGACCCCATCCTACCAGCACTCCCAGCTATCTTCGAGACACCACCGACTTTCTGAGAAAACTACAATGCATTGGTGATCTTTCTGAAAACATCATCCTGGCCACCATGGAGGTAGAAGCTCTTTACACCAATATTCCATAAGAGGATGGACTACAAACTGTCAAGAACAGTATCCCTGATGAGGCCATGGCACACTTGGTGGCTGAGCTTTGTGATTTTGTCCTCACCCACAACCAATTCAGATTTGGGGACAACTTATATCTTCAAGTCAGCGGCACTGCTATGGGTACCCGCATGACCCCACAGTATGCCAACATTTTTATGGCTGACTTAGAACAATACTTCCTCAGCTCTTGTTCCCTAGCACCCCTGTCATAAATATAAAGGGAAGGTTAATACCTTTAAAATCCCCCTGGCCAGAGGGCAATCCTTTTCACCTGTAAAGGGTTAAGAAGCTAGGATAACTTCGCTGGTACCTGACCAAAATGACCAATGAGGAGACAAGATACTTTCAAAAGCTGAGGGGAGGGAGAAATAAAGCCTCTCTCTCTCTGTCTGTGTGATGCTTTTGCCAGGGACAGAACACGAATGGAGTCTTAGAACTTAGTAAAAAGAAAAGGAGTACTTGTGGCACCTTAGAGACTAACACAGTTATTTGAGCATAAGCTTTCGTGAGCTACAGCTCACTTCATCAGATGCATTCAGTGGAAAATACAGTGGGGAGATTTATATACGCACACAGATAACATGAAACAATGGGTTTTATCATACACACTGTACGGAGAGTGATCACTTAAGACGAGCTATTACCAGCGGGGGGAGGGGAAGAAAACCTTTTGTGGTGATAATCAAGGTGGGCCATTTCCAGCTGTTGACAAGAATCTCTGAGGAACAGTGGGGGGTGGGGGAAAATAACATGGGGAAATAGTTTTACTTTGTGTATTGACCCATCCACTCCCAGTCTCTATTCAAGCCTAAATTAATTGTATCCAGTTTGCAAAGTAATTCCAATTCAGCAGTCTCTCGTTGGAGTCTGTTTTTGAAGTTTTTTTGGTGAAGAATAGCCACTCTTAGGTTTGTAATCGAGTGACCAGAGAGATTGGTTTTTGAATGTTATAATTCTTGATGTCTGATTTGTGTCCATTTATTCTTTGTGTCCAGTTTGACCAATGTACATGGCAGAGGAGCACTGCTGGCACATGATGGCATATATCACATTGGTAGATGTGCAGGTGAATGAGCCTCTGATCGTGTGGCTGATGTGATTAGGCTCTATGATGGTGTCCCCTGAATAGATATGTGGACAGAGCTGGCAACGGGCTTTGTTGCAAGGATTGATTCCTGAATTAGTGATTCTGTTGTGTGGTGTGTGATTATCACCACAAAAGGTTTTCTTCCTTCCCCCCACCCTCCTGCTGGTAATAGCTCATCTTAAGTGATCACTCTCCTTACAGTGTGTATGATAAAACCCATTGTTTCATGTTCTCTGTGTGTGTATATAAATCTCCCCACTGTATTTTCTACTGAATGCATCCAATGAAGTGAGTTGTAGCTCACTAAAGCTTATGCTCAAATAAATGTGTTAGTCTCTAAGGTGGCACAAGTACTCCTTTTCTTTTTGCGAATACAGACTAACACGGCTGCTACTCTGAAACCTCAGAACTTAGTAAGTAATCTAGCTAGATATGCGTTAGATTCTGATTTCTTTAAATGGCTGAGAAAATAAGCTGTGCTGAATGGAATGGATATTCCTGTTTTTGTGTCTTTTTGTAACTTAAGGTTTTGCCTAGAGGGATTCTCTATGTTTTGAATCTAATTGCCCTGTAAGGTATTTACCATTCTGATTTCACAGAGGTGATTCTTTTACTTTTTCTTCTATTAAAATTCTTCTTTTAAGAAACTGAATGTGTTTTTTTATTGTTTTTAAGATCCAAGGGTTTGGGTCTGTGTTCACCTATGCAAATAAGCGATGGTCACATAAACACCACCCTATACTGGAAACCTACTGACCGCTATACTTACCTACATGCCTCCAGTTTCCATCCAGGACACATCACACGATCCATTGTCTACAGTCAAGCCCTAAGATACAACCGAATTTGCTCCAGTCCCTCAGACAGAGACAAACACCTACAAGATCTTTATCAAGCATTCTTAAAACTACAATACCCACCTGGGAAAGTGAGGAAACAGATTGACAGAGAGAGATGGGTACCCAGAAGTCACCTACTACAGGACAGGCCCAACAACGAAAATAACAGAACAGCACTGGACATCACATACAGCCCCCAGCTAAAACCTCTCTAGCACATCATCAGCGATCTACAACCTATCCTGGAAAACAATCGCTCACTCTCATAGACCTTGGGAGGCAGCCCAGTCCTCGCTTACAGGCAGCCCCCCAAACTGAAGCAAATACTCACCAGGAACTACACACCACACCACAGAAACACTAACCCAGGAACCAATCCCTGTAACAAACCTCGTTTCCTACTCCGTCCCCATATCTACTCTAGTGACCTCATCAGAGGACCCAAACACATGAGCCACACCATCAGGGACTCATTCACCTGCACATCTACTAATGTGATATATGTTATCATGTGCCACCAATGCACCTCTGCTATGTACATTGGCCAAACCAGACAGTCTCTACATAAAAGAATAAATGTACACAAATCAGACATCAGGAATGGTAATATACAAAAGCCAGTAAGAGAACACTTCAATCTCCCTGGATATTCTATAACAGATTTAAAAGTAGCCATACTTGAACAAAAAAACTTCTAAAACAGACTTCAAAGAGAAACTGCAGAACTAAAATTCATTTGCAAATTTAACACCATTAATTTGGGCTTGATTAGGGACTGGGAGTGACTGGTTCACTACAAAAGCAATTTTCCCTCTCTTGGTATTGACACCTCCTCATTAATTATTGGGAGTGGATCATATCCACCCTGATTGAATTGGCCCTGTCAACGCTGGTTCTCCACCTGTAAGGTAACTCCCTTCTCTTCACGTGTCAGTATAATAATGCCTGCATCTGTAATTTTCACTCCGTGCATCTGAAGAAGTGGGTTTTTTACTCACAAAAGCTTATGCCCAAATAAATCTGTTAGTCTTTAAGGTGCCACTGGGCTCCTTGTTGTTTTTGTGGATACAGACTAACACCGCTTACCCCCGATATATAATATACATTACTTATTACCTATGTGACAGGGTCAGGCCAGATGGCTACAGGAGAGTGATCCTGTTGGGATCCTGGAAGTGGGTGGGCTTCTGTGAAAGGACCTTCCCCAGCCTAAACGGAGGATCCACAAGGTTTGGGATTCCATGTAATTACAGGGGACAACTAAAGATATAACAGGGATGGGTGTGAGGTCACAGGGCTAAACGAAGGGAACCTGACAGGGACACTGAGCAGAGAACCCCAGACAGCACCCACTGCTGCTCAAAGGTGCCAAGGGAGCCAGCGGACGCCGCCCAGAGGAACTCCGCCCAGATGGGTGAATGGATGAAGGATTGGAAATAGACCCCACAGTCGCAGGAAACCCCGTCAGTCAACCTCCTCTCTCTGGTCTTGTAGATGGTTGCCTTGGCCAGTGCTAGGAAGGTGGTTGACAAGGAGGTCCTGTGACTTTGTGGGGCCATGGATAGGGAGTGCGGAGATGCGAAGGGAAGGGGAAAAGTGCAACCAAAAACACAGCAGGATGTCTAAGAGGAGCCGGAACAGAGGCTGCAACCTAGCGCACTCCAGATACACATGAGCCAGGGTCTCCCTCACACTGCAGAAGGGCCAGGTGTCCAGGATGGGGGTGAACTGCACGAAGAATACTCCCATGCTCATGGCTCCATGAAGGAGCCGCCAACCTTGGCCACCACGAACCTGGTTGCTAAGACCAGTTTCCAAGTCCGGAGGAGGTCCTAGTAGAAGACTGGCAGCCTGGAAAGGTCTCATGGAAGACCTCTGAGATGGAGATAAAGGAGCTGCCAGTCGTATCGGAGTCCTCGGAAGTGGAGCAGGAAGGCGTATGCCAGACTACCTTGTGTGCTCCATGCCAGACTATCTGCACCATAAAGGAGACTCTGCAGGGCCTGGAGGCGGAAGACATGGACCTGAGTGTGCAGGCACATCAGGCCCTGTCCTCCCTCCTCCAGAGGCAGGTGGAGGACCCCTGCAGAGACCCAGTGCAGCCCTAGCCAAAAGGACTCCAGAACCAGCGTCTGGAGGTTGGCCAGGAAACTCAGGTGCCAGAGCATGGACAGGACTAACTGATTGAGCACCAGTGCCCTCGCTCAGAGAGAGAGACACCGGAGTAGTCTCATCCACTACCGCAGCCACTCTGACACCCTGCCCCCTAAACCTTGCCAGTTCTCTGGCAGAGACGGATGCATGGCAGAAAGGTAAATGCCAAGATAGAGCAGCGGACCCGCACTCCACCGGATGGCCTGAAGCGTGGGTGGGAGGGAGCTCTCCTGCCACCCGTCCCCGACCACCAGGCCAGAGCTCTTGACCCAGCTGACCCGGGCAGAGGAGGCTGCCAAGTAGATGGACTGACAAGCCTACACCCGCACCAGGTCACCTGGGTCCTGGACCGCGAGGAGCACATCGTCAGCGTATGCTGACAGGACCAGCCACAACTCTGGCTCTCGCAGCACCAACACCGTCAACCTCTGACGGAGGAGACAAAGGAAGGGCTCGATCGCCAGAGCGTACAGATGGCCTGACAATGGACACCCCTGGTGCACCCCTAGCCCAAAACTGACCAACTTGATCAGGGTCCTGTTGAACCTGGGGCCCGAAACCGAATGCTTGTAGAGTGCCCAGGAGATACCTGTGGTCCATCCGGTTGAACGCCTTCTCCTAATCCGGACCCAGGAAGTCCCAGAACACGCGGTCGAACTCCACGGTTAGCCCGTCCATGACCGGGGACTTATTTGTGAGCATGCGGAGGAGGGCTTCTGAGAGCTCGGCCAGAGTGAGAGGCAGCTCTAGCTGGTCCCGGTCGCCCGCACTGACTATCGGGAGTCTGTCCCAGAGAACTCTGCAAGCGTCAGGATAGGTCAGATCCGGGGAGAAAAGGTTCACGTAGAAGGCCAAGGCCCTGGCCCTCCCACGCATCTCCTCCAGATCCTGAGGGTGGTGCCATCCTCTCCCTGAAGGCAGGTGACATGCTTCTTAGCCCCTCTCTTTTTCTCCAGGGCATAAAAGAAGCAGGAGCCACGATCCATCTCCCGAAGAAGGGGGATGTGGGATCGACCACAGGCACCCTGGGCCCGATGGTCCTCAAGGGCCCGGAGCTCCTCCCACTTCTCCTGGCACATTCCACAGATAGATGGATCCTCGAGGCTGGCGGCCAGATGCCTCTCCAGTTCTAAGACCTCCCGTTCCAACTGCTCTATCGCTGCATCCCTCCGCCAACTGGCACCCCGGGTGTACTCATGGCAGAAGAGCCAGGCGCACACCTTCCCCACATCCCCCACCGCCATGCCGAGGGAAACGTACACCTCTGCCCTCGCCAGGCCAGCCAGACCTCCCAGAAGGATGCTACAAAGCCCACATCCTCCAGCAGGCTGTTATTGAAGTGCTAATAGGTCGGCCCCGGCCTCTCCGCGCAGAGAGAGGCCGTCACAGTCGCCAGATGGTGATCAGAGAATGGGGCCGGCTGGATGCCCGAGGAGTGGGCCTGTGAAAGGTGACAGTGTTATAAGTAAATGCAGTCCAACTGGGAGTGGTGCGACTGATGGGCCTCCACCCGGACAAAGGTGAACATTGACACGTCGTCCGGGTGGTGGTCACACCAGATAGCCACCACGGAGTGATGGTCAACAATCTGCCAGAGGACGTCCACGGCAGCCGGGCACTGCTTGGTTCCCAAGCGGTCCTGCTCATAGAGGGTGATGTTAAAGTCCCTGCCCAGGGCTAGGAACTCGCAAGGATCCAAGGAGCTGAGGACGGTGGACGCCTGTTGAATAAAGCGCAGCCGCTCCGGGCCCGATGTTGGGGCATAAACGTTGACGAGATTGCCCACCAGCTCCTCCATGCAGACCCGGAGGTGCAGCAGGCCGCCCGGCACAGCCTCGGCAACCCCCAGAACCTCGGGCCGTAGGTTGGGGGAGAACAGGGTGGCCACCCCAGCCGAACTGGTGGTAAGGTGATTAAAATAGAGCCTGTCCCTCCACTCCAACCACCAGCTAGCTTTGGTGGCTGGATCTGTATGGGTGTCCTGCAGGAAAACCACAGAGTACCTCCCATCCTGAAGGAAGCAGAGCACCTGGCACATGCAGAGACCCATTCTACAGCCCCGGGTGTTTAGTGTAGTGAAGGTGATGGATGCCAGCACATCGGGCGCAACGCTGGGTGTCCACTTACTGCCTGACCATCTTGGTAAGCCATGGGGAGCGACAGGATGGGGGGCGGGGGATCCTCACCAGCAGGGAAGCTCACGGCAGGGACACTCACGGCCTCCATTGGGCCACACAGCAAACTGTGACCGACCCCGTAGGTGAGCAGAAAGTCAGGGAAACTGCAGGCCTGCTGGTAGGCCGAAGCAGCCTGCCTCCTCGTCCCTTTACCCTCCCCCAGATTGGCCCTTACGGCCCGGAGGATTTTGATAAAAGTCTCCCCAGAGCTGGAGAGCAAGCTGCACCTTGCTCCGGGACCCATGGGCATCCTGGAGAAATTCTTGCAGCTCCTCTCGCAGCCTATTGGGGGGGCGGGGTCACTGGCTCCTGGCTGTTATCCGGTGGGACCCCTGTCGCAGCCCCATGGCTTACCAAGATGGTCAGGCAGTAAGTGGACACCCAGCGTCGCACCCGATGTGATGGCACCATGCAGCCCGTCTCAGATCCTGGCTCAGTAGGGGGCGGCGGAGGGAAACTAGCAGCCCCTAGGGGGAACATAATGAAGGCCGCTGCCTGGGGGTCATCCACCGGCAAGGGGAATGAGACAACCCTAGGGGTGGCAGCAGTGCAGGAGGTGGAGGGGGGGAGACAGGATTAGCACAGGGTCAGGGAGAGGGGTGGAATCAGGATCGTGGGCCCTGGCAGCCAAGCTACCAGGAGGTGACACCTCTCAGCTGGGCTCAGGTATCAGGGGAATGGGAAGGGGGCCCTCAGTGATGCCAGGCTCTTGTTCCAAGGCGGGTGCTGCAGCCCCGGCATCGATGGATGGAGACTCAGGTGCGGGGCCCCCACCCAGAAAGGTCGGCTGCCCCACATCAGCGAGGGGTGACTCAGAGCCCGGCCACGTGGCACTGGCTATCACCTCAATGGGCTTGGTGGTCTTCAGCGAGGTGTCGTCTGTGGCTGGGCAGACGGAAGAGTCCAGGGGCTCCCCAGAAATGAGAGCAGGAGTGGCGGTCATGGAAGGGTAGGGAGGGGAGGAGGAGTGGTGTAAAGTTGCCCAGACCGAGGCCCACTAGCAGAGGGTCGTCCTCCCACAGGGTGATGGGAGATTGAGGTCCCAGGGCCTCAATCTCCTAAACTGAGTGGAGTGTTAGATATGCTGTAGGATAGAGATAGGATACAGAGGGACCTAGACAAATTAGAGGACTGGGCCAAAAGAAATCTGATGAGGTTCAACAAGGATAAGTGCAGAGTCCTGCTCTTAGGATGGAAGAATCCCATGGACTGCTACAGACTAGGGACTGAGTGTCTAGGCAGCAGTTCTGTAGAAAAGGACCTAAGGGGTTACAGTGGACGAGAAGCTGGATCTGAGTCAACAGTGTGCCCTTGTTGTCAAGAAGGCTAACAGCATTTTGGGCTGTATAAGTAGGAGCATTGCCCTCTATTCAGCATTGGTGAGGCCTCATCTGGAGTACTGTGTCCAGTTTTGGGGCCCACACTACAAGAAGGATGTGGAAAAATTGGAAAGCGACCAGCGGAGGGCAACAAAAATGATTAGGGGGCTGGAGCACATGATTTATGAGGGGAGGCTGAAGGAACTGGGATTGCTTAGTCTGCAGAAGAGAAGAATGGGGCGGGATTTGATAGCTGCTTTCAACTACCTGAAGGGGGGTTCCAAAGAGGATGGATCTAGACTGTTCTCAGTGATAGCAGATGACAGAACAAGGAGTAATGGTCTCAAATTGCAGTGGGGGAGGTTTAGGTTGGATATTAGGAAAAACTTTTTCACTAGGAGGGTGGTGAGGCACTGGAATGGGTTATCTAGGGAGGTGGTGGAATCTCCATCCTTAGAGGTTTTTAAGGTCAGGCTTGGCAAAGCCCTGGCTGAGATGATTTAGTTGGTGTTGGTCCTGCTTTGAGCAGAGGGTTGGACTAGATGACCTCCTGAGGTCCCTTCCAACCCTGATATTCTATGATTCTATGAAAATGGAGGAAAGTCACTCCCCACCACGCTGGGGACCTCCCCGCCGGCACCCAAAGCGATGCTCACCTTGGAGCTTGCAGGGGGCTTAGGTGGCAAGGGGGTGGGAGGGGCTCCATCAGAGGCCCCCTCAAGGAGGTACTCCAAGGGAGGGGCAGCACTGCGCCCCATTGCTGCCACGTCTTCCCCAGCTGGCTCTGGTGGATGGAACTCACTTGGGGGCAAGGCAGAAGACTCGGCATCTATAGCCCCTTCCTGGTCTTATGGGGGGCCTCTGCATCCTCCAAATTAGAGGGGAGGAGTTGAGCCCGAGCATTTTGCTAGTCCCGCTTTCCCTGTACAAGGACCCAGCCCTCCATGGTGTCATCTGCAGGCTGGCTAGCAGGGGTCGGGCCGGGGGGCAAGGGCAATGGCTTGGGCACTTGGGGAGATAGCTGTGGGGTGGCACGAGGGAGGGAAAACTCCTCATGGGGCGGGCCCTCTCCCACCCCCAGCAGCACCCTCCTACCCTCCTTCACAGGCCCCGCCAGACTGCACGCAGTGGAAGCGGGGCTCTCCCGCTCATCTGGGCGTACTTGGGAAGGTGCCCCTAGGGCCTGAGCAAGAGCAGTGGTGGGTTGGGGAGGAGGAGGTGCGGCTCCGGGACCAGGCAGCCAGGGGGGCCAGCGATGATGAGGCCGGTGCCCTACCAGGGTTCCGGGGTCCAGGATGCTCCTCCATGCCAGGCCAAGGGGCAGTCCCTCTGGACGTGCCCTATTACCCGGCAGAGGTAGCACCGGGCCTCCCCTGTAGAATAATACACCTGGTAGCGGGCCCCTAGAAAGGACCCCTTGAGCGCCACCCCATCATGTGCCACCGTTGGTAGTTGAAGCCGCACCTGCTGGTGGATTGAGAGGACATGATGGAGGGCGGGGTCTTTGCAGCCCAGTGGGAGAGGGCTGACTATGGAGAGGGGTTTCCTCAGGGTGGAGAGGCAAGGGCGGCATTAGGGAGAAATGGAGGGATGGAAATCAGGACCACTTGGACCCCCAGATCTTCCAGCAGCCCCCCACCACCAGGCCCTTCTCCACGGCCTCTGTTGCCAGGAAGATGACGACCTTGCCATACATTTTGGAGGCCGCCACTATGGACATGGGCCCCATCACCCTCGCCAGTGCCCACATATAGGTCTCCACGTGGGGCAAGGCAGGCAGCTAGAGGCAAAGGATGCCGTGCTTCCTCGTCAAGGTGGGGAAGGGGCCTTGTCCTCCAGAGATGGTAGTGGAGGTGGTGGCTGGGGCAGATGACATAGCGGTGGGCTGGGGAGCCGCCATCACCTGGGAGTACACCCTGGGGGCCAGTAGAGGGACACCTGCAGCTCTGGTGGAGGGAGCACCAGGGAGGGACCCTGTGGCCGGTGGCGAGGCTGTGGCAGAGGGGGCAGCCTCTACCATGGAGGACTTAGCCTTTATGATGAGGCCCTTGCCCTTCTTTTTCCCCTGGCCCTTCCCGCTGGCTGGGGGGGGACCCAGAATCGGAGGGAGCGAGGGTCATGGCAGCAGTGGAGTCCACCCCTTTGCCCGCCATGGCCGGCGCCCCAGCGGGTGGGCGGGGTTAACGGGTGGTTTGGCAGCAGCAGTTGAGACAGGATCCATAAGGGACGACAGGGGACAGGTGGAGGAGAGGCAGCGGGGGCTGCCCGAGGGGTCCCACCCACCTTGTCCCCCACCATAACAAGCGGGGATGGATGACAACCACAGGAGGGGGGTAGGGAAAGGGGGACAGGTCGACCACTCCTCCCCACTAGGCTGCAGGCAGAGGAGGAGGGTTCCAGAACAGGAGGGGCAGACAGGGGAGCCTATAGAGGCAAGGACGGGGTGGGGGTCAGTCACCAACACAAGATGGGATTCCAGCACCTCTAGCTGCACTAGGGCAGAGTGGCTAGAATAGTGGGGGGGTGCAGTTATACAGGGGTTCAACTGAAACGGGAGGGGCACAAGCACATGGGAGGGGGGCATGGGCACATGGAGCGAGGGGCTAATCAGGGCAGGGGTACCGCTGTGGGTGGGGGGGACAAACAGGCTGAAGGTAGGACAGGGCAACCAAGGGGCTAGCTCCAGGGGCTATGGCAGAGCAGATGAGCAAACTAAACTGCAAAGGGAAAAGGGTGGGGCAGGAAAACAAACTGAACCTGCTGAGGGGCTGGGGCAAAGGGGGGAGAAAAAGGCTGCAAGGGGTGTGTGGGGCAGGTAGTAAGGGGAAATGTGGGGGACTCCTGCAGGGGTGGGGCATTAGTCCGGGGGGGCACATGCGCCTACATGCACTTGCAAAAAGTCAATATTTGCTGGCTGCTGCTTCAGGCCTGAGCCGTGGCAAAAGGTTGTGGCAAGCAAGGCAAGCAGCTGAGTCCTAGAGGCAGGAGCTGAGGCAGATAGTTAAGTGGCCAGTTGGGGTGGCGGAGGGGGCAGCGGTGGGGGGGAGGGACACACAGATGGACCAGAAGGCAGGCTCCACGCCACACCCCCTATGTCTCCACAGACACAGTCAAGACCCTCACTACAAGAGCACAGTTTGAAAGTTACTCAGTCCTTAGAAGGCCCCCTCCACAGTGGTCTGCAAAGTCCCTGCATGCTCCCTGAGCAGCAGATGTTCCTCTTCTTCCTCCTCGAGGCTCCAGCAGCTCCCAGGCAGCAAACACAGCAGCAGCGGCTCCAGCAGGCAGTTCAGTGGCCAGGCAGGAGGGACCCCTCTCAGGTGGTAGTGGTGCCCATAGCAGCAATGGCTGAGGCTAGAAGAGGGGTCCCTCACTCCTCTCCTCGAGGGAGTAGGCCAGCAACCCCCTTCCCACAAGGGGCTGCAGCAGGAGCAGCAGCAACCAGGGGGTCCACCAGCCAGCCAGCAACCAGGTAGCAGAGAAGCAGGAGGAGGTCTGCTTCAGACAAGGGAGTAGCTGGAGCAGCAGCAATGAGAGCCCAGGGCCTAGCAGCAGTAGCAGCCCCCTCCCTCCCTCTCTCCAGGCCAGAGGGCTGCAGGAGAGTGATCAAGGCTGACACAGTAGCCCCAGATTAAGCAAGTCCACTTTCCCTAGGTAACCTAACAGGGGCTATTCCAGAACAATCAGAAACTTACTAGATCAAATTAAGGCAGGCAGGCTAATCAGGACACCTGGTTTAAAAAGGAGCCCCCTTCAGTTAGTGAGGGGCATGCAAGAAGCTGGGAGTGACAGGACGTGCTGCTTGAGAACTGAGTAATACAAACACCATCAGGCATCAGGAAGAAGGTCCTGCAGTGAGGATAAAGAAGGTGCTGGGGGAGGCCATGGGGAAGTGGCCCCGGGAGTTGTAGGTGCCACGCAGCTAGTACAGGAGATGTTGTAGACAGCTGCTATCCACAGGGCCCTGGGCTGGAACCCAGAGTAGAGGGTGGGCCTTGGTTCCCCCATCCCCTCCAACTCCCTATTTGACACAACAAGAGTTGACCTGGACTGTGAGACACACCAGAGGGGAAGGTCTCTGGCCTGTTCCCTGACCCACTAGGTGGGAAAACAGAGAGAGTGGGGATTTTTCTCCTCCCTTTCCCCCATGCTGGCCAATGATGAGGTTAGCTGAGTGAACGGCAGGTCTGAGCCACGAGCAAAAGTGGCCAAACTAAGGGCTGCCGTGAACCTCTGAGGCGAGCAAATCAGCCAGAAAGCGCAGGACCCACCAAGGATAGGAGGAACTTTGTCACACTGTATATACTAAAAAAAAACCTTGGAACCCCCTGATTTTTTTACATCTATGCAAGACTCAAAAATTACTAAAAAAATAGCCCCCCAAAATTAAATTAATAAACCGTGAAAAAAGCAGCCCTAGACATATGTCAGCATATTGGTCAGGAATAAAGCTTTGGACTAGGAAATGACATATCCCAGCTACTTCAGAACAGTCTAATGGTTGTAGAGACATGTCATGGGGGGGGAAGGGGTTTGGCACCTGAGAAATATTTTGTTATTACTAGTCAAAACCCAGTTTTTTATTTAAATTAATCACCAATATCAATTTATTATAAGATTAATTCACATTTATTATGGTGAAATCTCTGAAAATTTAATTTTACATTGAATATTTAGGAAATTTTGGTCTTTGAATAAGGGAGCCACAAATAAGGAACAGGGAATAAGGAACCAACTTCAGCCTTGTCAAAGACAGCGATAGTGTGATGAGATTGAAAGACAGAGACTGGGATCAAGAAAGCGAAAAGGGGGAAAAGAAATCCAGCCGGGCTAAATTAGGGGATGGATGATTTTATGACTAATGCACAGGCCTGTGAACCTGGACTTTGGGGTTCTATTCTTAGTTCTGTCACTGACTCACTGTAAAATGGAGACAGTAATACTGATCTGCCTCACAGCAAGGGGAAATCATGGAAAAAAACCCATAAAACAGTGGGATGGGAATTTTAACATTAGTTAGTTGTAGATGGTTTAGGAGCTACCTATCTCCTACCCCCACCTCTCTCTCTCTCTCTCTCTCTCTCTCCTCATGCCATAGCACCTCAGCTGAGGTCAACAGAGATGCTGAAGCCCTGCTGGTATAAACAAGAAGGGGCTGCTACGAAGGGCCTCACAGCTTTGTAATTTTCTCCCCCTCCCTTGGTTCAAAATAACCCAAAATTTGATGTTCTTCGGGGTACATAGCAAAACCTAGCTTTTCCCTGGGGCCTCTGAAGAGGGGAACTGCAAGAATAGGGAATTAATGGGGTGCGAGGGAAGAGTTGAGTTTGCCAGACTTGCTAGTGGTGTGTTAAATTGAACTGTACTCCTGCAAGATATACGTTGTGTTATATTGTTAAGTTATGTCAAGGCCTGAAAGAGCAAGAGAACCAGTGAGGAGGCTTTGTTTGGAAGGTATATGGCTGTGGATGGGAAGAGAAGACCCTGTGGAGTCAGGCAATGGGAGGACCTAGAGTGGATTATGTCTAGTCTGTGGGTGAGACCAAGGGAGCCTATTGGTAGATGTGAGAAGAGAAACCCTTAATAGAGGCCACAGGCCACTATCTTCTAAGGGCACCAGAAGACAATGGGTAGCAGGCAACTTCTCCTGCCCCCAAAATCCCACCAGGTGGGGTGGGATAATGGGGATAGGCAGGACATCACGGAGATGGTCACTGGACCAGGTGGGAGCCTCTGTCGGCTGGGTTAAGTGTCCAGATTCTTAGACTCTAAGCCTTTTAAGGTTTCTCAGTTACACATGTTATATACAGTTTTGGAAACTAGAGACTGGTTTATGGCCTGCTACTGTATGAATTTACTATGTGCTTCATGCTATATAGGGTATTGCAGGCTGTGTGCTTCTATATATGTTGCTGCAATATTGATTATGGTATTTTGTGCATTTTATTCACGTTTTAGTATTAAAAGCAGGGCAATATTTTTTTGAAGGAGGAAAAGAAAATAATACATTTAGCATTACAGGGACCAGGGGATATTTGGTAAGTTTAAAACCCCTCCATCCATATTCCTACTGGCCATAAACCCTAAGTTCTTCTGCAAAATTTATAAATTAGAGGTGTGTGTAAGTACCACATGGTACCATCCATTTAATCAGAAAACAATGATGGGTGCTGTGTAATTAGTTCTATTTTCCAAACTTCTAGGCTAAATTAGAGCCAAGAGAAATGGTGAAGAAGGGGATGTTACAGAAGATTTTATTCTCCACTAACTGTTCTATACACATGGATTTCTACCTCCAGGGATGATTTTGCATCATATGCAGTAATCAAGGAGATGTGTCAGGTGACACTTCCATTGCTGTTAGTAAAACAGTGATGATCACGTACTGTCCCACTCTGAAATTAGTGTTTGGATGGATCTGAATATACTGAATGCTTTATTTTTCTTTGAAGGATCATTAGTGCTGGGCTCTCTATAGTTGCTAATAATACCTGCCTGCCTAGAATCATCCATCTTGAGTGAGACACACATTTTCCTTCCATCTCATACTCTGCCATACGCATCAGAATGTAGCACATTAACTCGTTTGCAGGACAGTTGCCACCAACCTCCCCTTCTCTCTCCTCAATGCTGCTCTGAGGCCCCTGTAGTACTTCCTCCTATGGCTGCCCACAGAAGCCCTTTCCCCAGCACATTGCTTCCTCCTCTTCCTGATTTACAATTGCTCCATCATCTCCTCTCATAAAAAAACATGCTCTAGGACAGTGCTGTCGGTGCTCCAGGCACTAGGCCAGCGGTGGGCAAACTTTTTGGGCTGAGGGTCACAGCTGGGTGGGGAAATTGTATGCAGGGCCGAGGCAGGGGTGTGGGGTGTGGGAGGGGGTGTGGTGTGCAGGAACGGGCTCAGGGCAAGGGATTGGGGCAGAGGAGGAGTGTGGGGTGTATGAGGGGGCTCATGGAAAGGGGTGCAGGAGGGGTGTGGAGTGCAGGAGGGGGCTCAGGGCAGGGGTACAGGAGGGGTGCAGACTGTGGGAGGGAGTTCAGGGCAGGAAGTTGGGGTGCAGGAGGGGTGCGGCAGGGGTTGGGGTGCATGCAGGGGGCTCAGGGCAGGGAGTTGGGGGGTGGGGTGCAGGAGGGGTTTGAGATCCAGCTTACCTAAAGTAGCTCCGAGGTAGCAGCAGCGCACACCAGGGCCAGGGCAGGCTCCCTGCCTGCCTGCCCTGGCCCCATGCCACGCCACTCCGGGAAGCGGCCGGAAACATGTCCCTGTGCAGGCCCCTGGGGTGGGGGTGGAGGGGTGGCGCACACAGGGCTCGGTGCACTGCCATTGCCGTGCCTCCAGGTACCTCCCCTGAAGCTCCCATTGGCTGTGGTTCCCCATTCCTGGCCAATGGGAACTGTGGGAGGCGGTGCCTGGAGGCAAAGGCAACGCACGGAGCCCTCTGCGGCACCATGGGGGGCAATCCCGTGGGCCAGATCCAAAGCCTTGGGGGGCCAGATCCAGCCCGTGGGCCATAGTTTGCCCACCCCTGCACACGGTGCACCAGGCACAAGCCCTCCATGTGTTCCCATGAACACTCAGGCTGCCACAGGCCCCTTATGAGAGGGGCAATCCTTCAACACACAACTTCCACAAACCTTAACTCTTTCTGTCCTGGGTTTCCCAAGTCCCACATACATTATTTGCTGGGGTCTCTTGAGCCCTGGCATAAGGGCAAAGTTCTTCAGCCCTCAGTTGCACCTGTAATTGTGCTTAAGCCCTCCCTCTGCTTCAGGCCACAGCTGTGGGACCACACATTATGGAGCAGCTTCCCACCCTCAAACCCTAAACTGTTCTGCTTCCGGGGCCCAGGGTTACTTAAGATTCTCCCACAGGCCTCCTGCTAGGCCTCCTCAGACAGCATCAGCCAATCACAGCTCCTCATAAACTGCAGTCCCAACTTCTCCCTTAGAACAGGGTGTCACCGTGCCTCAGTGGGTCACAGCTGAGAATACCAAACTCAGGACAAGCTGCTGAGAAATAGGACAGACGCCACAGTGGATAAAAATCAATGATGATAAATAAATAAAGAACGAAATCAGATTTTTTTTATTTAAATCTGATTTTTTTGATAAAAAGGTTTTTTCCTCAAAAAGCAATCTAAAGATAGTTTTAATTAAGATTCATTATAGCTCAAAGATATCTCATCATGGAATAGGAATGATACATTCTAATTCTATAGTATGAGACAATATATTCATGCAATGTTTAAGAAAAGTTTTGTAAATGAGTTCCAATGGTTCATGGATTAAGGACTCAATCTTATGGGGTTCCAGAGGCTTCTGTATAGATTATTTAGGTTAATCTTTCTACTGACACAATGGGACTCAGTGCTTAGTCTAGAAGATACCATCAGAGATGTTTAGTTTTGCAGTTCCACTGCAAACTGTGGATTTGTGTCTCCCGAGATAACATGCTTGTTAACAGCAAAAATGTTTTAAAATAAATAAATAATATAGAGAGGTGAGAAATAAGAGACCTCAACCCTGTTGTCCCTCTGCAAATTTGTGTACACAGAGTCAATCCGTTCTCTCTAAAAGTGAAAAGTTTCAAAAAGTTCAATGAATAGAAGATTGTTGGGGGCAGAATAGATCTGGACAAGGAGAAGAAGTCTGGAGATAAATGTGAAAAGGGCGGGACAGGCAGTAGAAACAAAAGTGAAACCGTTTGAGCAGCATATTCCAGCAGTCTTGAGGTCTTTCTGAGTGTAGCCTTCATTGATTTGAGATCTACCATACCATTCTCTCACTAGAAGGGAAAACCTATAATGGCAGCAGGCCATAAAAGAGACCCAGTTTGGGAATATTTTAATGAAGTTCCTCTACCTGTGGGTAAGACAGGCATGCGAGCAAAATGCAAACAGTGCAACAAAGAAATGCAAGGCCTGGTTGCCCGAATGAAACAACATCATGAGAAGTGTTCCTTCTCAGGAGGAAGCTGCGTTGAAGATGATGAAAGGAACATATCTGAACATGCAGGATCTTCAGTTTGGTAAACTTTTTTATTTCATACTTCTTTCTTAAGGACTGCCTGTCTTCCTTCTGGACTATCTCGAATTCTCATGTTTGAGCAAAAAATATAGTTGTTACTCTATGGTACTATCATTTTTGATGGAGTTGTAATAAAAAATAAATAACTGAAATAGACAGATCTTCCTTTTACAATTTCACCTTTAAAGTAGTACTGAGTGTCAGTAAATGCAGTGAATAATACTAAATGAGCAGTATGGTAATAATAAGTAAGCAACTGCGCTGACTTACTTTGTTTAGGAGAATCCAACCTCAACATACAGCATTCTGAAGACTTTCCACCTTCAACAGTTATCTGCCAATTATACTGTTTCAGTTACATCATGTATATCACATAGCCACAGTATATCACCTGTAGCAAAAACGAAAAAAAAATCTCCATCATCCAGAAACAACCATAGATAAATACAAGCAGATTACAAAAAGAGATGTAATTGCTGAAAAAATTCCCCTGTTTGTTTATGCAACAAACTCTCTTTTCCGTATGATCGAGAACCCACACTTCATTAACATGGTTCAATCATTAAGACCAGGATACAGTCCACCCAACGGAGCAGATGTTGCAGGCAAATTGCTGGATAAAGTGTATGAAAGAGAAATTGAGCAGTGTGCAAAAAGTCTAGAGGGTAAAATTGTTAACCTGAGTCTTGATGGGTGGAGCAATGTCCACAATGATCCTGTTGTATGTGCTTGTGTGACAACAGAAGAAGGGATTGTCTTCCTTACAAAAAAAATTGATACATCAGGAAATGCACACACAGCAGAGTACTTACAAGAAGTAGCAGTAAACGCTATAACAAACTGAAAAAAAAATCAAATGTCTAGTATGCAGCTTGGTCACAGACAATGCTGCAAATGTATCCAAGATGAGAAGAAATTCAGAAGAGGGTGACGAGAGTACCAAGCTAATAACAAACGGTTGCAGTACTCATTTGATGCACCTCCTAGCCAAAGACTTCAGTGTTCCAGAAATAAAGGCTAATGTTGTTGAAACTGTAAAATACTTCCGTAACAACCACTTTGTAGCAGTTGCTCTGAAAAAAAGTGGGAGGAACCAAGCTAACTCTCCCACAAGACATGAGATGGAACTCAGTAGTGGACTGTTTTGACCAAGACTTACAGGGGCTGGGTGCAGAGGGTCATGGCTCTTTATTATTGAGATAATTTCCCCTTTGTGTTCTCACCATTGGGTCAGAGGAAGCAAGGTGACATAAGGGCTAGTGTCAGGCTCTGTGCCTGATCTGAGGCTGGGAGGAATCTCTGTCCATGTTCCGGCTTACTGTCCCCTCTGGGAGCAGAGGGGGCTGTGCCAGTGACTGGCTCCCCCACCCCTGCCGAGCGCGCTAAGCAAGTGCAGGCTTCCCCTTCTTGCCACTGCCTTGGCAGACAAATTACACAGGGCGGCTCCCCTGCTGCCGGCAGCCCCGCTCCCTCTTGGGGCTGAGGCGTGGAGTTTGCAGCGTGGGTCTGCAGGTGGGTGGGAGCAGGAGCCTGGAGAATGGGGTGCAAGTGAGGGTGGAGCCAACCCCATAGACATCCCCAGTCAGTGGAAGGCTCAGGGTCACCCTGTATGACAAAACCCGAGACAGAACTCTGAGGTGGGTCTCATGGGATAGCCCAGAGCAGAGCTGATGTTTGGCTGGACCTCAGGAGCCAGCTCCTAAGAGTGGCATGCGTATGGCTCCCTGAATTATTAATAGACTATTATTACAGCAATTACTTAATTACTC
The DNA here is from genome assembly GCF_009764565.3 of Dermochelys coriacea. Lineage (NCBI taxonomy): Eukaryota > Metazoa > Chordata > Testudines > Dermochelyidae > Dermochelys > Dermochelys coriacea. The sequence continues at coordinate 12,346,181 of NC_050073.1, read as the reverse complement.
ATTAGTATTGATTATGATTTAGATAGCACCTGAAGTGTTTGCTCAAGAACTGGCCTAAGCTGATGAGTTTGTGAAAGAAATCGTGAAAAAATAGATGACCCTGTCACAGCCAAGGTTCTCAGCATTGGGCTGGAGAGACATGCTGAACACGTGCCGAGTGCCCTGAAGCCTATTGCTGTAGCCATGAACACAATGCAGGGGAAGGGCTGTTTTATTGCTGACGCTTTTGAACTTTGGAAGGAACTGAGTGAGATCTTAAAAAGAGAAATATGCAATGACAAAGTTAAATTACAAGCATTAAAAAAACCTGAATGGGACAAGCACTATCTCCAGCTCATTTTCTTGCAAATATTTTTAATACTCGATACCAGGGTCAAACCTTAACTGCTGAAGAAGAGGAGCTGGCTATGACATGGGCATCCAGCAATCATCCCTCCATAATGCCAACTATAATAAACTTCAGAGCTAAGGGTGAACCATTCAAGAAATATATGTTTTCTGATGATGTTTTAAAGAAAGTCACACCAATGAACTGGTGGAAGCCACTTAAGCACTTGGATTCAGAGACTGCTGAAGTGATAATCTCACTTTTAACAGGAATAGCTTCTTCTGCTGGTGTAGAGAGAATATTTTCTTCCTTTGGACTAATTCATTCCAAAATGAGAAATCATTTGGGACCTGAAAAAGCAGGAAAGCTTGTTTTTCTTTCCCAGGTTATGAACAAACAGGAAAATGAAGGTGAAGATGACTGAGTTAGCTGCAGAAGCCAATATTGTAAGTTTCTCATGTTGACCTGGCTGACAGAGTCAATTTTTTTAAATATTTCATTTAACTATTTTAGTTAAATAATTTTAACAAAAACAAACCTGATTTTAAAAAAAAACGTGAATGTTTAACTAAATTCAAAAATTAAAATGCTTGTATTTTACGAGGAGCATGAGCATGCTGAAAAAAACTCATGAAGCTGCAGAACCAGAGGGGCGGTCACATCTTTTTTCAGGACATCAAGAAACCAGATCGTTGTGATTGGGAGAATGGGTTGACAGCAATGGAGTGTGCCTTGCACATGGAAAAGAATGTGATCCTTGATCTACGCAAGTTGACAACTGACAAGAATGACCCTCATTTGTGTGACTTCATTGAAACTCATTATTTTGTTAAAATATGATATGTTTGCTGCCGAAGAAAAAAATCCAGAATACACAACATTGTTGTTTTAGTTAAATAAAATAATTTAAATGTCTGTCTGGTGATGTTTTCCTCCTAATACAGCATGGCAAGAAAATCCTCCAAATATGAATGATTAACCTGTTGAATTGGAGATCGTTCACTTCCCAATGATTTCATAAATATCTGCTTCAATTACCTTTGGTAAATGAAATAATCAAGCGATCATTCAGTTTCTGATATAGCTGTAAAACTAATCTGAAAAGTTTTCAAAATAAATCACTTTAAAAATGTATAGTGTGTACCTTCTAAAAATGAAACCCACATCTATCTCTGAGTTGTGAAGAATATGCATTAAGGTTATAACAACTAAGAAGAATGCACTTTTATGTAGAAATCCATGATTAAATCGAGTCTTCCTGACTAGTGATTTAAATCAAATCCACCCTGACAGATGCACCCCAAAACTGGTGGCTATTCTTCCATAAGATACAGCAAACCAGCAACAAAAGTAAACTTCTGTTGCATCACATTAGCTAACAAGAAGTCAGAAAAGCAGTCTCCTTAGGGATTCCTGTCCTTGTATCACCGCCAAAATCACTAGACTTAATGGTAAGTGGTTATTTAAAATGAATTTCATCAAACAAAAGGGTTCTTCTGATCCCAAAGGACCAGCCACATACCCGGGTCAATATAAAACTCAGATCTTACCCAATAATCACACTGTTGCCAATCCTTTACTATCTAAAATATAAAGGTTTGTTTATAAAAAGGAAAGAAACATAAGAGTTAAAATTGATTAAAGGAATCAAATACATATAATAATTGCAAAGTTCTTGGTTCAAGCTTGTAGCAGTGATGGGATAAACTGCTGGCTTAAGTCAAGTGTCTGGTTGCTTCCAAATCATTGGAAGGACCTCAGTCCCTTGGTTAGAATGCTCCCATTAGTGTAAGTTCATAGACCAGAGGTTTGAGCAGGAAAGAGGCAAAATGGAGATGTTTCCAGCACCAAGTGACGGGAATCCAACTGTTCTCACTGTGGAAAATTACAGAGAACAAGATGCTATTTGGGGTCACATGGGCAAGTCACATGTCCATGCATGATTTCGCTTAGTCACACTAGAAGCCATTACCCATACTCTAGTTGTTCTCATGAAATTCCATTAAGTGTAGATAGGCCTTTCCCATGGTCCATTGTGAGTTAAGTGTTCCTTAATAAGCCATTTAACTTGAATAGTCCCTTCGAGATGTGCAGGCTAAATAACTTGTGGGTGCTACCCAGAAGCAATCACATTAGAAATAGAGGTACAGAGCCAATACTCATAACTTCAGATACAAATGTGATACATGCATACAAATAGCATAATCATATTCAGCAAATTATAACCTTCCCATAGACACCTTACCTGACACACATCCTATAAGATTTGTTGCAATTATATAACAGTGGTAGCAACAATGATCTATATGGTGATATTTTAATCAGATAACATCACACAGGGCCAAACCAGCCTCCCTTGCTGGTTTTCTGGCTTTGCCTGGCTTCCCCCTGCACCCACAGAGCTGTTTTACATCATGCTTCCCCCGAGTCACGAACTTCCACTGGGTACGCGGCCCTGAGAATGCCCGGCCATACTGGGGCTGAGAGAACACAACAATAGCATTGGCGAGACTTGGCAGAGCCAGCGTAGGCATATTTGTCCTTAAATAGAATTCTGCACAGAGCTACAAACCAATCTCCATTTCAACCACCTACAAAGAAGCCAGGATCAAAATGAAAAGGAAAGAAATGGTACAATGGGGCAGTAACAGTTAAGAAAAGTGGTGAGAAAACCGAACCAAACAAAGATTCAGACATTTGCAGTCCAGAAAGGACCATTACTTCATCTTGTCTAACCTCTGTATAGCCCAGGCCATTGAATTTCACCCAGTTTCCCCTATATTGAGCCCAGTAACTTGCATTTGATTAAAGTAGATCTTCCAGAATGGCACACTTGAAGACTGTAAGAAATAGAGAATCTATCTTTTCCCTGGGCACTGTAAAGCCAGAATAGGTGGTGGCCATCTCAGGATTGCCCTGGCCAGGTAGGTTTCCCAGGATGGGGCTCTATACCACTCCCACCCCAGATGGCCAGGAAAAGGGAGCACATCTGCAGCATTGTTGTGCTCCGACAATTCCTGGTTAGAAGTGGGACATAAACACGGCAAACATCTGTCTTTGACACCCCTTTGAGTACTATAACAACTGGAACTCAGCTGGACACAAGAATATGGCTCAGCTGTAGAGCATGACTAAACCTGAACTAAACGAGAACATGATCACTCTCTGGAAACACTGTAACAGAAAAGAATACTCCAAAAGAGAGGGTTTGTTTAGGCTGGTCCAGAAGAATACAACTAGCAGTAATGGGCTGAAATTGAGTAGGAAAATAAGGCTGAACCCCAGGAAAAACTTCCTGAATGGGAGAACTACCATATTATATTGTGGAAAAGTCTTCCTAGAGAAGTTGTTTTACCATTTAATGAACACAGATAAATGTTGGAAATGGAATAGGGCTCATTCATCCACAGTAAACTGATGGCCTGCTTTCGGGGCAATATGAATTTCCACAAATTTTAGTTTCTTCCAAAGTCTTAGATTTGTAGTAATTTGTGCATAAGAGTGGTTTTTATTTTTCTTACTTATTATACAAATGCCTTAAAAATATTCCCTGAGAAAACTGGCAGTGTAACAGTAAAAAACAAGGGAAGTGGTAAGGACAGAGCAATCTGACGTTACAAACACTCATCAGTGTTTGGCATAGTTCCTGCTGCACTAGCACAAGAAAATGCAGGATGACCTGTTATGGGACCTTTCAGAATTTTGTGCTTCTAGTAAAAATAAAATAGACACATTCTACTTCTTTTCATTTTTGAAACATTTCTTGATGAGGAAGCTTCAATTGTAAGAAGAATGTTTCTTTTCTCTCTCTCAATATATGGAGGCAAAATCCGACAGGGTTTATTTTGTGACATTTTGTAAGCATTATAGGGGCCATTTTACTAACCCTACCAATTCCCAAATGCACAATGTTTAATGCAGTGGAATGTGGAGCTGACTGCTCTATCATAGATGCTAAGAGAAAACTGTAGAGATAATCAGGCCACTCTAAACATAAACTACTTCATCTACAAAATACAAAGCTAAAAGAGCAAACTAGAGACCCAATCTTGCAGTCCTTACTAAGGCCAATTTTATGTGTATGTTCCATTGCCGCCCCCAGTTCCTGCAAACATTCCTTCAAAAGCGAGGAGTTTCAAGCTGCCTGGAAGGTTTGGAGAATATCAGAGAAATGGGCTATTTCTCTCATCACTCATGACTGCTCCCACTCCAGTTCATTGGAGCCTAGGGTTGCCAACTCAGTCAGACCGGATGCCATTGCCACAAATAGCATCCAGTCTGACTGAGTTGGCAACTCTATGGGAGCCAGACCTGCACAGAAGGGCTTTCAGGGGAGTGGAGGGAAGGAAGAGGAAGATGGAATATGCAAGCGCTCCGCCCTTCTTTATTCCTAGGGCTGGGGTGTCTGGTTCAGTTGTCCCTTCACTTGGGGAAGCAGCGAGGAACATTTCACCTTTCACACTATTACAGCTCTTATCCCCACTGCCCCACCCCATTTACTTTCTTTTACTTCTAACACAACTCCAAAGATCTTTCAAGACATGTTGGAACCAGAGCAAATGGAATCCGTTATTCTCCCTTCTGGCTTTAATACAAATATATAAACAAACTATACAAATATATGAACCTGCAAACATACACCCTCCATTTCCAGGAGGGAGCAGAGAACTTGCCACCACCAAATATTCCTTTGTCTATCTGCACTGAAGATTCTGTCTTTCTCCATAGAATTTGATTGATTGTAATATGATCTTAGCTCACTAAAAATATTATGCACTGTGGATTCACATTGAGGCACCAGAGAGAACTTGTTTAGACTGAATTCCAAATGTTTTTTCCATCCAGAAATGGAGCACAGCTGTTCTCTGCAATCTGCTGTGATTGGAGCATAGTTTTACTTTTACATGTGGCCCCTGCATTTCCTGTCTCTTCAAAAGCAGTGTTAGATCTAGCCCTACCCTTTTCCCAGATGGGAAAAAACATTCTTAAATTGAAGCTAAGGTTAATTATGCAGTGTCAGCAGGTGTCCAGAATAACTGGTGGGCCTGCAGGTAGCCAGGTACCACCTGCAGTGTGCACACAGCCTTCTATTCTCACTGTTGTTTTTTTTTTTACAAGTGAAAACCTGGGAAGCCATTTGTCAGGGGTGTCACAGGGAAGACTGTTGCTGGGGAAGTGGTAAGAAAAACAGGAACCCTCTCCCCACCATGGCCTCTTTCAGAATAAAAAACTAGCACTTTATAGGAAAGGGCTGGAAGAGAGAAAACCACTAGAGTTGCTAACTCATTAGTTTATTTTGAGTAGTGTGATTTTGGCCCCAGTTTTAGTCCATATTGTGATGTTGTGAAAAGCTGCAGCCTTCTCACAGTTTTGGGAAGCAAAATGAGAGACCTTTTTTTCCCATCCAATGTTCTGTAGCCTCATGGAACGTACATTGAGCTGCAAAACCAAAAACCATGACTTCCAATCCCAGCTCTTTCATTTACTGCTAATATTTTTGCATCCTTTATAAGAGGTCGCTTGGACACTCTGCCACCCTAGCAAAACTTCAGGGTGCTGCCCCCATCCTACACCCTAGAACAGAGGTTCTCAACCAGGCAAAGGGGGGGTGGGGTGGGGAGCCTTCAGATGGCTCAGTGGTTATGTTAGAAGGTGGGGAGCAGGGCAAACACAAGGTCGCAGCACCACTTGCTCAGCTGTAGCCATGACAGAGGGTAGCCTGGCTGCATCTGAGTGAACAGCCCTGCGACCTGCTGCGCAGGGTTGCAGAGTCACTCAGGTTTGACCCGGCCACCCAGGCAGAATCTGCCACCGTAGGCACCTGCCTCGTTTATCTACAACTAGAGTGGGTCCCTGCCTTTATAACCCTTATTCTAAGACAAGCTCTCATACCTTGGAGTTCACCATCATTTGTCAGTTAGGGAATGTCTTCACCCCACAGTTATCCCATGCTCTTACCCAGGTTTGAGCCTTAACATCCCTCACCCCACATCCACCCAGTAAAATCTTTGACCTCAGTTTGGAGGTGCTCTAAGGTCAGGCGAGCTCACCCGGCTCGGGGGATGAAACCTGTTTTAAATCAAGCTGGAACCCACTCACTTTCTTGTGAGGATGCTGGCAAAAAAGTCCTCCAACGCCCTTCCGACAAATCCCGTGGAGGACAAATAAGTTCTCCCATGATTGACTAGGAAAGAATCTTAGTGTATCTCTGCACAGAGAGCCCTGGGATATCCCCCCAGTAGGGTTACCAACTCTCCCGAACTGGACACCATTTTGCAGTGATGGCGTCCTCATTTGTGTCAATGGCATCCAGTCCGGTCTGGGAGAGTTGGCAACCTTACCCCCCAGCCACACACAGATGAGTGCAGAAACAGTGAGAGCACAGTAACACAGGTAGGGCTTTACTGTGGGAATGCTCACACCCAGGCTAGGCTAACCCAAATACTCAGACGCAGGTGCCAATCACCTGGGTTAATAGAGTTTCAGGCTGAGGCTGCAGCCAAAGCTCTGGGACCTCCCACCTTGCAGGGTCCTACACGCAGGCTCCAGCCTGAACATCTAATATAGCAGTTTTTCAGCCCTGGAGCCCAAGTCCCACGAGCCAGAATCAGCTGACCGGGGCCAGACTGTTTTTTTGTTTGTTTGTTTTTTCCTTTTTCTGTGTAGACATACTGTAACTCACTTCCAGCTGCCACCTCAGAGCAGTGCTCAGAGCAGGGCTAATCCAGGCAGAGGGGTCACAGCAGTGCCTATGGCTCCCTAGTCTGTCACATGCAGAGATGTCAGGGAAGCAGGAAGATGCCGGATGCTACAGAATTCAGATAAAAGATTCTTCTTTACTTCTTTACTGCAGCCAGACATTTGTGATGACAAAGGCCAGGCAGCATGAGCTAATTCCCCTCTTACCCGTACAAAGCTGTCCTGAGTTGAGTTCCAGGAACACAGAGCATGATGCACTTACTGTGACACAAGGAGAGGCCAGACAGAACTCGGTATCCAGCTTCCTTTCTCTGCTTCCGTTTCCTCACTATTTAGATCCACCAAAGAGAGAGACTCAAGAAGAGCCCAGGACCTAGAAAGAGCCGCGCTGGCTCCCTCTCGCCCCACCGTGCAGAGTCTGCACTGAGTGGGGAAAACTCCACCTGTGAAAGTGAAGCTTGGAGCAACCCACTCAGACAGTTAACCCTTCACTCACCTCAGAGCTGCCCTGTCCTTCTGGGGCTCAGTTGAGCCTGGCTGTTACATGGGAGCACAGAGGGGGAGGGGCACAAGATACTTCCCCTGCAACTTGCACAACCTGGTGTGTTTGCGGCCTTTCTTTTTGAGTGGGGGAGGTGGCTTCTGCTTTGTTGTTGTTGTTGTTGGGCGGCTTTTTTTAACCCACCCCGCCCCCGAGAGCGTGATTGGCTTTTAGTTGCACAATCCTCTCGTCAGCACTTGAGCGCAGAGCGAAGAAAAGCTTGGTCCTGATTTTTCCTTTCTCCTTTCAGGTGGCTGGACTCAGCTGAGTGTGCGCCTGGTGCTTGCTGGCTCCCAGCCTTGCTTTCAGTTCACCCAACCCCCCACGTGGCACTAGGCCCAGGGGGTTGTGGTTTGGGTTATAGGGGCAGATGAGGACTGACAGACACCACTGCTCTCAGCACCAGCCTGTGATTTGCCTGAGCTGTGTAAGGCCAGGCACAATTGCAGTCCCTGTGCTCAGGGCAGTGCAGAGATTGCTCCCTGACCTCATGGGAGCAGGAAGCAGGAGAAGTGGGGCTGAGGCACCAGCCCACAGAGAGGGACTGGCGCACATAGGGGTGTGTAACGCACCTTGAAGGGGGCAGCAGGTTCCATGGTCTATCTACAAACCCAGGAGTCCTCCCTGCCCTGGCCCTGGGGCAGCGCTGCTCCATAGCTCCCCAGCACAGGGCTGTGCAGATACATGGGGCAGGGAGGGGGCATTAGAGGCACATGAGGTGTCACGGGTACATGAGAGCCGTGGGTCAGAGCCACATGGGGATGGCAGATGGGAGGACTGAGGTCAGAAGTGCACCCCACACAGAGGGGGTCAGGGGTTGGGAGTCCCCTGGCAGTCACCTCAGGTGGGAGGGGGTTGGGAATCCTGGGGCCTCACTGGCAAAGTCCAGCCCACACCAGTGGGGGTGGAGTAGGGATCTAGGAGCTCAGGGAAAGTGGGGATGTGGGTGCTGGGAGGTTGGGGGAAGCCAGGCTAAGCGATCCCTTGGTTGGGGGATATAGAGGGGCACTGGAGCGGGGGATTTTCTGGCCAGAGACAGGGGAACCAGGCATTAAACCTGGGAGACCAGATACTTGGGTGAGGTAAGCCTGTGGGCTGCATGGGGGACTAGGCCTCTGGCAGTTTCTTGCCCAGGGAATTGGGAGACAGGGCTAGAGGCAGGAGCCATGGGCTGGGGTGCTCACAGGGAAGTATAAGACTTGCACTGAACACATGGAAACCCCTCCTTCTCCGGGGATTTGCCTATAAAGGACCAGGCCTCTGGCTGTGCTCTCCTGCTCTTGTGCAGCTTGGGGGTTGGGTTGGTGGAGCCGTGGAGGCACCTGGAGGTGATGGGACATGTGCACAGGATGAATGGGGGTGATGTGTATTGGGTGACGTGTGCATGAAACAAGTGGGGTGATGTGCGCTCTGAATGGAGCGTGAATGGGTGTGTGCAGGGGGCACAGATGGCTATAGAACGGGTGGGGTGGGTATGCACAGTGAGTGGCTCTGTCTGTGTCCAGGGTGTGTGTGCATTCAGTGTGGAATGAATGGGGGTGGGTGGTGCAATAAGTGGTGTCTGGAGAGTTTGTGTGTAATGAGCATGTGGTTGGAAGAACAGGACGGAATGAAAGTGGATGTGCAATGAATGCTCAGTGAGATGGATGGAAGCAATGCACCACGTGGGTGTGAATAGGACAAACAGGCATAAGTCAATCTATGCAGATTTATGCAAATATATGTAGATATCTGTTTTTGTTTGTAAATGTTGGCAAGTCAACATCGTAATTGAGCAACTCAATATTTTTAACGTATTGCTCCTCTCAACCCCTCCTTGCAGATAGGGTAGTGCTGTTATCCCCATTTTACAGATGGGGATACTGAGGTACACAGCAACTAAGTGACTTGCCCAAGGTCATACAGGGAGTCTCTCACAGAGAAGATAATTGAAACCAGGTGCCCAATGTCGGGGCCAGCACGCTGACCCTGCACCATCCTTCCTTTCTAAAAGCTAATTTAAGTTAAATTTGTGCAACTTCCCAATGGGGACGACCCCTTAAATTGCACCATCATGATTCTCCATCAGGTTTCAGAGTAGAAATGCGTAAGTGCAAACAGCAGCTCCTTTAGGGAACAGGAGGAGCCAAAGATCTGGGCCCTGCAGCCACCCCCCCACACCCCTCTGTTCATTCCCAGTCTTTTCAGTAGTAGTGGGGACTAGTAATCACTCAACTGATGGCCCTGTTACTACTACCTGGTGAATGTGAAAAGTAGCACAAAGGGGTGAGAGGATCTGTTTGCTGCATGTGAGATTGTCCAAAGAAGTTCCCAACACAAACACTGAATAAATCTGCAGAGGAAATGTGTCTCTCCACAAAAGTTTTTCACTCCCTGTCCACAGCCACGGGAAAATCCCCTGGATCTGCACCACTGCAGCATTCACAGTTTAGCCTGCAAAGATCTTGCCCGCTTTTTACAAGCACTGTCTGGAATTTAATGGGCTTCACTTTACCACCTGATTCAGAGTAGCAGCCGTGTTAGTCTGTATTCGCAAAAAGAAAAGGAGACTTGTGGCACCTTAGAGACTAACAAATTTATTAGAGCATAAGCTTTCGTGAGCTACAGCTCACTTCATCGGAAATGCATCCGATGACGTGAGCTGTAGCTCACGAAAGCTTATGCTCTAATAAATTTGTTAGTCTCTAAGGTGCCACAAGTACTCCTTTTCTTTTTACCACCTGAGAACCTGTTCAGCTGCTTTGTGACTCTTTGCTCTCTCCCCACCTTCTGTCTGTGCATTAGTGATTGTCACATGCTGCCTCCAATCAAACATGGTCTCAGAGATGACCCTTCACATTGCACAAAAGCAAAGATTTCCATGGCCATGGACTAGGTACAAAAAAGGCCGTCAGGGATGAGAACATGAAAAGGGAAACAGAACTCACTGGGGGACATCTGGAGAGGGACAACCATGGAGCAGGGCATACTCGCTACCCTTTAAAAATTCAGCTGGGGTCTCCCATCTTCTGGCAGTGCCCTTCGGCTTCAATTTGGAAGAGCCCTCACTTCACCCATCCTGATTCCATAGAACACGGGGCACTCTGGGGATGGAGATGTTCTAACACAGCCAGAGAATAAAACCATCACACCCTGACTCACCTATCTTCTGTTCAGAGTATGATGAAAAAGTCATCTCCAAACTAAAGCACCAAGCCAGCCCAGTCACATCCCAAGAAAAGAATGATGCTGGTAGAATTTGGAGGTTTCTCTGCAGGTTTTACATAAGCTTTGGATCAGGTACATAAAGCCCATTTCTGCCCCACTGCAGTCAATAGGAGTTGTGCAGTTGACTCCAATGGCAGCAGTATTGGGTCTACAGAGTGGGTAAAATTTCCAATTAAGATTTAATATGCTCTTCATGCCAGCTTTGCTCAGATGCAGCCATCGGAACATGGGAGAATCACCCAGAGTGTTATAGTCAAATTGTACCTTGAGTTACCCTCTGTGGGTAACCCTTTGGCTTCTGCAGGAACAATCCTGTGCTGCCAGGAAAATCATGGGTCTTGTCCATGTGTAACTTCTATGGTTCAGTGAAGATGCACAGATCTAACTGTGGCCCAGCAATCTATTAGCTCTATCCTAGTTCTTGAAGAGAGGAATTATCATATAAACCAACCAAAGTTTAGCAGGACAAACTACTGCACAGCCTGCTCCTATTGCTATAAACACACACAGTGAAAAATCCAATTCATGGCTTCTCAAGGTTCCTTCCCCACTCTGAACTCTAGGGTACAGATGTGGGGACCTGCATGAAAACCTCCTAAGCTTACTTTTACCAGCTTATGTTAAAACTTCCACAAGGTACAAACTATTTTACCTTTTGCCCTCGGACTTATCGCTGCCACCACCAAACGTCTAACAGGGATATAATTTGGAAAGAGTCCGTTTGGAAATGTCTTTCCCCCCAAAATCCTCCCAAATCTAACACCCCCCTTCCTGGGGAAGGTTTGATAAAAATCCTCACCAATTTGCATAGGTGAACCACAGACCCAAACCCTTGGATCTTAAGAACAATGAAAAAGCATTCAGTTTCTTAAAAGAAGAATTTTAATTAAAGAAAAGGTAAAAGAATCATCTCTGTAAAATCAGAATGGTAAATATCTTACAGGGTAATTAGATTCAACACATAGAGAATCCCTCTAGGCAAAACCTTAAGTTACAAAAAAGACACAAAAACAGGAATATCCATTCCATTCAGCACAGCTTATTTTCTCAGCCATTTAAAGAAATCAGAATCTAACGCATATCTAGCTAGATTACTTACCAAGTTCTAAGACTCCATTCCTGTTCTGTTCCTGGCAAAAGCATCACACAGACAGAGAGAGAGGCTTTGTTTCTCCATCCCTCCAGTATCTTGTCTCCTCATTGGTCAGTTTGGTCAGGTGCCAGTGAGGTTATCCTAGCTTCTTAACCCTTTACAGGTGAAAAGGTTTTTCTTCTGGCCAGGAGGGATTTTAAAGGTGTTTAACCTTCCCTTTGTATTTATGACATGCCCCCCAAATCACAGATAGGGGGGAACACTGGCTGCGATTTCTTCCTGAAGCTCTAGGGAAAAAAACAGAGTTAATAAGACATATGCACTTCTAAATATACTACCAAGGATATAAAGACTAACAATATTTTCCACGTCTCAAGGACGATTTTAACCAGTTGATTCTGGGAAACTTTCACAGGAGAGTGCACCAGCCACTTTGTTAGAAGCTCCTGAGATGTATTGAATGTCGAAATCAAAATCTTGGAGCGCTAACTCCACCGAATAAGTTTTTAGTTATTTCCCGTGGCAGCATGAAGCCACTGTAGCACAGCATGGTCGGTTTGCAGGTGGAAACGGCGTTCCCAAACATATGGGCGTAGCATTGTAGACAATGGCATAACATTTTTTTCACTGATTGACCAGTTGCTTTCCCTCTCAGACAGCTTCTTGCTGAAAAACACTACACGGTGGAATTCTTGATCCGGTCTTTCCTGCGTTAAAACTGCTCCCACACCATGCTCGGACGCATCTGTGGTTACTAGGAACGGTTTGTCAGAGTCTGGGGCCCTTACTACAGAGTCAGACATGAGTGTCGCTTTAAGCTGGTTAAAGGTCTTCTGACACTCTTCGGTTCACTAAATGGCATTTGGCTTTTTCTTTTTGGTTAGGTCTGTCAGTGGGGTGGCGATTTGGCTGTATTGCGGTACAAATCATCTGTAATAACCGGCCAAGTCTAAGAAGGATTGAACCTGTTTCTTTGAGTTTGGGACAGGCCACTTTTGGATAGCATCCACTTTGGCCTGTAGGGGGTTGATAGTTCCTTGACCCACCTGGTGTCCAAGGTAAGTCACTCTGTTTAGGCCTATTTGACACTTCTTAGCCTTATCAGTTAGTCCTGCCTCCCTTATGCACTCGAAGACTTTTTGTAGAAGTTCCAGGTGTTCTGCCCAGGAATCCGAAAATATGGCCACATCGTCAAGGTAGGCCACTTCATATTCTTCTAATCCCGCTAGGAGACAATCTCCAAGTCTTTGGAAGGTGGCAGGTGCATTCCGCAGCCCGAAAGGGAGTACAATAAATTCATACAGCCTGACAAGGGTGATGAAGGCTGACCTTTCCTTGGCGGATTCATCAAGCGGTACCTGCCAGTACCCCTTGGTTAAGTCCAAGGTAGAGATGAACTGGGCCCATCCCATTTTCTCTAATAGTTCATCTGTGCGTGGTATTGGATAGGTGTCTGGGCGAGTTACAGCATTTAGCTTACGGTAGTCCACGCAAAAACGTATCTCCCCATCTGATTTGGGAACTAGAACCACTGGAGATGCCCATGCACTGCCAGAGGGGCGGATTACACCCATCTGTAACATATCCAGGATCTCCCATTCTATAGCAGTTTTAGCTTGAGGAGACACCCGGTAAGGTTGGAATTTAATTGGGTGAGCATTACCTGTGTCAATAGAGTGGTATGCCCATTCAGTCAGTCCTGGGGTGTCTGAGAATGTCGGCGCGTAGCTAGTGCACAACTCCTTGATCTGCTGTTGCTGCATACGCCCAAAGGTCATGGTCATGGAGAGGTTCACCTCTTCCACGTCATCAGCACTTTTCCCTTCGTAGTAGACACCTTCAGACCACTCAGCATCATCTCCTCCCTGGGCTGTAAACTGACAAACCTTTAATTCTCTGGAATAAAAAGGCTTTAGAGAATTAATGTGGTATATCTTAGGCTTTCAGTTGGAGGTGGGGAATGCTATGAGATAATTAACAGCTCCCAGGCGCTCCTGGACCGTGAAGGGCCCTTCCCACGACGCTTCCATTTTATGGGCCCGGAGTGCCTTTAAGACCATGACCTGGTCTCCTACTTTGAAGAAACGCTCTCTGGCATGTTTATCATACCAGGCTTTTTGCTCTTTTTGAGCATCCTGTAAGTTTTCTTTAGCAAGGGCTAGAGAGGTATGGAGGGTGTTTTGTAGGTTGGTTACAAAGTCCAGAATGTTAGTTCCTGGAGAAGCTGTAAATCCCTCCCATTGTTGCTTCACCAACTGTAATGGCCCCTTAACCTCACAGCCATATACAAAGTTCAAATGGTGAAAACCCTAAACTGGGATGTGGTACAGCTCTGTAGGCAAAGAGCAACTGCTGTAACATTAGGTCCCAATCATTCAAGTGCTCATTTATGAATTTATGTATCATGGGCCCCAAAGTCTCATTAAATTTCTCCACCAAGCCATTTGTTTGATGATGATAAGGGTTGGCAACCAAGTGATTCACCCCATGAGCTTCCCAAAGACTTTCCATAGTTCCTGCCAGGAAATTAGTTCCTGCATCTGTGAGGATGTTGGAGGGCCAACCTACCCTGGCAAAAATGTCTGCTAGTGCCTGGCACACACTTTTAGCCCTGGTGCTGCTTAGAGATACTGCTTCCGGCCATCAGGTGGCAAAATCCATGAAAGTCAGTATGTACTGCTTTCCTCTGGGTGTCTTTTTCAGAAAAGGACCCAGAATATCCACAGCTACTCGTTGAAATGGAACTTCAATGATGGGGAGTGGCTGGAGCTTTGAGCTGGGGCTTTGACCTGGTCTTGGGGTTTTCCCACTTTCTGGTACACTTCACAAGACCGGTCATAGGTAGAAACATCCTTGCCTATTCCCTCCCAGTGGAACGACCTCCCCAAACGGTCTTTGGTCTTGTTCACCCCAGCATGGCCACTAGGATGATTGTGGGCTAAGCTCAAGAGCTTGACCCGGTACTTAATTGGAACTACCAACTGTCCCTGAGGATGCCAGTCTTCCTGGTGTCCACCAGAAAGAGTTTCCTTGTATAAAAGTCCTCTTTCCACAACAAACTTGGATCAATTAGAAGAGCTGAGAGGCTGTGGGTTGCTCCGTGCCACTGTCCAAGCTCTCTGGAGGCTTTCATCTGCTTCCTGTTCGGTCTGGAACTGTTCCCTTGATGCTGGAGACATTAGTTCCTCATTGGATTGTGGACCTAGGCTTGGTCCCTCTGGAAGCAATGCAGGTGATGGGGCTGTTTCTGTTGATTGTGAACCGCTCTCTGCTGATGCACTATGTTGGGGTTCAGGCTCTAGCTGAGCCTCTTATGTAGGGTTATCTGTTGCTGCCGGTGCAGGTTCGGTGGGCCCCTCTGGTGTTGGGGTTGCAAGCACTGGATTCTGTGCTGACACTGGTTCTGGTGTTGGTTGTTCCGCCAGTTCCGGTTCTGGGACTGGCTCTGTCTGGGTCTCTGGGACTGGATCCACTACGGCTGTTGCAGACATTGGCCTGGGGTCCAGTTCCATCACCTCTGACTGGGTCCTGGTAGAAGTTTCTGGAATAGAGCTAGGTGCGATAGCTTGCTTAGCGTGGCTGTGGGTGACCATTCCCACCCTCTTGACTAGCTTCACATGATTGACCAAGTCTTCCCGCAGCAGCATGGGAATGGGATAATCATCGTAGACTGCAAAAGTCAACGTTCCTGACCAGCCCTTGTACTGGACCAGCAACTTGCCTGTAGGCAAGTCAAAAAAGAGTTGGACTTGAAGGGTTGAATCAACACTTGGACCTCTGAGTCGATTAAATTGGGGTCCACTAAGGAAGCATGGATAGCTGACACTTGTGCCCTGGTGTCCATCCATGCTGTGACCTTCTTCCAGCCCACACTCACAGTTTCCCTCCGCTCTGAGGGTATCTGGGAGGTATCTGGGCCTGAGAACCTCTGGTGTGATTCCGGTGCAATGAACTGTAATCTGTTGGGGTTCTTGGGGCAGTTGGCCTTTACATGCCCCAGCTTGTTACATTTAAAACATCGTCCAGCTGATGGATCAATGGGGCGAGGTGGGTTGCTGGAGAATGGTGTGGTGGGACGATAAGGTGTCTGGAGTGTTCCTTGGGGTGTAGTTGGGGCCTTAGGCTGCCCCCGGTAGTAGGGTGTGGTCTGAGGTTGTCCCTTCTGGTATCCGCTCCAACTGCGACCAGGGTTGTTCCTCTCTCCACCCATTTTGTTCCGGTTTGCCCCGCCTCTCTGGCAGTCTGGGACTGCTTGTATTGATCAGCATAAGAAGAAAGACTTTCTGCTGAGTCCATTTTCTTATCCCATAAACACTGTTTTATATCCTCCTTGGACATATTCAGGAATTGCTCCAGAGTCATCAAATCACACATTTCTTCAAAGCTAGTTACACCCCTCCCTTTGACCCATTTATCTAACAGATCATTCAACTGGTTTATATAAGCCATATTATTTAGTCCAGGTCCTCTCTTAAGGGCTCTAAATTTTACTCTAAGTTTCAGGTGTGACTTGAAATTGTTTTAAAACCAAATCCTTGAATTTATTATAGTCAGAAGCTTCATCAATAGGCTTCTTATTGAATATGTCCAGAGCTCTTCCAGTCAATTTGGTGACTAATGTGGTCATCTTGTGAGCTTCAGGAATTTTATGGAGTGTGCACAGTCTCTCAAAGGTGAGAAAATATTCAGCAGTATCACTGGATTCATCATACTATGGACATAGTCGCTCCCATTTGTGGATTGTTAGGATTATCCGGTATATTTTGCTGAGCCTTTGCCTTCTCCATCTCCAGTGCATGTTTCCTCTACTTTTCCTTCTCCTCCAGTTCTTTTCCCTTGCCTCCATAGCTCTCCTGTGGGCAGGCTCTTGGGCTTTTTCTGCCTCTTTCACTGCCTCCAGTCTGGTTAACTCCAGTTTGTGTTGTGCCTTGGTTTCTGTCATCCTAGCCTCTCTGTTTTTAACTAACTTTACACCCAAGAGTTAGAAAGAAAACAACAAAACAAAAAAGAAAAAAAACTTGGCTTGTAAAATTCTGCTGTGCTGTAATGTGATACCTATGTTCTCTGATTTTCTCAGCCTACAGAAAAATCCTTAAAAAAAAAAACCCTAACACCTCTGTCTCCAGGCAAATAGACAGAAACCCCTATAGCTGGTTTTAGCTAAAAAAAAAAAAAAACAACCTCTTCAGGTCTGTGAAAAACTTGTGAATTTCCCTGCAGGAGGTTAACTACCCTGCCTTTAGGTAGAGAAAACTTCAGCTCAAAAAAGAAGAATCCCTTTGTAAAAAACTAACACCTCTGTCTCCAGGCAAAGGCACAGAATCTACAGCTGCAATCCTCTTTTACAAAACCTTTTCAAATCCTACTGTGCTTCTGGTTCAAAATGATCCCAAAAAAATCTCAAGATGATCCCACTGCTCTGCCACCATGTCAAGGTTCCTTCCCCACTCTGAACTCTAGGGTACAGATGTGGGGACCTGCATGAAAGACCCCCTAAGCTTATTCTTACCAGCTTAGGTTAAAAACTTCCCCAAGGTACAAACTTTGCCTTGTCCTTGAACCGTATGCTGCCACCACCAAGCATGTTAACAAAGAACAGGGAAAGAGCCCACTTGGAGAAGTCTTCCCCCAAAACACGCCCCCAAGCCCTACACCCCCCTTTCCTGGGGAAGGCTTGATAAAAATCCTCACCAATTCATACAGGTGAACACAGACCCAACCCCTTGGATTTTAAGAATAATGAAAAATCAATCAGGTTCTTAAAAGAAGAATTTTAATTAAAGAAAAGGTAAAAGAATCATCTCTGTAAAATCAGGATGGTAAATACCTTACAGGGTAATCAGATTCAAAACACAGAGAATCCCTCTAGGCAAAACCTTAAGTTACAAAAAGACACAAAAACAGGAATATACATTCCATTCAGCACAGCATATTTTACCAGCCATTAAACAAAAGGAAATCTAATGCATGTCTAGCTAGATTACTTACTAACTAACAGTTGTAAGGCTGCATTCCTGATCTGTTCCCGGCAAAAGCATCACACAGACATAAAGACCCTTTGTTCCCTCCCCCACTTCCAGCTTTGAAAGTATCTTGCCTCCTCATTGGTCATTTTGGTCAGGTGCCAGCGAGGTTATTTTAGCTTCTTAACCATTTACAGGTGAAAGGGTTCTGCCTCTAGCCAGGAGGGATTTTATAGCACTGTATACAGAAAGGTGGTTACCCTTCCCTTTATTTTTATGACAGGCTCCTTGTGGCATGTGTTCAGGCTGCTTCAGCATTTGCCCTATGGTACCATGATTTAGTCACTCAGGACTTTCTAAAACTTACCTTTGAGTGAAACATTCCAGTTCTGCTCACTATTGCCCAAGTGTGAATGTCTTCCGGAAGTTTGGGATAAAACAAACAGTCCCACTATTTTTTGCAAATGAGGCAAGTTGGGGGGAGGGGGGGCAGGAGGTGGGAACACACTTTCCTTCATTATAAAAATAAAGTTAAAAATGTAAAAGAAAACCAAAAACTCCTGCTCCAGTGCTTGTGACTATGCGTGCACTATTTCTTTACATTTGTAGAAGGAAGCCAGGCATGAGGGATGAGGGAAGGCTCCAGACAGAAGCTTGAGAGTGAAAAGGGAGAGAATAACTTTAGGGATAATGGTCTTATTCTAACAAGGTTCATTGTCAGAGGAAAGCAACTCTTTCTTTGACTATTGTCACACAAGAGCACAGAAGTGCCTGCGGAGATAAAGTTAACACTTGTGGGAGAAATGGCCCTTAGGCTGGGGAAGTGCTGTACTGTTTCGTGCAGAAAATGGATTTTCTCTTAGCTGTTATGAACGTTTGTGTACAATCATGAGACTGAATGTACAAAACCCACATTTACCTCCCGAAATGTCTGCGCACACAATTTAGTAATGGTATATACAGTTGTTCCTGCAAATGCAGGTGATTTCATAAGTAAAAATCAGACCTCAAAATATTCTCAGTGCAAAATTAGAGAGCACTTTTGAAAAGGCTGGTCTAACAAGGAAAGTACAGTAACTGTGCACTTAGTCATCCTGGTTAACTTTGTTTCATTGTTATGTTGCTGATCAATTAGGGAACATGCTTGTTGAAAGTTGTGGAATGCTCCCTTACAACGTTGTTTGGCAGCCTCCTGCTTTGTCTATTGATTGCAGGAAGAGCAGCCATTGGAGCTAGCTGGTGGAGGCTTGGAACCAGGGTGGACCGGCAGCCCCCCTATCAACTCCCCGCTTCCCTAAGTTCCCTGTGCAACAGCCGCCTAGCAGGCTGCCAATTGCCGGCAGTTCAGCTGTCCCTCCCCCCACTGCCGAGTGCTGCTCCTGCCCTCTACCTTGGAGCTGCTTTTGGGAGCCTCCTGCTTGCTGTGCGGTGTGGGGGGGAAGGGGAGACTAATATCAGGGTGGTCCCCCTCTCCCTGCTCCTGCACCCCGCTTACCCCTTCTCCATAGAGCGGGGGCGGGGGGACATGACAGAGCTCAGGACAGGCACAACTGCTGTCTCAACTTCCTGATCTAAAACGGCAATGTACTTAGAGTGGGGTCAGCGTACTTAAAGGGGCAATGCGCATCTCTCTCTCTCACACACAGGTTGTGTGTCTCTGTCTCTGTCTGCCATGCTCTCTCCCCTCCCTCTATTCCTGCTTCTTGTAGAGTATGAGGCTACATTAACAACAATGTGTTAACCCTTGAGCGCTCATATACATATATATATAATATAGTCTTTTGTCTGGTGAAAAAAATTTCCCTGTAACCTAACCCCCCTATTTACATTAATTCTTATGGGGAAACTGGATTAGCTTAACATAGTTTCACTTAAAGTCACATTTTTCAGGAACATAACTACAACATTAAGTGAGGAGTTACTGTATCAAGGAACCCAGCAATGACTTACACTAATTTCTGCAGTTTACATCTGGGATGTTTCAGGCCTTTGCAAAGAAATTTAATTCCTGAATCTCCCAGTTTATTCCCACTCAGCTCCAGCTCAGTCAGGGACTGGTTTGTACTGGCGGCAGCAGAGAGATCCCCACAGCAAGCAGCTGTGAGACTGCACTGTTGCAACCTGCAAAGGGAACAGAGAGAAGAAGTGAGCTGTAGCTCACGAAAGCTTATGCTCAAATAAATTTGTTAGTCTCTAGGGTGCCACAAGTACTCCTTTTCTTTTTTTTTTTTTTGTAGTATCAGTGTCTATAAAGCCTGTATATGTCACCCAATGCATTTTAATTATTAAAATTCAGCATGTGATGAATTGCTGATTCAGATTGTATTTGTACACAGTGCAAGAATATTTTCAGAATATTTCACATAGCGTTCCACAAAAATACAGAAATTGGATAATCTGATATGATATGCATATTCCGTGCACATATTCCCACCTGCCACACCCTGTGCTTAACAAACTAAGTTCTTATAGAGGATGAGGGCTTTGGTCATCTCATTAGACTAGTGTAGTGCACTACCAGTTCCCCTGCAGGTTTCTTGCATACACCATGATCCCTGATTCACTCTCATATCTTTAAATGAAAATATTTTCAATTTTTTTTTAAATTGACAAGCACAATGCCATTGCATTTCGGAAACTAACCAAGTTTAAATGATTCAGAAATTTTCACAATGTTTCTTTCAGGTTTTTCAACCAGTTCCACTGCCAGCTCTGCACCCGCAGCCTGGGTCAAAGAGGGAAGTGGGCTCTACCCTGCTTAGTAGCATCATTAGCAACCCTGAACCAGTTGAGGGCTATGACAAGGACAAGTAAGATATAAGTGTAGACCTCAGCTGTAAAACACCTCAGCTGAGTCAGAGTTACGAGAGATGATGAGTATGCAAAAGAGAATAGAGAATAAAGACCCGTCTGTCCTCCTCTTTCTACACTAACAAATCTCATTGTCATGTAGAATCCCTCATACAACAGGGCCAGAAATTAGCACCATTTTCACTCCATATAAAATTGGATGTGAATTTTTAGTAAAGCTTTTCCCCAAATATTATCTCCCTCTGAGACATTCTATACCTTGGGGGAGCGTACTGTAACCCCCATATTCCTCGTTTTCATATAATCGTGATCTTACATATAAAGCATGCCTTGTAAGGTATCAGGAAAAGGTTATGATCTGCTGAAAGTCATTTCTCTATCCAGAGATGTGTATCATTAATGTATAGGAAGTTATGAGAATTGTGTGGTATGGTGGTCACCAAAACATGCTGTAAGTTGGAGAATCAGCCAAATAGTAGTTCCCCAGAGACAACAGCAAGGAAAGTAACCAATGCCCGGGTGGGGTGTTAAACAACCCATCAACAGCCATTGTCCAGTGAGGGAGCTACAATGCAATGACTCACCTGCATGAGGCCACACCAGGGGAATTGCTCAATCTTGCTTAGAGAGACTCAGCAATGCCCCACAGACAAGCCTGGACTTGTGCTCCCCAAGCACATTGACTGAGGGTATAAAACAGACAGAGTGGACACATACTGGGCCCTTCTCCTGCCCCCCCCCCCCCCCCACGCTACAAGCAACCAAGACACTGAGAAGAAGACAAGACTCCAACACAGGAGATTGGCCCAGGTTTAAGGAACAAACCTGTATATTAAGGACTGCAATATCCAGTGGGGTGAGAAAAACTGCTTAATCTACTTGTTGCCCAGTCTATTAGGGTTGAGAGTTTAGACTGTGTGCTTATATTTTATTTTATTTTGGTAACCACTCTTTTTGCCTATTACTTATAATCACTTAAAATCTAACTTTCATAGTTAATAAATGTGTTTGTTTATTCTACCTGAAGCAGTGTGTTTGGTTTGAAGAGCGTCAGAGACTCCCCTTGGGATAACAAGCCTGGTATATCTCAATTTCTTTGTTAAATTGACAAACTCGTATAAGCTTGCAGTGTCTAGCAGGCATAACTGGATACTGCAAGACGGAGATTCCTAGGGTTGTGTCTGGAACCCGGAGATATTGGCTAGTGTCGTTCGGTTGCACAATCCAAGGAGCAATTTACATGCCAGAGGCTGTGTGTGAACAGCCCAGGAGTGGGGGTTCTCACAGCAGAGCAGGGTAAGGCTGGCTCCCAGAGTCAAGGATTGGAGTCACCTAGCAGATCACCGGTCCGGATAACACCAGAGGGGAACGACACACCATCTCAACCAGAATTAGCTGGGACAAGGAGCAGCTAAGTAGGGAGTAACTTTGTTCACAAGCATGGGCTTATTTAGGATAGAGGAGCGGGAGCACAATGGTTTTGGGAGGGAAAGAAACCTGATGGCGGGAGAGAGGTAGGTTAGGAAATGGGGTAGATCAAAGGGATGGGGGAGAGCACCAGGCAGGAGATCTTAGGCTTGGTCTATATTCAGATTTTCTACATGGGTTTACAGCTGAGGCACCCTGACCCCCAGAGGTTTCTTTTGATGCACCCACCCCAAACCTATCAGAGAGCAGGAGCCCGCTCCCACTTCTAGGGAGCCTAAAATTTAATTTTGGGGAACTGCAAACTATGGATAAGACTTCACAGTACAGTTACACTAAGGAGACAGGACAGCTTAACGACACTTCAGGAAATAGGGACCTGCTAACTAAGGGCCTGATTCTGCAATCCTGCCTCACACAAATAGTGCTTACTACTAAATAATTAATTAATAAGTGAAGCAGTGTCCCCTGGACTTCCCAGAGACTAATCACATGGATAAGGTTTTACAGGATCAGGCTCTAGTAGCATTCTCACACCAAAATACATAAATGAATAATCTTGATGATTTACAGTTTTTTGCCTAGAAAACAATATACCCTTCTGACAAAATATATAACGTCTCCCTTCCCTTCAGAAACATGAAAAACATGGAAATGATTCATTTAGATAATTGTGATTGTAATTTCTGCTTGTCCTCTGCCAAACCCCTGCCCACCCCAGATTAGTTTGTTATGCCCAGTTGAAGTGCCTGGTATTCGCCTAGGCTGGATGTGTGGAGATGCTGTGCAGAGGGTGGGTCTCTCTCTCTCACACCATTAGTATTAGGCTGGATTAGTCTCTGTGAAGAAACTCCACAGCCGCTCCGTGCCTGGGTTAGGAGGATTCCTCCACCTTGTGCATCAGTCCAGCACCTGGCCTACTTACTGGGTGGGGGCAGAGAAGAGGGTTTGCCACATGGTTAGTTTAGTGGTTTCATGTCAAAAGGAGTTTGATTCTTAAGGTGTTTATTATGATTTGCAGCTCAGAGATACATTTCAAATGGAATACAGAGTAATACCAGACAATGGGCAGAAATGCATTGCTGCTGAACTCCTGGCATAGCAGCAGTAACAAAAGAGCTAAAGAAAGGAGTTTGCTTACACTGTTGTTTTTAGTTTACAGTTTGGATCCTTCAGTCCTTGACACAATGAGTATAGAGTTGAAGTTCTCAGATCTTTAATCCCTGGGTTCCTAGAAGAGAGAACAGAAGTTTAAAATATTTCCTAAAGGTAGATTTCCCATTTCCTTTCCTGAAGATGGTGGGATAGGTTTTATTCTACAGTAGACATTTATTATCCTCTTTAAAAATAAAACAAAGAGAAGCATCTGAAGACGCCGCAGTCCATCGTTCTGATGTCACGTTAGCTATTCATTCCTAAGAGCGGTGTAACCTACACTAACCCTGTGCAGCATTTGTCCACCTCTAGTGGCTGGGCCATGTAAAAGAGGATTATGGGTGAGCTGCTGCTTTCAGTGACAATCCTGCTTTGCCTTTTCAATTTGGTATAGGAGAAGAAATATATCTCAGAAGAATGGAAAAGAGGGTACTTAATCAAAATACCTTAAAAATATGATTTGAGTGATTGTAACAACTGGCATAAGATTATTCTGCTTTCAGTCCCAGGGAAAGTTTTCTGTGCAATCGTCCTAAATCAGAATTAACTAAAGTATGAATTTGAAGTGGATTAGTTAAACTGCATTAAATCCCTGTGTGGACGCCATTATTCAGAATTAAAATGGCCTTTGAAAGTGAATTAAACTAAACCTAATTAAGACCACTTTAATTCTGAATAACAGCATCCACACAGGGATTTAATGTAATTTAACAAATCTACTTCAAATTTATACATTTAGTTAATTCAGGTTAACTTTCCTGCATGTCCCCATGTAGACAAGCCTATAAAGACCATAGATAGCAGACTTAGACAACAGGCTGTTTTTTGGCCAGGTAGAACTTGTGTAGACCACAGAACAAAGTAATGAATGGCAGCTGCCAGTAGTCTTGAATTTTGTGGGTTTCCAAAAGACATTGTAGATAGGAAATGATGGTGCCAGAGAAAAATCATTCAGATTATTGTAAAGTTGTATCAGAAAGCTCTGTGCGCCATAAGAATAAACCAAGAGTTAGCAGACTGGTTTAATGTTAATGCTGGTATCAGGCAAGGTTGTATCTTTTCCCTCTCAATATTTGGATTTGCTACTGATTTCAACAGACTGTCAGTATGGAGATGGGCATTGTGTGGATAGATGGGGAGGTTGGAGATGTAGACTTTGCAGATGACATTTGTCTTATAAATAAATGAGCTAAAGATATGCAGCAAATGACAGATGGTCTTGCAAATACAGCCAAGGAAGTAGATCTTATTATTAATTAATTAAAGACAGAAGTTATCAAAATTAATATATGTAGCAATACTTTTATCTATTTGAGAGATGAAGTCTGGAAAAAATCTTAATAACTTACCTGGGCAGCCCCATTCATGATACTGGTGATTGCATTTGATATAAAGCCCAGAATAGGTGAAGTGAGTGCTGTATTTCAAAAACTCAGTACAATATAGAAGTCAAATGTGATTAGCAAAATCATCAAAATTTAGGATCTATATGGAGCAGAGTCCTGGAAAAAAATAAATCAATTTAATGCAAATTGAACAGAGTTCATTGCGGGTGTCTCCATAGACCAGGGGTTCTCAACCTTTGGCCTGTGAGCCGCTTGTGACCTAATCAGCACAGAGCTGTGGCCCATGTGACTCAGGGTCATACAAGTAGTATTGGATGCAACCCAAAATGGTAAATAGGTTTGAGAACCACTGGCATAGACTATTCAAAGTAGAATGGGTGGACATTTACTTGGTGTTGGTCCTTCTTTGAGCAGGGGATTGGACTAGATAACCTTCTGAGGTCTCTTCCGACCCTAATATTCTATGATTCTATGACAGAATAAGTAGTGAAGAGGTGTTAGAATGAGCACAACTATCTACTACAATACAAGTGGTATGGAAGAGGAGATGGACATACTTCAGACATCTTTTAAGAATGTTCATAAAAGGCAACGCAAACAGGCCTCTTTGTCTATTCCAGGGCAAGAGTCAGAAAGACTGACCTAAAGGCACATTCTGTAGCTCCATAATGGCTGAAGTGGCATTATTATAGCTGAATATAAAAGACCTGGAATACATGCCCAGCACAGGAATGACTGGCACTGTTTAATATCTGCCTTCTGCCCAGTTAGCGTGGGACGAATGATGAAGATGATGCTGATGCCTTCAGTCTAATGGACCTGATTCTTTAATTTGGATTCAAGGGGGCTAATCTCTAGGGGCATAGAGATTTTACAATCCCCTTACACACACACACACACACACACACACACACACACACACACACACACACACACACACACACACACTACCAGTAGTATTACTACTCAGAAGAGAAGAAATTAAGCATACTGCCCAGCAGAACCTACACACAGATCAATCTCTCTCCTCTCCAGGAGGGAGAATGCAGTAGCACTGCCTCCATCAGCAGCCAGGTGGAGCTGTATTGTAGATGTTGACTAATGGCTGGGGAACACCCGTGACATGACCGGGTAGTGCAGGAAACAGCATGGCTTGGATAGTAGCCTTTGGGAAGATGCTAAGGCTAGTGGAGAGGGAACAAGAGGTGATTGCTTGATGGCTTTAGGCAGCTGGCTGGGTGCCAGCGCAGATTCCAGGAGCAGCAGGAGCTGAGCTACAATCGGCTTCCATTTGAGAGTCTTCTGAATTGTCTGTGGCTAATCCTGCTGTGAGGGACTGGGGCATAGGTGGTCTGACCTAGTGGTCACAACTGGGCTGAGATCTGCTCAGTAGGGATGGGAGTTGCCAGGCCGGAGTTGGAGGAATTTCAAGAGCCACTTTCCTTAGGCCAGGGTCAGGGTCAGGCTGGAATCAGAGGCCAGAGATCAGAAGTGGTACCAAATTAGACTCAAGAGACAGGAATCAGAATCAGGAGTAGAATCAAACTGGAATCACAGACCAAGACATCAAGTAAAGTCTGGCACTGCAGCTGGCCAAAGTCTGTGTGGTTCCACAGACAACTTCCTGGGGCAACCCCTGAGGTTAAAGACTCACTTTGAGTCTCTTGGGCAGTACTTCCTGCAGCACCTATTCTCCATAGAGCTCCCTGTCTGAGCCTCTGCATGGCCTCCTGATGGCACTCTGGAAATATCAGCTGACCCAGGTGTTACAGACCGAGCGTCTCATCCCCAGGTCCTTATACCTGTTCCTTTTGATGTTCATCTGCTGGTGGAGCTGGGCAGGTCTACCCCCTTTGGTACTGTGATGAGGCTGTAGAAGATGACAGGTCACTTGTACAGAGCACTCTGGATCTCTTGATAAATTGGTCCACACGAACAACATGCCTTTTGATAGGATCAACTGCAAGAAGCAAGGAATGTTGGCCATACCTATAATATGGAACTGTATTTTGGAAAGCAGCAACTCTGAAAAGGACTTGGAGTTATGACAGAGAACCAACTGACCAGGATCTCCTAGTGCAATGTTAAGGAGTACTTGTGGCACCTTAGAGATTAACAAATTTATTAGAGCATAAGCTTTCGTGAGCTACAGCTCACTTCAATTCAACAGTGCAATGTTGTTGCTGAAAGGGCCAATGGGATCCTTGGATGTATGAACGAGAGTGTATTGAATAGGAACAGGGAGGTTACATTTGTCCTCCATACAGTACTGTGAAGCTGGTGAAGCTAAAATGTTTGCTCCAGTTCTGGTGTCCAGCTTCAGAAAGGATGTTGAAAAATTGAAAGGATTCAGAGAAGAACGGCACCCATTATTTGAGATCTGGAAAACCCGTGTTACAGTGAAAGTGTTAAAGGGGCTCTGTCACACTTATCAAAGAGAAGGCTGAGAGGTGATTTGAGCATGATCTATAAACACCAACCTGGGGAGAAGATAGATGATAACAGAGGGGTCTAATCTAGCCAACAAAGGCCGCACAAATCAATGGGTGCAAGTTGAAGCTTGATATATTTAAACTGGAGCTAAGGTCACATTCTCCATTCATTAGCTATTGGAATAGCCTTCCGAGGGACATAGGGGATCCTCCATCACTTAAAATCTTTAAATTAAGTCTAGGTGTGTCTTTCTAGAAGATATGCTCAAGCTCATTGGGTGAAAAATCTATGGCCTGTGTTCTGTAGGAGGTCAAATGGGATGATCACAACGGTCCTTTCTGGCCTCAAAATCTATTAATATGAACCAGTTTTTACTGGAGTGGGGATGGAGAAGGGAGTTGCTGTCGCGATGTTAGTGTTCACACTGTTCTATTTTATTTTATTTAATTCTCACTGTTCAGTGTGAGGCTTCCTGTCTCAATCACTGTAGGTGAATTTTGAAATGATAAATGTCACTAAATTGTTAAACAATGTAGCACTAGAAACTCAGAGTTCAAGTGGTGCAACCTGAGTTTCAGTTCTGGGATGTGTGCACTTAGAACTGTGGTATTGTTTAATTGAACAAACATATGATTATATCATTGTGTGGTCCTTTGCTGGGCTGAGATGTACCAAATGTGTCCAAGAGCCTATTGCTTTCAGGATCAAGCAATGAGTTTCTGGTTACTTCTCCCTTTAGGACAAAGAGATGAGAGCTCTCAAATAGACTTTTACATTCAACAAAGCAAACTAACAATGGTCTTAGAAATCTCTCTACAAAAGCAAGCTGATTTTTTTCAATTGAGACAGTACTTAGCTATGCTAAGTTGCCAACTCTGTCCACATATCTATTCAGGGGATACCATCATAGGGCCTAATCACATCAGCCACACTATCAGAGGCTCGTTCACCTGCGCATCTACCAATGTGATATATGCCATCATGTGCCAGCAATGCCCCTCTGCCATGTACATTGGCCAAACTGGACAGTCTCTACGTAAAAGAATGAATGGACACAAATCAGACGTCAAGAATTATAACATTCAAAAACCAGTTGGAGAACACTTCAATCTCTCTGGTCACTCAATCACAGACCTAAGAGTGGCTATACTTCAACAAAAAAGCTTCAAAAACAGACTCCAAGGAGAGACTGCTGAATTGGAATTAATTTGGAAACTGGATACAATTAATTTAGGCTTGAATAGAGACTGGGAATGGATGAGTCATTACACAAAGTAAAACTATTTCCCCATGGTATTTCTCCCCCCCACCCCACCCCCCACTGTTCCTCTGATATTCTTGTTAACTGCTGGAATTAGCCTACCTTGCTTGTCACCATGAAAGGTTTTCCTCCTTTCCCCCCCTGCTGCTGGTGATGGCTTATCTTAAGTGATCACTCTCCTTACAGTGTGTATGATTAACCCATTGTTTCATGTTCTCTGTGTGTGTATATAAATCTCTCCTCTGTTTTTTCCACCAAATGCATCTGATGAAGTGAGCTGTAGCTCACGAAAGCTTATGCTCTAATAAATTTGTTAGTCTCTAAGGTGCCACAAGTACTCCTTTTCTTCTTCAAACAGTATTTTCTGTTCTAAAATTCCATCTGCAGCCAATGAGCAAAGCTACCGCAGGGTAGTTTGAGACCGTTGCATTGAGTCAGCAAAATGATCAGTTAGCAGAATGGACAGAAAGAGCAAATATACCGATGTGGTTGTTTTTGAAGTTTGTGCAAGATCTTCCCCTCTTTCCATCTGTTGCTTCATAACCGTGCAGATGATCCAACACACAATGGGGACAAAGCACATGGTGAAGAGCATTTCATTTTCTTTGACAAAATTAAAGGCTTGTGTTGCTTTCTTTTCATCACAAAAGAATTTATGAAAATATTCTTTCCTCTCTTCTCCAGAAAATCCCATGATCTCTGCATAACATGGAAATTTCAAATTCTGCTGTAGTTTCTCCAGAGCAGCTGGTCTTGTAGTGATCAGTAAGAAGGATTTTTGAAGAACTTTCTTTCTCAGTAAACTGCACAGTACAGTTTTCACTGGCTTCTTTTCAAATGGGTCAGTGCACAGACCAACTTCATCAATATCTAGCAAGGAAGTCAATTCATCAAAACCATCTATTATGAACAGGAGTTTTTCTGGTTTCTCAAAAAATTCTTTAAATTGGTCCTTTTCTGTTAGGGCAATTGTCTAAAACCAAATCAGCAACACTTTTCAGTTCAGTAACAAGATTTATTTTTCTGCAATTTATATCAAAAACATAATCAAACTTTTTCTGATAGAGTTTCCAGCTGCCCAGTCCAACATGATCTTTCTTGCTGTCATTGTTTTTCCAATTCCAGCAGCTCCCTGCAACACCACAGTTCTTGGGCTTTGTTGATTTCTACCAGGGTCAAATAAAACACTAATCTTAGTGACAGGTTTCAGAGTAGCAGCCGTGTTAGTCTGTATTCGCAAAAAGAAAAGGAGTACTTGTGGCACCTTAGAGACTAACAAATTTATTAGAGCATAAGCTTTCGTGAGCTACAGCTCACTTCATCGGATGCATTTGGTGGAAAAAACAGAGGAGAGATTTATATACACACACACAGAGAACATGAAACAATGGGTTTATCATACACACTGTAAGGAGAGTGATCACTTAAGATAAGCCATCACCCACAGCAGGGGGGGGAAAGGAGGAAAACCTTCCATGGTGACAAGCAGGTAGGCTAATTCCAGCAGTTAACAAGAATATCAGAGGAACAGTGGGGGGGGGGGTGGGGGGGAGAAATACCATGGGGAAATAGGTTTCAGAGTAGCAGCCGTGTTAGTCTGTATTCGCAAAAAGAAAAGGAGTACTTGTGGCACCTTAGAGACTAACAAATTTATTAGAGCATAAGCTTTCGTGAGCTACAGCTCACTTCATCGGATGCATCCGATGAAGTGAGCTGTAGCTCACGAAAGCTTATGCTCTAATAAATTTGTTAGTCTCTAAGGTGCCACAAGTACTCCTTTTCTTCATGGGGAAATAGTTTTACTTTGTGTAATGACTCATCCATTCCCAGTCTCTATTCAAGCCTAAGTTAATTGTATCCAGTTTGGAATTAATTTGCAAACTGGATACAATTAACTTAGGCTTGAATAGAGACTGGGAATGGATGAGTCATTACACAAAGTAAAACTATTTCCCCATGGTATTTCTCCCCCCCACCCCACCCCCCACTGTTCCTCTGATATTCTTGTTAACTGCTGGAATTAGCCTACCTGCTTGTCACCATGGAAGGTTTTCCTCCTTTCCCCCCCCTGCTGTGGGTGATGGCTTATCTTAAGTGATCACTCTCCTTACAGTGTGTATGATAAACCCATTGTTTCATGTTCTCTGTGTGTGTGTATATAAATCTCTCCTCTGTTTTTTCCACCAAATGCATCCGATGAAGTGAGCTGTAGCTCACGAAAGCTTATGCTCTAATAAATTTGTTAGTCTCTAAGGTGCCACAAGTACTCCTTTTCTTTTTACTAATCTTAGTGAGACTGGTCTGGTGAGCCATCAACTCTGTGTGTCTCCTTCCTCTGGTGATTATTTCATGTTCTTTCTCCTCCCGCCGCCGATGTTCCTTTACAATAAGCAGTTCTGTGTATCTTGTCTAGACTCACATATTCACCCAGGCGAGCATTTCTGTCTTCTATTACTTGGTATTCTTCTTGTATATGATCTCTATATTTTTTCTGGTAATCTAACTCAATTAAAATGGCATGAAACATTAGACATACTGAGTACAGTTGTTCAAACAAAGGTCATTTGAACTGTCATTCATCGGTTATATCCAAAAGTTGGACATAAGATATTGGTGGCATTCTATTCTTTCTGGTCTCCCCCCCGCATTTCGCCCAACATTCCCACCATCATGTGACTCTATATCTTGCAACAATTTTACATATTAAAATTAGTCTTTTGTCTATTTAATTATTTCGTACGTGATCATCTCTCACTTTGGTTCTGAATCAGCAATGCCCTTAAGCATAGACTGAAGTCCCCTTACAATAAATGAGAGTTGAGCATGTGCTTAAAGTTAAGAATTTGCTCAAGTGCTTTTCTGAATAAGGATAATTTGCCTCATTCCTTTTTTCTTTCTTCTGATTTTTTCTTCTAGTTTCTGTCTTATATCTTTATTCCCCCCTTCCCCCGCTGACCCAGGTACCATGAGTTTTTTGTCATTTTTAACTACTTCTCTTCTTGCTCCCTGGTTTTGTTTTCTCTCCTCTCCTGTTGCTAGCTCTTTTAATCCCTTTCTGTTTTTCTCACCTCTAGATGCTCGTCTCTGCTTCACCCTCCATCGCCATTCTCTGCTACTGCCACTCCAACCACTGGAGGATAGGATTGGACACCGATGATTAGTCTGGGCCCATCTCTAGTCCTGTGCAGTGCAGTGTGGGAGGTGGAGTACCACTGTTTCAGTGGACAGCTTACTTGCTTATGAAGGCCCTGTCTACACTATGTTAGATGTGTTAGAAAGACAGCCTTTAAAATGTTTCAAACCATGGGCACCACTAAACCAGTCTACAGACTGTGTGCATAGGGCCAAACCATATGAGCACATTTTAAAAACAACAAAAACCATGTTCTAGCCTTAATAGGAGTGCACAGACCAACCAAAATGCATTACGTCATTTAGCAGTATTCACATGTGAACCATTTCTACAAATGGTCATCAGACATAATTCCTAATACAGTGTAAATTGACCCAATAAGTGCACAGCAAATGGCTTCATCATAGGAAGCAAGCCCTGCCTGTGTCAGTGTGGAATTTGTTCCTTTATAATATTTTGGCCATAACAGTTTCATGTATTTGTTCTCTCTTCGTAGGTCAATAGTGCAGTCCTTTAATTATTTATTGTTGTTCTCTGAGATCCCCTCATTTGAGATGCATCTTTTTGGCATAACTGGACTAAGAAGTGGATGTGATATTCTAAGTGCAGTCTTACCAGAGCCTTTCAGAGAGGGATGATCATCTCCCTGCTCCTTGGTATGATGTATCTCTGCACATGGTCCCAGACCACATGGTCTGTTGTTCCCTCTTGTTTCTTCAACTTTTGCTTTTTTCTCCTTTTCCTTTGAAAAAACTAACAAGGGAGATTAATTGCAATACCACCATAGCGTTTAAGGCCTAGAGGAGACTAGATTATTATGTGCCACAGGCAGAGAATAGGAGGAATCGAGGTGCACCAGTGTCTGAAGCTCATGCAATGGCAGAGAATTGATTAAGTGAGATACACCCAGATAATCCTGGCAAGTTAACCGCACCCACACACTGCACAGGGAGCTGGAAAAAAAACCAAAATCACTGCCAATCTGACCTGCTGTTTTACATGCACAAGTTAGAAAATTCTACCTAGGGGTTTATCATGAAATGCCACCTCATCCCTAACTATAGTGTCACTTATGCTATTGCTATAATAAGGCTAGATTGTACCTGGTGTTTATACAGACGTGGAGGGAGAAGGTATGGTCCTAATTCCCTCACAAAACCCAGGGATAATGGCAGTACTTGCTTCCAGGGGAGCAGAGGAACTATATCCTTGGGAGAACCAGCACCCCAAAGGTCAATGAAAACCAGAGAGGAGGTAGAGCCCTGACCCAGTTCCCCTCCACATCTGATTGCTGAGCAGGAGCAGTACATGGGAGAATATTAGAGCTGGTTAGAAATTCTTCCCCCCCCCCCCCCACTATGGAACATTTTAAGTTTTTGGTAAAAGCAAAACAAAAAACAAAAACCCCTTGAAAGCCAAAAAGTTTTGGCTGAAAACCAAGATTTTAAGTCAAAAATGCTTCTGTGATGCCTTATGGGAATTGTAGTTTGGCTGCCTTATGCTCCCATTCTCCTTTATGGGTCAAGCTTCCTAGTTTGACTTCATCTTCCATGATGCACCACAGTTTTCTCGCTTGCTGAACCACCATGGTGCTTCATGGGAGATGTAGTCCAGAGAGGGAGCCTGGTCCAAACAGAAGAAAGAGATCACGAGGTACCTGAGTTATGACTCCTATACTGCACTCCAGCAGCATTTCAGAATCAAAATGTTTCTGTTTTCATGAGAAAAATTTTTGGTTTTTTCCCATGGAAAGCCGTCAATTTTTTTAAAAAAAAATTGTTTTGACAAAAACCCTATTTTCTGTTGACAATATGCTGTACCATGTTGCTCACACTTTCCATGCATGCCAGGGAGCTCAGGGAGATTGTCGTTGCTGAAATCAGGGAGCGAATGTCTCTTTGATCCTTACTGGCCATGAGCAAGGCTTACAAAAGTTTCCTGATCCTGAAAGCATTTGCACTGGTCTTTCCAAAGCATTTCTCTGATCCAAGAATTCACAAAACATTGGAACTTGAAATGCAGGTGTCACCTAATTTATTTATTATGTTTTTTCGATATTTTGTTGTGAAAATTATGTAAAATGTCAAAATTTCACAAATGTAAAAATAATTAATATTTGTCCCTTAGGCATTTCCCTCTTCCAGCAAAATCAGAGTTCCCTGCTGCTGCTGTCACCGCAAGGAATTCCTGTATCTCCATTCAAGAGGAGTCACACGAGCCCAGGGAGGCTCGATAACGATGATGTTGCAAAAATCTCTGAGACGTGCAGCCATGCCCTGTGCCCTCCAACCCTGTCCTGCTCCCCCATTCCCTGGCAGCGCAGCTTCAATGGAGCCACATTGTCCCAGGGATCCACCTGCATGGATGGATCTCTGGTAAACAGCCTATACAGCCCTATGTCAGTTAGAGACGTGTCCAGTGGGACTTGGGAGAGAATGTGTTTTCCCCCAGCCTCCCACCCTGGCCTTGCTCTGGCCTTAGTCCTAGTCCTCAGCTTTCTGCCCTACCTCACCTCCCCCTCTCTATGGATCCCATGCCCACCATGATTACACCAGCATGCACAGAGCTGACAACTGGGCTCTGAGAAGGGTTAACCCTTAGATCTATATGAGATATACCTATGTAATTTTGTCTGTAAAGTGCCTTGGATGTATTTTTAGGTCCCTTCAGCTGCCTGCTATAGAAGTGCAGACAGCTGCTTGATCCTTTCAATTCCAGTGATCGGTTTCAGGTTTAAAGGCAGTCCTCACAGGAAGAAGGTTTAGAGACTTCAACTAACAAAACCAAGAAGACCCAAGATCTCTCTTTAGGGACCAGATGCTCTGCTGTGCACCATATCTGCAGCCACAGCAGGGTTTGGTTTTCTCCCTTCCCTTCCCACCAAGATTGCAGTTCCCTGATTCTGGGGCTGGGGCCAGTTCTAAAATGATCCGAGCTTGAGGATTGTTCTCAATTACCCCAGCCATCTGTGATCCCAAGAGGCCAGTGCACCTACAGGAATCGCTGGAGCACAATAGTGCTCATTCCACGCCTGCTGTGCTAGGACTGCCCGAGATGGTGGCACAGGAGCAGCCTGGTGCCAGCTCTCTGCTAGCTGTGGATTCCCCATACACAGGGACACCTCAGCTGAGGTGGCTTTCTGCTACATTCCTTGTGCCATCAGACCAGGGCAAAGGAGTAGGATGCAGAGGAGTCTGGGCTTCTACCGCCAGCTCCCTCAAATCACTTGCTCTAGGCCCCATTTCTCACCCTGAGTTTCTTCACTAAGATCCAATCTGAAAAGGGAACAGGAATGCCATGCCATTTATCACAGCTTTCTTCTGATGTTGCTTGCCTGTACAGTATCAGTATAGCAACTTGTGTGTTCCCTCTCATGCCAGACTGTCCAATTTCACATGCGCACGAGGAAAATCCTGCATCCCTGCTTTGAATCACTCCAGCTCCCACTGGCTTTCCCTTGGGTCTTGGAACCTACTCGATATTATTAACCGATTACAGCTGTTCCTGCTTCTGCTGTGTCTTTTTAGGGGGTTGGTGGGAGGGGGAATATTGAAGAAGAGTTGCCCAGGAGTTGCAGCAGCTTTAGACTGTTTACCCATCTTTGTTTCCTCCATGACCTTAGCAGCAGAATG
The DNA here is from genome assembly GCF_009764565.3 of Dermochelys coriacea. Lineage (NCBI taxonomy): Eukaryota > Metazoa > Chordata > Testudines > Dermochelyidae > Dermochelys > Dermochelys coriacea. The sequence continues at coordinate 12,311,154 of NC_050073.1, read as the reverse complement.
TCTCAGGTCGATCGGATTGAGGATTTCGGGGGTTGCATCCACCACATGTTCCCCACAGCATTCTAACAGGTGAGGCACAACAGCTAACACATTGGCTTTCTCTAGCTCACCACGAGGGATGTTGTTTTCCATCATCACATAGTTTGTATTTAAATCTTTTCAACTCACAATCTGAGAGATTGCCCAGTGGCTGCACAAGGACATGCCTTCTTAACAGAGCTCACAGTCTACACCAAGTAACTGCTCCCTGCATTGCATTCTGGAGGCTGCCAAACTCTCCCCCTGGGAGACTGTCCAGTGGATTGAATGCCAAAAGCCTCTAGGGAGAGCCCCACTGCCAGCACTGGAGTGTTCCGTCCCAGGAACCCCGGGCAGAACCAGCCAACTGTCATCATGGATGAGAGGAACGGGCATGACTGTAACAGGGTTGAGTTTAGCTCCATCACAGAGCACATAGAATCTAACACTGCTCTATTACAGAGTGGATCCCTGTTGGCACTGGCTCTTACACTCTTTTGGGATATTGTAAAGCAGCCAGGGGCCTTTGGAAATGCAGCTCTCCAGGTTTGCTGGCTATCTGGCTGTTTGTATTTCACTGAATTTGTTTTGTTTGTTTCTGTTTGTTTGTTTGTTTGTTTGTAATGAAAAATAGCCTTGAAGATAAAGTTCCTGCCTGGAACCCCAGAAAAGTCTCATGGAGCCAGTCAGCTGTCTGGTGATAATTAAGGCTAAGATTGTGTCATGGTTATGTAAGCAGAGTCAGAATGAGCTCTATCCTGACATCTGGTGGTGAACTGTGGAAAAGGACTTCCGGGGCTGATCTCGTTTGCATGGGCACACTCACCCTGCCTAGCATGATGGGACTGCTTGCCCAAATGGTCACTTTGGCTGCTGTGGGATCCCCAGTCTCTTTGTTATTGGGGCAGGAGTAATAAAGTGTCGCTTCTCCTCCCAGTGCTTGTGGCCACAAAACAGCTGTTTCGCGGTGTAACAAGCTCCAGGAGGGAGGGGAGAGGAGCGGGAATGTGGTGTGTTCAGGGGAGGAGGTGGAAAAGAGGTCGGGCAAGGGCAGGGATTTGGGGAAGGAGTCCAATAGGGGCGTGGAGAGGGAGGAGTTGGGGCGGGGACTTTGGGGAAGGGGTTCAAATGGGGGCAGGGCAGGGGCGGGAGGGGGCAGGAAAGGGGTGGAGTAGGGGCGGGGCCTGGGGTGGGGAGTGGAGGTCGAGCACCCACCGGTGCCAGGAGAAGTTGGTGCCTATGCTCGAGCCGGTTTTGCATTGTATTGTTGAAAGGGAACCCTTATGTACTGAAGGGTTACAGTTATTTTTAGTAAAAAAGGTCATGGACAGTTCATGGCCAATAAACAAAAATTCATGGAAGCCGTGACCTATCTGTGACTTTTGCTGCTGAGGCTCCATGGTTTCCCAGATGTGGTGGCTGGGAGTTGTGGGGCTCCCCCCCCCCCGCATCTGTGGCAGCTGGAAGCTCCAGGGTGACCATATTTCCCAAAGAGAAAAATGGGACACCCCCCAGCTGCTCGCCTGAGGCATCCTCCTCCCACACCCCACGTATGTTGCCCATTGCTGGAACCCTGAGGAGGGCCCTCTCAGGAGTCTGTCACCTGTCACTGGAACCTGGCAGGGCCCTGGAGCCCCTTGAGCTGAAGCAGAGAATGTTACTGAGGTCTCTGGAAATCATGAATTCCATGACTTCCATTACCTCTGTGACATAAATGTAGCCTTGGTGATAATATATTGGGCCAGACTCTCTGCTGTGATTAGTTTCCAATTACAGATCCTCAGTTCTATGTCCCAGCTGCAGCACAGGTTACAAGGCTGTTCTAACTTGCACCAGCTACCAAGGTCCCCAAGGAACAGTCCCCCAGCTGGAGATGCACTGAATTTACTCCTTCTCCCCATCTCTCTCTGTCTGCGACACTCCCTCTGCATCGTTATGTTGGCCCTACACCCACTGGGGACTCCCCCGTACTGGGGATTTACTCAGATGGAGAATTACAGGCCGTTTCTGCTCCCCTTGTGCCAGATGAATTATGAAAAGGGAGTGGAGCAGGTGAGAGAATCTGGTCTGCTGTAGGCATCTCTGCTTTGAGTCTCCCTGGCTTCCTGCTGGGATTTAGAATTTGTCATTCCTGCCATCAGCCTGTTTCTCCTTCTGCTCCTGTTGCTGCTGCCCTGGGGCAGACTCCCGGTTTTACAGTAACTTTAGATTTCTTACCTTTCTCTCTGTCTTCTCTGAGGTTAGCAGCAGCTTCTCTGACATTGATCTGAGTGAAAATTTCTATGGTTACATCTACTGCAGCAGCTCCACAGTAGAATGCCATCAGGATGTTCTTAGTATCTATCCTGTTGGCATTCTCCAGCTGACCTCGGGGGATGGTACCTTTTCCTTTAAAGCCAGAATGTGATAGTTTGTCTTTAAATCTTTTGAAGTCTTCCTGAGAAAGGTTGTCAAGGGCATACACCAGCAGGTCACTGATTCTGCTTCAGTTTTCCATCACCAGGTATCAGAAAGCAAAATTAAAATACAATATAAAGTCCCATTACTAATAGTTATATGGTATAACAACTCCTATTCCTACATAGAGGGAAGAAGTGTAGCCTTGTGGTGACAGCAGGTCACTGGGGCTTATAAGATCCTCAGTGCATTTCTTCACAAACTTGACAGTTCATTTTTTGAATTTAGAAAATATCCCAGAACAGTCTGGAATCTGTGCATCAGAATCCTGGAGTATCAGGACCTGTGTCCTGAGAACCAGTGTTAGCTTGGAAAGCCTCAGGAATATTCTGAACGTCAGTGTAGCAAGTGATGGGTAATTTGTGAAATAGTGATCAGCCCCCCATAAATCAAATGGATAAACCGTAACAATTTAAGATTAAAATTATCCCATCCCAAGGCAAAATGCAGAGAGTGATGAACTTACCATTAGCCAGAAAGGTACAAGCCAGATCTGGTGGCCTTCTTTGATTTGTTTCTCTCAGTTTTCTCAGTGCTCAAATACAGATGCACACAAAAAACTAGAAAGAGGAACAGAAAAACTTTGAGCAAATGGCTATTTCCTCAATAAAGAAACTGAATCATCTCCAATTAAAACTGATCTTCAACGCTTTCTTGAGTTTTATAACAGCCCTCCTATAGCAACATGTTGCCCAGTCACTGCTCGAGGACGTCAGTCAGTGACTTCCCTCCGCTCACCGTGGGATATTATGAAGGATCTCAAATGGAAACTTCATGCATCCGATGAAGTGAGCTGTAGCTCATGAAAGCTTATGCTCAAATAAATTTGTTAGTCTCTAAGGTGCCACAAGTACCACTGTTCTTTCTGCGGATACAGACTAACACGGCTGCTACTCTGAAACCTGTCTTTATTGTTAAAGTGCAACTTACATATGTAGATTTTTTTTAACATACTTGCACTCAAAAATAAAACAATGTCAAACTTTAGAGCCTACAAAACTTCTCAGTCCTACTTCTTGTTCAGCCAATCAGAAGTACCCAGTCACCGCTGAGCTGGGGTCGGGGACCAGGGGGAGACTGTCTGCTGCTGCTGCTGCCGGCTCAGGAGTGAGTGCTGCCGACAGCAGCTACTGCTTAAAGAGACAGTGCTCCCCCAAAACATACACACACACTTCCCCCCAACACACAAACACTCTCTCACACCAAACCAAAATCTGAAATGGCACCCCTGGTGAGCCACAAGTGGCCAGAGGGCGGCGGGATAGCCATGGGTTCCAGCAAGATGCAGCCCCCGTGCAACACACTGCCTTGAGCTGCAGGCTGAATGCCAGGCACCACGAGCTGCAGTGGCAGCACAAAAGTAAGGGGGGCAACACACAATATACCATGCCACCTTTACTTCTGATTGGCTGAACAAGAAGTAGGACTGAGTGGTCTTGTAGGCTCTAAAGTCTGTTTTATTTTTGAGTGCAGACATGTAAAAAAAAAATCTACATTTGTAAATTGCACTTTCACGATAAAGAGATTGCGCTACAGTACTTGTGGGAGGTGAACTGAAAAATACTATTTCTGGTGTTTCCCTTTGTTACAGTGCAAATATTTGTTAAAAAATCATATAAAGTGAGCACTGTATACTTTGCATTCTGTGTTGTAATTGAAATCAATATATTTGAAAAATGTAGAAAAAGATCCAAAATACTTATAATGAATTTAAATTGGTTTTCTATTATTATTTAACAGTGCAATTAAAGCTGTGATTAATCACAACTATTTTTTTAATCTACTTAATTTGTTTTGCATTAAGATAGTTAATAGTTGCTTGAGTTAACTGCAATTAAATGACAGCCCTATTATTTTTCTTTGTTGAAAAATTAATGACGTGCGTAGCCCTGTAGGGCATAGATAGGAATACATAGCCACGGCCCCATGCAGCTACTGGTATCATAAAGGTACAGGAACAGCTATAAGGAAACATCCAGCAATTATAAAAACAAAAAATATTTTCATGTAACCGGTTAAGTGGTTCTGTTCAGAAGATTTCATGATCTCAGGACTGTAGGCTGCAAAGAGGAAGGAGCTGTGGGGAGGTGTAAAGGGGCTCATCTGGGGCTCGACCCTCTCGGGGGCAGCGGGGAGCCACACCAGCTCGCTACACACAGTTGACTTTGGGGAATTTGTGGGGTCACCAGAGTCTCCATCGTCGACCCTTGCGATAACTGGAACAAGCACCATAGGCCCGGGCCCTGAGTCAGGGCGGGACACCAAATAGTCAGTAGCTCAGGCCCTCAGGCAGGGATAGAGCAAACAGTTCAAGATTAGGCAGGCCCAGGCCCTGGGTCAGGGTGGGGCAACAAACAGTCAGTAGCTCAGGCCCTCAGGCAGGGGCTGAGCAACACAGCATATGTGAATTAGCCCAGGCCTCCAAGGACCTGGGAGAGGGGGAGACTGCCACCCACAAGTTGGGTGGCAGGGGGGATGCAGGGCCACCCACTCCACTGCATCCTAGCCCAGGGCCCTAGCAGCGGCGAACGACCCGCTGCTGGGTCAGTGGGGATCCTGGCTGCGACACACTGACATGGGTTCTTGCAGAATTACAGCCAGACTAGGGTCGGCTGCCCCAGGCTACTTCCTATCTCCCCTCCTTCTGGTACCTGGGACACGGCAGTGTTCTCCGGGGGGGGTCCAGCACCATGGGTTCCTCAGGGTAGTGGGCAAGTGGCAGGTCCGGCAACTCCCCAGGAGGACGGGGCGGGGCAGTCTTGGCGTGCACCTAGGGCCGCGGGGTTTTCCCAGTCACAGGCTAGGCTGGCTGCATCTGGCCTCCCTGGCAGCTGGTCCTTCAGTGAGCTCTGAGGGCCCGCCTTTCTACTTCCGGATCGCACCTTTATACTTTCGGGTCGCCACCTGTCCCTCTGAGGGGCGGGCTCAGAGGTCCCTGGCTCCGCCCACTCTGGTGTCTGGAGGGGCTCGACACTCTCTGGGATGGCGGGGAGCCACACTGCCTCGCTACAGGAGGCTACAAACTTGTGACTGGAGGTGAGGTTTTCAGGGGGTCTCTCCCAGGAAAATTTGAAATACCACTTGCAAGAGTCTGCATTTTAGGTGATTTTAAAGCAAGGCCGATTGCTTTAATCTGGATGTATCTGCCCCACTCGTGCTCTCTCTCGGTCTCTCCATCTATCAGGTGCGTTGTGGAGAGGTTTCGTCTCCTCTTGCAAACCCGACATGCCGCTCAGGATCTCACCCCCACAGAAAAGAAAAGAAAAACAAACAGAGTGCTTATAGATTACAAGGAAACTGTCCCAGTCAGTGGAGGTGGAGCAATAGACAAAAGATAGGGGGCACAGGGAAAATGGGGAGGGTACGGTGCCTGCCTAGGGCTTAAAACAGGGAAAAGGGACTGGCCGAGTGTCCTGAGAGCAGAGCTGGCAGAGAGCAGAGCCAAGGAAACCCAAGGGCTGGTGAAAATCATCTCAGCTCTGTATAAATCTTTACATTCCTGGTAGAGAAAGCATTAACTGATACTCCGGCTTTCTGGGCTGACACTCAAAGCTTTTTAAACAAGCTTTTCATGTGAAACACCAGAGAGAGGCAGGTTCAGGTTTTGTCCTTCACACTTTACCCAGCAATCATAATACGAAGCAGCCACATGGGCACAGTCAGGTTCCAAATAATGGTGCTGACCCAGGGGCTAACTTGAAAAAACAACAACAAAATATTACCCTTGGAGGAGTGCATGAATGAGGATTATTTTGGTCACTGGAAGGTATCCGTGTCAAAAATCAGGGAAGCCCCGGCCATTACTGCCTCAGAAGCACCCAGAGAACATGCTCACAGTTGCCACTATGAGCGCTGGTGCAGCAGAGTTCCTCGGTTGAGTTGGCACAAATCCCTGTATCCCAGAAGGGCTGCTGCTGAGAGTTTATTCACCAGACTTTGCTGGAACATAAATTTTCAATTATGATCAACAATGGGAAATCACTTTAAAATTCCTTTTATTAAAAATTTGAAAATGGTTCTTGTATGAGAGATTCCTGTCAATGTGTGTGAAAAAGTTGGGAATTTGTGGCACCTGCAATTCTTTAGCCAGAGAGGTAAAACAAAAGTGAGGCCGTTGGGTCAAAACTTCCAGAAGGAGCTTTTTACAATGTTTCCCCTGAACATACACATTGCTGAATAGTTTAGGGGTGAAAATTATAGAAAATTCCAATTGCTTAGGGAGAGACATTGAGTTTTGAAGAGGGAATTCAGACAACAAAGTGCACAGCAAAGGGACTGAAATGCTGGTTTAAGTGTTTTTCTGAATCCCAACTTCCTCCACACGTTTCCATAAGGACTACAATGTTATCTTTCCCATATGTGGATCTGCAAAGATGTTTGCAAACTAGAACAATATTCACAACACTTTTCTTCCTTAAGGTTTAAATACAAGACATGTACCTGGAGATTAAATAAAGACACAATTATGAGATTACAGCCACTCGATTTCTAGGAGAAAACAAACAGCTCAGACCTCCTCTTCTCTCCTAATAAGAGATTTAGAATCTCTTCATACAGCTGTATCTAATATGATTTAGTTCAATTGAAATATAACTCAATCTGTGCTTACCATGCATCGCTGTAGAGAACTGGTTTAGGTTGAATTAGTCTTAAAATTCACCTCCAAAAGGAAGTTTGTGGCTCAGAATCATCACAACAGAAAAAATGTTCACATTTAATAGCAGCCCTTGTTTCCTGTCTGTCCACTCATCCTGAAATAAACTCACCTCGATTTTATCAATAATCTGTGAAAGGAGAAACTATCTTACAATGTTCTGTTCCTCTTCTATGTTTTCTATATGGTGCTCCTTCTGCAGTGCAATAGGATGAATTTCACGGTCAAGATCCTTTTGGACTATGCAAGTGCAGGGAAAATAAGAGAAGATGGGGTAATTAGTTTTTGATACAGGATGGGTCTACACTGCAGCTGGAAACTAGCTAACATGCTAAAAATAGCCATGTGGCCATGATGGAACGGGCAGCAGCTTAGGCTAGCCACCCAAATATGTACCTGGGGTGTTGGGCAGGATTGTACTCAGGTACTAGCTAAAGCAGGGCTAGTGCATATCTGACTACCTGCGTTGGGAATTACACCTCTCAGCTGTAGTATAGGCTTGCCCAAAGTGTGTTTTATTTCAGCTAGCTGTACATCTTTGATCACTAATGCAAGCTTTTGTGCTTTCAGTTCAGTGACGCGGTGCAGTCAGACTGTGTCAGCTGCTGTGCAAGTGAAAAAATATCAGAGAGAGTGAAAAAAGAGAAGTACAAAACTGCCACCATTGACCCTGACTTGGCCAGGATATGGTCTTAAATGTGCCAAATGTCTTCAAACACAAACAGGAAGTGGGCCAAGCACCTGCCTGCATCATCTCTCAGACTCATAGACTTTAAGGCCAGAAGGGACCATCATAATCATCTAGTCTGACCTGCACATCGCAGGCCACAGAACCTCACCCACCCACTCCTGTCATAGACCCCTAGCCTCTGGCTGAGTTACTGAAGTCCTCAAATCATGATTTAAAGACTTCAAGTTAAAGAGAACCCACCATTTACACTAGTTTAAACCTGTAAGTGACCTGAAGCTGGGATGAGTGTTACAAAGCCATCAGTGTGATGTGCACACAATGTTTGTGTGGGGAATGCGGGGAGTAGAAACAGGTTTGAAAAATTATAGAACACGGCAGCTTGTCGTCGTTTGCCAGAGACACACAGCAGTGACAAGCCGCACTAGAGAGCCAGCGTTCCAGATGGAGACGCACCACGGTCCTTGTTCTGCAAAGTCTTACTTATATTTTAAATATAAGCATCAGGTGGAAGCTGAGAGCAGAGCTCATTTAGACACCAATCCTGCAAAGGTTTATGTACATGCTTAACTTTATGCTGTGTAAGTAGTGCCATCAATGGGACCACTGTCGGAATAATTTTTATTTATGCAGGATATTACCATGACACTAATTTAACCATAAATTCCTTTATTAAATACAAGGGTTGAATGGTATTGATACAATTATCTCATCATGCCTCAAAAGCCTAAGTAATAAGTAAACAAAACATTTATAGGCATTTGATCAAGATACTTACAAATGGGCTAAACCCAGAGTGTTTAACCCATATTGGTCGGCTCCAACTTGGTTAGACAGGTATTAACAATGAACCCTTCAAGAGTTTACATTTTTATACCCTTTAACCAGTGATGTCATCGCTTTAACTAAGGCCAGATGAAGGAATTTCTTATCTAGCCACTTATTTACTGCACCTGTTAATCATGTTTTATTTCTATTACTTCATCTCAAATTATAAATAAAGAAAACACTGGTATTTCAAAAAGTCACTACAAGTTTAACACAACAACTCTTCTTTCTCATAATCCCATTCCTTTTGGTCATATGCTTTGGGCCTATGGCTATGCTAATATCTCATCTTAATTTAAAACCATAGTTCACCCTAATCTAATGCTGGCCTATATTCCTACATCTACTTACAGTGCCACAAGTTAAAGCTTGCATGTAAGTCTTTGCAGGACTGGGCCTAAGAGAGCTCTGCTTTCAGTTTCCACCAGATAATTGTATTTAAGATTATTTTTTGTTCTAATGGAAATGTCACTCCACCATATATACCCCTTGTATAATATAATAAATACTGTACAGTATCATCAGTTTAAAAGTTGCTTGGTTATAGAAATGGAACTAGGTTACCATTCCGGCGGACATGGCTACTCAGTGGAGCACTCTGCTGACCCCTTGTGCTGCATGAAGGTTCTAGGTGGAAGACAGGATCCGAAAAAGTTTGATGTTGGCAGCAAGAAAACACTTCACAGTGTGTTACTGGAACATAACCAATAAACATAAAGATCTTGCAGATCATGAAGGAGATGGACTGTTATGGATTTGACATCCTGGGCATCAGTGAGAGCAGACTGACTGGTTTTGATGAGAAGCACTTCCAGCAAGAGAAGAAACATCTATTCAGGTCATAGTGACAATGTACACTCAGAGGGAGTAGCACTCATTATGACAGATTCTGCGGAAAAAGCACCTACCAACTTATCAACCAATGTATCATATATGTCAGATTCCAAACCAAATTCCCAAAGATGTCTATCATACAGTGCAATGCTCTGACAGAGGAACCTAATGACAAAAATAAAGATAAGTTCTACAACTGCCTCCTAAGTTTTTCTTCCAAATCAGGAAGACTAGGTGGATGAGGCATTTCTACAATAAATAATAAATAAAAGAAGTATCCAAAAGAAAAGGCCTGATAGAAATGGGAAACTTAAATTACCCAGACATCTGTAATATGTAAAACACAAAATTTCCAGTAATTTCTTCGAATGTACTGGGGGCAAGTTTTTGTTTCAGAGAGTGGAGAAAGTAACCAGGGGGGCAGCCATTTGAGACTTGGTTCTGACCAACAGGATGGAACTGTTAGCGAATTTAAAGGTAGAAAGGGCAATTTTGGTGAAATGACAGACAAAGAAAAGGAAAGAGCAACAGCAGCAGAATAAAGAGAATAGACTTAAAAAAAGTAGACTTTAAGCAACTCAGAGAACTGGTAGTTAAGGTCTTATGGGGAGACAGTCTAAGGAAAAAATTTTCCAGGAGAGCTGTCAATTTCTGAAAGACACATTATCAAAGGCACAAATACATGTTATCCCACTGTAAAGAAAGATAGGTAGAATAGTAGGAGCCCAATATGGCTCCATCAGGAGCTCATTAATGACCTGAAAATCAAAAAAACCCTACAAAAAGTGGAAAGATGTACAAATTGCTAAGGAGGAGTACAGAAGAATAGCACAAGCACATAGGGACAAAATCTAAGGCTAAAGGATAAAATGAGTGACACCTAGCAAAGACATAGAAGACAGGAAGAAGTAATTCTATAAATACATTAGTATCAAGAGAAAGACAAAGGAAAGTGCAGGTCCTCTACTTAGCAGGGAAGGACAGCTAATAACTGATGATGTGAAGAAGACTAAGATGTTTAATGCCTATTTTGCTTCAGTCTTCACTAAAAAGGTTAACGGTGACCAGATACTCAACACAATTAATATTAACAACCAGGAGGAAGGAACATAAACCAAAATAGGGAAAGAAGAGGTAAAAGGATGTTCAGACCTGTTAGATGTATTCAAGTCAGCTGGGCCTGATGAAATTCATCATAATGTACTTAAACTAGCTAATCCAATCTTGAAACGGTTAGCAATTATCTTCAAGAACTCATGGAGGACAGTTGAGGTCCTAGATGACAGGAGAAGGGAAACATAGTACGTATCTTTAAAAAAGGGGAACAAAGATGACCCAGGGAATTATAGACCATTCTGCCTAACTTCTATACCTGAAAAGATATTGGAACAAATTATTAAAGAATCAATATGTAAGCACCTGAGAGATAATAGGGTTATAAGTAATAGCCAGCATGGATTTGTCAACCACAAATCATGCCAAACCAACCTAATTTCCTTCTTTGACAGGTTACTGGTCATGGGGATAGGGGAGAAGCAATAGACATGATATATCTTGATTTCTACATTAAATTACTTACAGGTGGGCGCATAACTGATTGAAAGGATGTATTTAAAGACTAGTTATCAATGGTTGGCTATCAAATGTGAAGGGCATTCTAGTGGGGTTCCACAAAAATAAATCCTGGGTCCGGGATTGGAGTGGAGAATATGCTTATAAAATGTGTAGATGACACTAAGTTGAGTGGGGGTATAAGCACACTGGAGGACAGGATTAGAATTCAAAATGATCTTGACAAATTGGAGAATTGGTCTGAATTCATCAAGATGAAATTCAATAAAAATAAATCCAAACTACTTCATTTTAGAAGGAAAAAAAATCAAATGCACAACTACAAAATGAGGAATAATTGGCTAAGTAGCAGTACTACTGAAAAGGATCTGGGGGTTATAGTGGATCACAAATTGAAAAGTACTGAAAGGAACTCTGAACGCTAAGAACAAGGAAATAGTGGACACAGAAAAATAGAACACGAATGCAGATAAAGCAGCGAAAAGCATTGCAAGGAAAGATTAATGGAGATGTGCTGCAGACCGGACAGTTGAAGCTGCAGCTTCTGCTCTTTTAGGAAACCAAAGAGTCAGTAAAGTCAGTAAAATAGTGTGTGGAAACCTCAAAACAGGAAATGGGCCAATAAAAATCCAAGATTGAGAAATGCTTTCAACTGAGGTAGGAAAAAAGAAACAGATTGGCATAGCATTTGAAAGACAGACCTACATACAGATCTGATCAACTTGATATTAACATTGGTCCAATAGAGATGTCTGAAGCACAAGCTGCAATCAAGAAGCTGAAAGACAACAAAGTGGTGGGAGATAATCATACCACAGCAGAAATGCTAAAAGTACCATTCTAATGAAATTGACATGATTCAGTGAAGCGTGGGGAAAAGAGACCTCTCCTGACAGTGGAAATATGGAACTATTGTCAAAATACCTAAAAAGGGTGATCTGACTGCAACACCTGGAGAGGAGTTACACTACTCTCTATTGTAGAGAAAGTTTTCTGTAGTATGATACCAGACAGGATGAAAGAGGCAGTGGATGCGAAGCATAAGGAAGAAAAGACTGGATTCAGGACTAAAAGATCCTGTGTAGATCAGATATTTACATTAAGGATGACCGTAGAAGCATGTATAGAATGGCAGGCTCAACTTATTATCCATTTAACTGATTTTCAAAAAGCATTTGACAGTTTGCAAAGACATCCACTGTGGAATATTCTTCAGTCCTAAAGAGTTCAGCATCATCAGGCCTACATACAAAGATGCAAAGTGCGTGGTACTTGTGAACAACCAGACAACAGAGTGGTTCAATGTGGACCTTGTGTGAAACAGGGCTTCATTCTATCTCTGCCGCTGTTTGGCATTGCCATGAACTGGATAATGAAGACATGTATTAGCTATACCAACACTGGCATAGCATGGGTCGATGGTAAACGCCAAGAAGACCTAGACTTTGCTAATGATATTGTGCTACTCAGTGACACCACTGAAAAGCTACAAACAAAGACAGACATTCTGGCAAAAACAGCAGGTCAAACGGCCCAAAATTAGTTATGCCAAAACAAACATTCTTGAAACCCAGACATCAAGCAGTTATACCATATTAGAAGCAAAAACTCCAAGAAAGTAGAACAGTTCATCTGCCTGGGCAGCACCATACTGGCTAACAGAGACCTCAAGAAAGAAGTGACAACGTATGGGCATCAAAGCTATACAGCACTAGAACAAAACCGAGGATTTATAATTAAAATGTGATTTCAGTGTTAACAAACGGCCACAAAAGTTGGAGACCGACTGAAACATGAGACAGAAAACTAGATGGCTTTTAAGATAAGTGCCTATGAAAGATTGTGGGCATTGGATGGAGAGACTTGATCACCAAAGAAGAGAACAGAGAAATCACCAACCAGCAGCTCGTCTCCACTAGAATGAAAAGGAAGCACTGGGCGTATTTGGGGCACGTGTTCCAGATGCCAACACACAGACTATCGCATGAAGCTGTCAAATGGAAACCAGCTGGTGTGAGGAAATGAGGGAGCTCAAGAGAAACCTTAAGAAGAACACTTAGCAGGGAGGGCAGAACACTGTATCTCACCACCACAGAGCAGATGGAAGCCGGAGCAAATGACAGAGGGAGATAAAAGCATTTGGTTTCCAGCCTGTGCCCCAACACTGGTGAGAAAAAGAGATAATAATAATAAACTATCTTCAGAAAAATTAATATTTACCCACCATACCCCTAAGAATATAATGACTCCACATTTATATCTTGATTTGTAATTTATCTAAGAAGGTGCCTATGCCAAGTTCTAGCCATACATTAAAAATTAAAAATTGCCATAAATTAAAAATACAATTGCACAATGAAACAAACCCCATAACTGTTCCTCACCCCAACCAGAAACAAATCAATCAATGAGTGTCAGTAATGAAGATATGGGTGGTTATGCCCAGTGGTTAGAGCAGGGGTGAGGCCTAGTGGTTAGAGCAGAAGTCGGTAGTCAGGAACCAGAGCCAGAGGTGACACGCCAAAGCCTGAAATCAGGGACAGAATCAGTTTAGCTGGAAAGAAAAGGAGTACTTGTGGCACCTTAGAGACTAACAAATTTATTAGAGCATAAGCTTTCGTGAGCTACAGCTCACTTCATCGGATGTAGCTCACGAAAGCTTATGCTCTAATAAATGTTAGTCTCTAAGGTGCCACAAGTACTCCTTTTCTTTTTGCGAATACAGACTAACACGGCTGCTACTCTGAAACCTGTGAGTTTAGCTGGAGTGAGGCAAGGCTGGGGCCAATGCAGGGAACAAGCAGGTTCAGAACTATCACTGGAATGGGTGAATGCTTTCAGCAGCTGCTGCTACTAGGCTGAGGAGCCAATTCTGCTGACTTTACCAACCAATCAGGCAGTGTAGCCAATCAGGCAGCCCCTACAGCCCAATTGTGCTCGTTAGGTGGTCTGGAGACTGGAGAACAGTCCCAAACAATAACCCATCTCATCCTCAGAAGGCAGCCTGTATCAGCAGAAGAGATTACTTACAGTAGAGATACAGTAACTTAAATTCTTCGAGATGTGTCCCAATATGGGTGGTCCACTTCAGATGTGCATGTGCCCCATGTGCCTTCTAGCAGAAGTTCTTTCCAGAAGTATCCATGAGGTCAGCACATGTGCCCTAGATATCCTCATGCCCTGTACTGAGGGTATGTAGGGCAGAGCCAGATGAACCATCACTTCAGTTCTTTCTGTACTGAGGAATCCCCACCTGGGTAGGGGATTCCAAAGCAGAGAGGGGAAGGAGGGTGGGTAATGAAACACCCATAGGGACATGCATCATGAAGAACTCAAGTTACTATTCAAGGTAGGTAACGTCTCTTTCTAGTGTTATTCCCTGTGGGTGCTCCATGCCAGGTGATTTCCAAGCCATAACTCTACTGAGGAAAGAAGGGCTAAATAGACTCCTTTAAACTAGATTGTAGAACAGCTAATCCCACAGGAATGAATCGGTGCATAAGTAGACAGGTTTCAGAGTAGCAGCCGTGTTAGTCTGTATTCGCAAAAAGAAAAGGAGTACCCGTGGCACTTTAGGAAATGCATCCGATGAAGTGAGCTGTAACTCACGAAAGCTTATGCTCTAATAAATTTGTTAGTCTCTAAGGTGCCACGGGTACTCCTTTTCTTCTTGGTGCATAAGTAGCTGCCTTACTAATGTCCACAATGGGCATTTTAGACAGCCTACGCTCTGTTGAATGAATTCTAATATTAACAGCTAGATCTACTTCCAGAAGTTCATACAATGCCTTTTGCAACCTATAATCCAATTAGACAATCTCCGAGATTAGGCTGGAGTCTTTCATTCTCTAAATTATCACCATAAAAATCTTGGGGAACTTCCTAAAAGGTTTGGTCTTCTGAAGATAAAAAGCTAAAACTCTCCTAAAATTTAGTGTGTGTAGGGCAGCCCCTTTTACATTAGCATGAGATTTGGAGAAAAATATTGGAAGGTGGATTTCTTGATTGATATGAAATCCTGTGACATCTTGGGGAATAAAATTCGGATGCAGATGAACTGAAACCTTATCTTGATAGTGTGTCAGACTGGGGAAAGGGGGTGGTTGATCATACATCACCCTAGTTCTTCTTCAAGTCATGTCCCTATGGGTGCTCCGCATCATGATATGCCCACCCCTGTATACTCTTGATCAGAGATTTTAGTCAGCAGTGTCACTGGGTCCATGCCTGCATCCTAGATTCATTCATGCCTTGATACAAGGGTAGATACAGAGGGGCAGATCCACCATCGCTCCACTTCCTTCTCAGCCAGCTGGGGCTTGAGACTGAGCATCTCAGTATCATTTTTGGTAGCATGTGGCTTGCTACATCTCTCCTTATATTTTATTTCTTCTCAGTATTTTCTTTATTTCAGTGAATTTAGCACAGTCTGTACTTGGGGGCGGGGGAGGGCTTGTACCCTGTTCTCCCCCATCTATTTTTTTGCTCACTTGGGCCTTCTTGTTTTTTCTGGGGCCTTGATCCCTGGTCTCAAGTTCAGGTTATGCCCACCACTCCGGACTTCAAACCCTGCTAGATCTGCCTCAGGGAAACCCACATTCCCTCAAAATGTAAGATCTGCTCAGGATTTAAGAGCACTGAAGCAACTGAAGAAAGACAGATAAATTCCTGTTCATGGAGCAATCTTTGAGACCCGTGGGGAAGTCACTCCCCTGTACATCAGAGCAGCAATCTGCCTCCGCCTCTTTGATAACCAAAGACTGTGGGGTCTAAGGTACCTCCTATGCCTTTGAAGAAGAAAAGACTCTGCTCCACAGAGCAGGATAAGAGAGGGGGAATATCACTCCTATGGTCTGGATCTCAGGGGAACTCCCATCCCAGTAAGGGTACTGCTGAGGCTCCAATTCCTTCCAGTACCGACACTGTGGCACTGTCCAAGACACCGCGGCACTGTCCAAGACACCGCATACTGAGAAGTCGTCTAGAACAGGGGTTCTCAATCTTTTTCTTTCTGAGCCCCCCCCATCACCCAACATGCTATAAAAAGTCCATGGCCCACTTTTGCCACAACAGCTGCTTTTCTGCATATAGAAGCCAGGGCCGATGTTAGGGGGTAGCAAGCAGGACAATTGCCTGGGACCCCACGCCGCAGGGGTCCCCGTGAAGCTAAGTTGCTCAGGCTTCGGCTTCAACCCCAGGTAGCAGGGCTCAGGGCCCCAGGCTTCAGCCCCGCATAGAGAGGCTTTGGCTTTTTTCCCTGGGCCCCAGCAAGACTAACACTGGCACTGCTTGGCAGACCCCCTGAAACCTGCTCACTGCCCCACAGGGGGCCCCGGACCCCTGGCTGAGAACCACTGGTCTAGAGCAGTATTGTCTTCGGCACTGGACTCAATGCTTTCCAAACCAACGTAGACTGCCAATGCATACAGACAGAACTTCGGTACCATCCTTGGTACCACTTGCCATATTGACTCCTGAGGGCCTGTCCCTTGGGCAGAAGGGGTGGGTCTGGGGGTCAGCCTCCCCCAGACAGCCCATCTGCGTTGCCTGGCCCCCACCACCTGGGGCTCCGGTGGCAATTTAAAAGGGTCTGGGGCACCGGCTGCTGCCACGGTAGCAGCGGCAGAGGCTGGGAGCCCCAGGCCTTTTTAAATGAAACACTCCAGTCTAGTCTCAGAGATTGTCTAATTAGATTATAGGATGCAAAAGGTTTTGTATGAACTTCTGGAAGTAGAATCACCTGTTAATATTAGAATTCATTCGACAAGAGCATAGGCTGTCTAAAATGTCCATTGTGGATATTAGTAAGGCAGCTACTTATGCACCAATTCATTCAGGACAGGATTAGAATTCAAAACTTGACAAATTGGAGAATTGGTCTGAATTCATCAAGATGAAATTCAATAAAAATAAATCCAAACTACTTCATTTCAGAAGGAAAAAAAATCAAATGCACAACTACAAAATGAGGAATAATTGGCTAAGTAGCAGTACTACTGAAAAGGATCTGGTGGTTATAGTGGATCACAAATTGAAAAGCACTGAAAGGAACTCTGAACGCTAAGACCAAGGAAATAGTGGACACAGAAAAATAGAACACGAATGCAGACAAAGCAGCGAAAAGCAATGCAAGGAAAGATTAATGGGGATGTGCTGCAGACTGGGCAGCTGAAGCTGAAGCTGCAGCTTCTGCTCTTCTAGGAAACCAAAGAGTCAGTAAAATAGTGTGTGGAAACCTCAAAACAGGAAATGGGCCAATAAAAATCCAAGATTGAGAAATGCTTACAACTGAGGTAGGAAGAAAGAAAGAAACAGATTGGCATAGCATTTGAAAGATAGACCAACATACAGATCTGATCGACTTGATATTAACATTGGTCCAATAGTGATGTCAGAAGCACAAGCTGCAATCAAGAAGCTGAAAGACAACAAAGTGGTGAGAGATAATCAAACCACAGCAGAAATGCCCTGGGCCACATCTCCTGGCTACAGTACTCCAACCCCCCCCACACACACACACACGAGGAGATACAAAATACTGTTGAGGACCTTCCTTTTGAGGGACCCAAGTTGTTTAGTTCTCTCAAAGACACTAGAACCTCTGGGCAGTTATACACCTGAAGCAAAAGGAAAATACAGAAGGTTATAGATGGCTCAATGATCTCTTCTGGTCCACTACTAGCTGTGCCACCAGGAGAAAACCCAGAAGACCCATCTCTTCAGGAACCTCACAACCACCAACAGCCTCAAAATGTCAATTTTCAGCCCCTGGTCAAGGATCACAAACTACCAGCTCCAGATCTTATGTTGTACTAGCTCCCTGCTTTCCCTGGTATGAGGATCATCTTTCCCATTTTTTACCTTCCTGGGAGCTCATCACCTCAGACAGATGGTTCCTGAAGCTGGTTTTCACAGGCTATTCCATCCAATTCAGCTCTTACCACCCCCTCCACCTTCTCCCTGTCCTTCTTCAGGGACCCTTCTCACAAAGATCTCTTGAAGCAGGAGGTACAATCCTTCCTAATGCTGGGGGTGATTGAACCTGTTCTACCGGACTTCATCCAAAAAAGTGCTATTCTTGTTATTTCCTAGTCCCTAAGAAAAATGGGGGGAGAGAAAGAGGGGGAGACCAATTCTGGACCCCAGGACTTTAAACATCTTTGTCTGCTCTCAACAGTTCAGAATGGTAACCCTAGCAACAATAATTCCCTCTCAGATCCGAGAAATTGGTTTATTTCCCTCGACCTTCAGGATGTTTATTTTCATGTTGCCAATCATCCCTCACACAACTACTTTCTATATGTTGTGTCAGGCAGGGACCGCTACCAATATCTTGTCCTACCCTTTGGCCTGTCCACTGCCCCAAGGGTGAAGTTCTCTTTACCAAAGTTCTGTTGGCCACAGCAACCTATCTTTACCAGACGGACATAATTATCTTCCCCTGCCTGGATAATCGGCTCCTCAAAGTCTGCTCACTTCTCAAAGTGTAGACAGCAACCAGCAAGGCACTGCTCTGTTTCATTCTCTAGGTCTCCACCTCAGTGTGGGAAAGTCTACCCTAAAACTCACACAATGTATAGACTTTATCAGGGCCACGCTAGATTCCTCTTCCATCAGAGTGCACTTACCAGGGACAGATTTACCACATTGTCAAACCTTCTTTCAACAATTCAGCAGAGCCCACAAACCAGTGCAAAGGCTTGTCTACAACTTCTGGGCCATTTGGTAGCCTGTATGTTCATGACTTCTTTGCTAGACTTCGCTTAGATATGTTCATGGAGGATAGGTCCATCAATGGCTATTAACCAGGATGGCCAGGGATGGTGACCCTAGCCTCTGTTTGCCAAGAGCTGGGAATGGATGACAGGGGATGGATCACTTGATTATTACCTGCTCTGTTCATTCCCTCTGAAGCACCTGGCATTGGCCACTGTCAGAAGACAGGATACTAAGCTAGATGGACCTTTGGTCTGACCCAGTATGGTCATTCTTATGCTCTTGGTGTCTCCAAGCATAGTTGATCCCCCAACAGACACAGTTTATCCAAGAGGTTGTCCATATCCAAGATGGTCCTCAATTCTATGAACTGGTCGAAGGACCCAAAAGAGGTGTGTGTGAATTCTGTTTGTACAGCCTCCTCCCATGAGGATTGTCACTATGAGCTCTCTTATCCCACTGTACCGGGGTGGGGGATTGACAGGCCAGGCTCTGGTGAAGAGTTCACGGATTTCTCCATGAGAAACCTGTGTAGCTCTCTCTCTCTCTCTCTCTCTCTCATTTTGGGCATCTTCCTCTTGAAGGATCTATAAATGCTGCACTTAGAAGGGATATATGATTCCTCTAAGCAGTAAAGGCAGGTCATATGACTATCACTTAAGCAGACACCTCCCCTACAAATGTCATACACCTTGCAGCTAGGAAATCTATACATTTCTTCCCTAAAAATATAAAGACTTCTTACCCTTCCAAGCAGCACAATACCGCTATTTTTCTCCCTGCTAGCAAGGCTGGTAAACAAAGAGGCTCTCTCCCTCTCAGGAAGGAGGGGTAAGGGAAGTACTAGAATAAAATAAGAAACTTCCCCATAAATGAAATATATTCAGATAGAACCCTAAAACATTCTCATTAACTGACACACAATCTAACAGTAAAAAACCCACCCAACGACAAAACACTGGACCCCTGGAACCAGGGTGGGATTGTACTTGGCCCGCCAGCCTCAGCAACTGTCCATGCCACTATGACCACACTGCTATTTTTAGTGCACTAACTTGAGCAGAGCTAATGCGCATCTACCAACCTGCACTGGGAAAGGTCCTTCCAGTTTTTTGTGTAGCTACCTTAAAGAACTAGCTGCACTGACTGCCCAGCACTCCACCTCGGGCAAAAGGCACCTGAGATGGAAACAATGAGGCGCTTGGTCCAGTACTGCCCTGTATACACTCAGTACAGGACATGAAGACAGTTAGGAAGCATGCATGGACCGCATGGACCACATGGACACGGCTCACAAGAAAGCTCTGATCAAAGGCACATTGGGTGCATGCGCACCTAAAGTGGCTCACCCATAGGGACTGTCAGTAGAAAAAGAATCCTCAGTTATTGGCTGATCAAATGCAAAAATATTTCCCTCAGGAGACACTTTCCTGGGGCTAGGGGGAAAAGAAAATCATTCTCTCTTTCCCTTAAATCAAACTAATCCCATTAGCCAGGAAGAAAATAACTACTAATGTAATTTAGAAAGTCACTTCTCTGAAATTCCTGTAGAACTCTCCTCTATTGTGTTTTTTTTCTCAGCTGTCTCCATTTCTTGCTGGGCAACAACTTGCTCACTTACCTGATGTTTGAATATTATCCAGGTCATCCAGGGTGTTCAGAAACTTATTTGACTCTTCTGGGATATTAAAGAATATATGTTTCCTCTATGTATGGTCTGCAATTTGGATGGATGAGTGTGTGCAAGTTTGATATCTGTCTCCTTTCTGGCATCAGAAAAGAATGTATCTTATCATAGAGTCATAGGACTGGAAGGGACCTTGAGAGGTCATCTAATCAAGTCCTCTGCACTCATGGCAGGACTAAATATTATATAGACCATTCCTGACAGGTGTTTGTCTAACCTGCTCTTAAAAATCTCCAATGATGGAGATTTTACAACTTCCCCAGGCAATTTATTCTAGTGCTTAACCACCCTGACAGTTAGGAAGTTTTTCCTAATGTCCAACCTAAACCTCCCTTCCTGCAATTAAAGCCCATCGCTTCTTCTCCGATCCTCAGAAGTTAAGAAGAACTATTCTTCTCCCTCCTCCTTGTAGGTACTTGGAAACTATTATCATGTCTCCTCTCGGTCTTCTCTTTTCCAGACTAAACAAACCCAATTTTTTCAAATCTTTCTTCATAAGTCATGTTTTAATTTTTGTTGCTCTTCTCTGGACTTTCTCCAATTTGTCCACATCCTTCCTGAAATGTGGTGCCCAGAACTGGACACAATACTCCAGTTGAGGACCAATCAGCATGGAGTAGAGCAGAAGAATTACTTCTTGTTTCTTGCTTACAACACTCTTATTAATACATCCCAGAATGATGTTCACTTTTTTGCAACAGTGTTACACCATTGACTCATATTTAGCTTGTGGTACACTATGACCCCAGATCCTTTTCTGCAGTACTCCTTCCTACGCAGTCATTTCCCATTTTCTATGTGTGCAACTAATTGTTCCTTCCTCAGTGGAGTACTTTGCATTCGTCCTTATTGAATTTCATCCTATTTACTTCAGACCATTTCTCCAGTTTGTCCAGATCATTTTGAATTATTATCCTATCCTTCAAAGCACTTGCAACCCCTCCCAGCTTGATATTGTCCATATCTTTATACATTATGGAGTTCAATACTCTAGGAAAGCTCCATAACTTCTTCTCTATCTCAGAGGTGTATACAATTAGGACTAGATTGTTCCTAGCCCTTACATAGCCATTAAAGTGAACAGGAATTCCCCCACATTGGGCAGCCGCATCAGGTGTATCATGTATCCCCACTGCAGTTCTTGGGAGAACACAGGGGTTATACTGGAGATACTCTTCCCCAGAAGCAAGTGTGTGGGGCAGTAGGAAGAGCTGTGGTTGCATCTCCTATATATCACTCAGCAAAGACCATCTCCAGGAGAGAGAGACCTGTTGCGTTGAGGAGGGAGATGTCCCAAAAGGAAAAACAGGCTGCAACAAGGCCATTGCTAATAGAGAAATGAGAAGTCTCAGTTCCTTTTCTAAATAAGATAAGAAGGGTAAAATATCTCCCTACAGGTACCATGCAGTCTATAACTTTCCAAGGGAAGAACAGTAAAAATATTGCAACAGATCAAAACTTCTACTAGAGAAAAGTCTGGGCAACCCACATATAAACAAACATGTTTTGGAGAGAGGAGATTTGGGCCTCAATTGCTTCGAATACAGGTTCTGGGGTGTGGAGAGTCTAAGACAGAAATCCCTTGTGGAGGCCAAATCCAAGCAGTTATACTTAGCAGATGTGTGGAGAGAGGATCTTGTCACTGCTTTGTAAAATGTCTGCAATGAAGAAATCTCTGCAACAGACTGAGTGAGTCTATACATGACCTTCCAGCTTTAGTCATAACAAAAAGAGATGAATTCAGGACGTGGTCCTCTTTGTAACAGCATTGCTCAGAGAGCTGTTGTCAATTAAACAAAAAGCTAGATGGTGTGTATGATGTTGCACCACCTAATGCTTTATGGAAATATGCTTATGAAAGTAAATATGATATAACTGGAATATGTTTTATGCTACATATGCCATGTGACATATCTCTGTAAAGATTATGATCTACTGAATATATTCATCCTATTTGTATGCATGTATCATTTTTGTATTCAAAGTTATGAATATGGCTATGTACTTGTTTAATTTTAAGTAGCCTCACTGAAGCAGTTGGTCAGCTTCTTGAGAAAAGACTATTCTCAGTAAGTGCCCAATCAAGAAACACTTAAGATAACAAGGAACTTGGAGACACCAATCCACATCTGAGCTTTCTTGGGAATGTGGCCTGGCTGGTAAGGAACTCAGTCATGTATGGACAGACATGTGACTTGCCTGTATGACTCCAAAACTCTATCTTGGAGCTGGATTCTGGATAGGAGAGAGGAGGGGGTCTCAACCCACAAAAGAGTCTATTTAAGCCCCTGGGAGACCCCTCCATTTGGTCTAGAGCTGGCTCAAGAGATAGCCACTCCACCCCCAAGGAGACCTGAAAGAAAATGGAACAAAGGACAGTAACCACAGGGGTGTGAGTGATTGCTGGACCCAGACTAGAAGGAGGCTAGTCTGTAAGAGAAACTTATTGGAACATCTCTGAGGGTGAGATTTAGTTTGTAGTCACTTTCTTACTGTATTAGGTTTAGACTTGCGTGTTTTATTTTATTTGTTTGGTAATTTACTTTGTTCTGTCTGTTATTACTTGGAACCACTTAAATCCTACTTTTTGTATTTAATAAAATCACTTTTTACTTATCAATTAACCCAGAGTATGTATTAATACCTGGAGGGGGGCAAACAGCTGTGCATATCTCTCTATCAGTGTTATAGAGGCAAACAATTTATGAGTTTATCCTGTATAAGCTTTATACAGGGTAAAACAGATTTGGGTTTTGGACCCCATTGAGAACTGGGTACCTGGGTGTTGGAGACAGGAACACTTCTTAAGCTATTTTTAGTTAAGCCTGCAGCTTTTAGGGGATGTGGTTCAGACCTGGGTCTGTGTTTGCAGCAGGCAAACATGTCTGGCTCAAACAAAGCAAGGTTCTGGAGTCCCAAGCTGGCAGGGAAAATGGGCTTGGGGGTAGTCTCAGCATGTCAATTGGCAGTCCCAAGGGAGTTTCTGTGATCCAACCCATCAAGCGTGACAAAGCATCACTCTTAATATGAGACATACATGGACCAGATTATAAAAAACAATATTCTGTGGTTAATATTTTCAATTCTTCACCCACAAAATGTAAAAAGTACAATCTCTTCTTCAAATTTAAGGTTAGAAGGGATACTTGAGGCTGGTTATCCTAGAGGGAAAGAATCAACATTGCCTGGGTCAGCCTGTGCTTTCCCATTATTTCTATTGGATGCTTTGAATTTTCATGTTGTCAAAAATTTGTCAGGGGGAGTGGCTTTTTTGAAAGAAGAAGTTGCTGGTACATTTTCAGACTCTTAAATACGTCTTACTGATGTCTCTTTCCTTGCAATAAGAAGAAATTTTATATGAGATGTACACCAAATATTTTTCTAAATGTTTATTACATATTTGCCAGTATTACAGTACATTTCACCAAGTTGCAGGACAAAACATAAGATCTCGTCAGACTTTTTGTCTCCAGGAACTCAGCTGGAAATATTTTCCAAGAGAGAGACTGATATTATAAAAAGTGCGAGGACACAAAACACCCAAGGCAACTCCACCACCTCTCCCTGCCCACACATTCACCACACCCTGAAAGCGACAAGCCAAAGGAGCATTTGTTGGATTCGTTGGGAGAAGGGGTCCTAGACCTAAGCAGTGTTTGGTCAGTGACTGCTTGAAGCATGTGGTGAGAGAATGACTTTGAAATCTAATGTAGCTTCTTAAGTAAGGCATAAGTAAACATTTTATCTCTATTTTTCTTGTAACCATTTCTGACTTTTATGCTTCATTACTCGTACTTATTTAAAATCTTATTTTATTGTTCTATCTAATCCAGTGTGTTTAAATTGAAGTGTTTGGGAAATTCTACTTGGAGTGGCAAGTTATAAGCATATTATTAATTATTAAGTATTTATTAATTATTATTCTGCATTAATATTTCTGTGGGAACTTTAGAATTAATTCAACAGCTAAAGTGAATTTTAAGCTACTCCATGAATAGGGAGATTTCCTAATATGTATGCAGCTGAAAGAAATCTGAGCTAGCTATATTACTGCCATAATACAATGAACTTGTACAGTGAGGTGACTGCTTTGAGATTCAGAAATGTGCAGATCTGCAGCCTGCCCAAGTGCCTGAAGGATTCATTTCTGTCTTTCAAAAGGAGCAGAGACCTGAAAAGAGAAACGTGTCACAACTGTCACTTTTAAGAATAAAGAGTTTCAAATTTGGTGTTCAATTGCCACTGGTCAACAATAACTTGCTAATAGTGCAAAACCTAGGTGAAAAATCATTGTGCTGTGCTGGTTACACTCCCAATGCCAGTATGGCACAGCACCAAGAGTGTGCATGGTTCCATGATATTAGCACTTGTGCAACAAACAGACCCAGGAATTGAAGAGGAATTAGGTAACTCTTTATTTCGGTGTATAAGGAATGTCATAGTTTCAGAGACAACTGCACCTTTGATCCCCCTCCTGGTCTTCCTCGAGGGCGCCCACTTAAGTTTCAGGCTCCCAGCCCTCACCTCCCTCAGTTTTATGGGGTCCTAGTAAGCCCAAGTCTTTCCAACCCTTCTGCAAGGGTTGGTGCCCCCTCGGGCAGAAAGCCCTGTCCATTTGCTGGATCAAAAGAAGGCTGGATCAGTTCAGACTCAGCCTTTTGATGCCAAAAGCCCTTTCCTCGACCATTGGTCTCTGGAAAACCCTGTTGGTACCAGTAGATTCAGACCTTCCCAGGGGTTGGGACCTCTCTGGATGTTTTTACAGCTTGAGTGATTCACCTAAATGACCAACCCCCCCCCCCCACTGATTGTAGTTCCTGGAGCAGCTGAGATGACCCCTCCCCTTGGAGTTGCATACAATCCTTGGCCCACAATGATACAGAAAGCATTCACAACCTTAATACAATATGGTCCCCAAAGATGCTGCATCCGGTTGCAACCTCTGTCATGGTGACAACTGATACTAATAAATGATTTTTTCCCAACCCTACAAACATTTAGGATTAAGGCCTTAATCCATCTGCAATGTCTTTGTACTCTTGAATCATTCCCGTTACTCCCTGAAAGTCCAGGGGCTCACTAATTCCAGCAAAGGCTTCCTGCTTTCCATGTACTGAAGGAGCGTTTCTCTTTGGCTAACTGCTCTTTAAAGTCTCTCGAAACCCTCCAAATGCTCATTGTTACATTCACCTGCCATATTTTATGTTCCTGCCCACTGGCTTCACTGGAGTTGGAAATTGGCTTGTTTAGTTTGAATAACCTCTTGAATCTTGCCATTTAACCCTTCCTGCTTCCTTTCTGGTTTAGCTTTGTGCACCGCCTTCTGCAGCTCTGTGATATAGGTGAGTAAACTCCATGCTGAAGCTAAGGATTGTAATTCCCTCACTTTTGGTTGTAGGGTCTTTACTGTGAGCTTCCCCATTTTTAACAACCTCAGTCCCTCCAAATTTCAGTGTCATCCAGATAGTTCTGGCAGAATCTCTGCCCGAAAGATGTTACACGCAGTATTGTGGTCACTGTCACTAGCTGAACCAACTTCTTTCAGTCAGCCAGGAGTAAATTGAGAACAGCCTCTCCACTGGAACTGGTTATAGAAAATGTCTGGTCCCTTTGTGTTGTTTTTATGATTATATTACAATAGCACCTAGAGGCCTCAACCAGGCTGAAGCCTCACCATTCTCTCTGGGACTCTGAGCAAGGGACTTGCCACATAAGCTTTGTAGCTGTCTGGCCATTTTAAGTTTAGCTAGGCAAAGAAGAAGCTTTCAGCAAGAGTTGCTTGAACTGAAAAAATGGAGTCCTCAATGTACAGAGTAGAGATTCTGTTTCGGCATAGACCCCTGCTGGCTCGGGGGAATTAACCCTTCGTCTCTCATTAACACCTATGATTTGTTAATCCTCTATATGGCCTTTTATCAACCAGTGAAGCCAATATGTAGCAATGCTTAATAGCAGAACAAGTCCAACTTCCCGACAGTGCATCACAAAATTATTCCACATCATTTCTGAACTCCGAGACGTTAGTCTACAGATGAATGTATGACACTTAGATAGAAGACATTCCATCCTCCTTGTACCTGGGTTCTGATGCCTGGATGCTGCATTATGCACAATCGACAAACCAGGTTTTATCTTCTGCAAAACTTCCAATTCTTTGGTTGTTTTTTCATCTATGTGGATTTCTGACAAACTGTGAAAACAAAAAGGAACCATGACAAACAACTATCAACCTAAGGTCAAGCTTGTAAATATTTATCAACTTCTTAATGGAAATGAAGCTTAATAGAACATTGCAATTTTAACCACAGATTAAGTCAGTGTTAAAGTTATAATAAGACTAGACATCTTTAGAAAGTATAGAAATGCAGAATTAAGGTCCTCCAACAACACTAACTCTGCCCTCCTAACACCTGCCATCTTGTGCACCCTCCATGTCAGGTAGATGTGTGTCTAACAGCATCACAGAGTAACGTGTTAAATCTGAGACAGCGTGGCAGTTCAACCAGGAATATCTCAAACCCCACGTTACTGTGGAATTTTGTCTGCAGGCATCTTAAACCCCGTCCAACACACGTCATGCAGCTGAATGTACCTAACTGACTGGCAAGGGCAGAGGAGATGTAAGACGTTCACTGCAGTAGGGAGCTGAATCACTGTGGAGACTGAATGGTCGAAATGGTTGTCAAATATCCAGGGGCCGACCGGAGGAATTTCTATCAGGGAGTGGAGGGTCTTGGAGGGACCTTTGGTGCTTATAGGAAAAAAATCAAACCATTGCTTCGCTTTTCTATTTACCATCTAGACTTACTGTACAAACATGAATGAATTTAGCCCCCAGCACACCTGTGAGATAACCCCATTTAACAGATGAGGTAACTGAAGCACTAAGAGATGACATTTTCCAAAGCCTGTGCAGCCAAACCTGGCAGGCTGGGCAGCTACAAGGGTTTCCTTTTTGCTCCTCTGGAAGCTCATAGTGTTATTTAAAAGAAGGGAGGGTGTTAGTCATACATCAGGGGTCTGGTGGGAGTATGGAACAAAAAGAGAGAACAGTGTGTGGTTAAGGGCAAAGCGGCTCATTTTGAATTGTCAAAGGCCTAGCACGGCTCCCATGGTCCCAGACACATGCTGTTTTCATCACTACAGACCTGGAACTAACTCACAAGGTACAAGTTCACACCCTCACCTCCTGGCCAGGCATTAATTAGACAAGATGCTCCACACCTGGAGACCTCCACTGTGCACTGATTATCAAGGCCCAAAACAGATGCACAAGGAGTCAAGACACTATGGAGAATGACACAGATAGAGCAACTGTGGATTCATGGAAGAGAATTGGGGAGAATGAGAGGGAGGAGAGCCAGAAAGGAGCCCATCAGCAAGCAGAGGAATATTGGGAGGTGCTGACTAAGGCCTTCCAGGAATGGTCTGTGGGCCAGCACCAATTTCAGGACCATTCCCCATAATCAGTATTAAATGTAGAAATGTAATTTTATGTACCACACAGACAGCCAGGGGCACAAGCCAAAGCCTTCAAATGGCAGCTGGGAACCACCACGCAGTCATGTGTTTCTACACAAAATCATTAAGGATATCTGGGAAGCTGAGGAAATTCCTCAGGACTTCAAAGGTGTCATAATTACACTATGCAAAAATGAAGGGAACAAATCTGACTGTGGTAATTATCAGGGTATCTCCCTGCTACCTGTAGGTGGCAAAATCCTAGTCCACATTTTGCTCAATTGGCTTGTCAAAATAGTATCAGAGAAGTTTCTACCAGAGACCCAATGTGAATTTAGATCAGGTCAGAGCACCACAGACATGATTTACTTTTGTGAGACAAATTCCAGAAAAATGCATTCAGCAAAACATGGAACTATATGCTGTCATCATTGATCTTTAAAAACTGTGATCAGAAATGGCCTCTGGAAAATTCTAGAAAAGTTTGGCTGCCCCACCAAATTCATTAATATCATATGTCAATTCCATGAAGACATGACTGGTCAAGTACTCTCTGATGGTGGCTTCTCTAAACCATTTCCCATATCTAATGGGGTGAAACAAGGCTGAACGCTGGCACCAGCCCTTTTTGGTCTCTTATTTGCAACCATTCTGAATTACACAACTGACAACCTTCAAAAGGGCATCTACCCCAGGTACAGATTAAATGGAAAACTCTTCAATCTCCAAAGGCTTGCTGCAAACACAAAAGTTCTTGAGAAACTCATACATGTAGCTCTTTTTCCAGATGAATGTGCTCTATTTAATCAGAGTTAAGCTGTAGGTCATGGTTATCCCTGATAGGTTCTCAGAGGCAACTGTAATAGTCAGAGCGAGCCTGGTGCAAGATCTGAGGCCTGAGCCAGAGGCTGTGAACCAGTGTCAGGCCATGTAGTAAAGCGATGCTTACGAGTTCACTTTCTGGTACATGAACTTGGCAAAGTTGCTGCTAGCATTGCCAAAACATAGGCCCTCCTAAGTGCTAGGCCCTAGATATTTACAAAATACATTCCAGAAGGCCACTACAAATATACCTAGCATAAGATAAGATGTTTTGACAGAATAATGAATAGGGATGTTTTGTCTGAGATATCAGGAATAAGGTACAAGGGGAGGTAACCAGAATGTGGTACGTAAGTTTTGTATCCCAGTTGTTTGTCTCAGTCTATAAATGTTCGGGTACCTCACCTTAATCCTTTATGTGGCCAAGGGGACAGCGGAGACTCCCACTGCTGACTCAGCTGCTCCTTGCCACAGGGCACTCATGTCTTAATGTACTTGTGCAAGTTGTTAGGACTGTGTCTTGAAGGCAATAAACCTGGCCAAGTGCCTTTGTCACTCAACCATGCCTGTGGTCCTTCTCTCTGAGTAACACTGAGGTCTGTTGATATAGCAGGCTGCACTCTCTGCCAGTGCTGATAACATCGGGGCTCCAAGGACAGAAGCACTGAGCAGCTGAAACAACTTAGCAGCCTTGACAGCATCGCAGCAACAACATTCCACCCTTCAGCACTTAATTACAAGAAACATCAGCTAGAATACAAAAGGCAACCCAGGCCTTCAGAAGACTTCACCATTGGATAATCAACCAGCACATCATCAAACAGTCAACAGAACTGATTATATACAATTAAGGGTATGATTCTGTTACAGAGGCCATGGATCCTGCAACTTTCCCAGACCTCTGTGACTTCTGCAGTGGCACAGATGAAGCAGCCATCATCCCTGGGGCCTGCTGGAGCAGCAGACTCAGGACTGAAGTGGTGGGGGAGGGGGGTTGGGTCATCGGGGTTGGAGCAGCTGTCACAGCCAGTCCCCAGGGCCACCGGAGCAGTGACCGGTCCCAGGTCCCTCACAGCAGCAGGCTGGCATGCAGTCCCCTGGAGCAGCTGGCCATCGGCCAGCCCTGGGGCCCCCAGAAAAGCTGGCCGATGGCTGGCCCTGGAGCCGCCAGAGCAGCAGCCCCCAATCGCTCCTCCTGCAGCACTCCCACTGTTAGTCCCCCCCACCCCAGGGTATTTTTAGTAAAATTTGAGGGACAGGTTGCAGGCTTCTGTGAATTTTTGTTTATTGCCCGTGACCTCTCCCTCACTTTTACTAAAAATACTCAAAATAGAATCTAAACCTTATATATAATGCAGCAGTGATAGCGTCCCTTTCATATGGATGTGAAACATGGACAGCTTACCACAGACTTATTAAGCAACTTTAAAAATTCCACATGTGCTCTCTCCACTCCATTCAGAAGGTCAATGGCAAGACAAAGTCTCAATCATTAACATCCTTGAAAAAGCAAAAACCACCACTGAGGCAATGATCTTCCAAGCTCAGCTTAGATGGACAGGTCATGTTATCATAACCAGTAATGACAGACTTTTAAAGAAAGTTCCCTATGGTGAAATGAAACTCAGAAAGCTCCGGAGGGAGAGTCAAAGAAAATGTTTCAAAGACACCCTTGAGCAGAATCTGACCTTATGTGGCATAAATATTGATAACTTTGAAGACACAGCCAAGGGCAGACATGAATGGAGAGCTTCTGTCAATAACAATTGTGAACAGTTTGAGGAAGACAGACAAGAAAAACTGACTGAAAAAAAGAGCCAAGCATCACGCAGTCTTCCATGAGAGCCTGCGTGTTTGTGTGTGACATGTTTGCAGTCTTGTTCCTCATAGGTCAGGCTATACAGCCACAAGAGAACACATGTAATGCTGTGACATCATCAGATATGACAGACAGCCATACATGAGTTCCTCATAGATTTAGCAACGATTGACTGGTTCAGTGTTAGGACGGAAATAGCATTGCTAATGTGTGCAGTACTCATTGGAGGGGTTGGGGGAAGGGTAACCCAATTGCGCTCTTGTATTATTTGGTGAATAGTTTAGAACTCCAGATAAACAGGGGTTTTTTTAATTGTTTTGTAAAGGGTTCACTAGTCAAATATTGACCAAAATTCTACAAATTGGCAGAGAACATTTCAACTAGAGCTGGTTAGAAAATGTTTCCATCCCCTCATCCTCCAAATGTTCACTTGTTAAGTTGGGGGGCGGAGAAAGCCTGAAAAAAACAAAAAAAAACAAAAATATTTTGGTTTTCAGCTGAAAGTTTGTGTGTTTTCAGTGTTCTGTTTCCTGAAGAAAGACTGAGAATTTGAGAGGAAAGCAGATATTGTATGTGAAAATTTCCATTTAGTTCTAAACTAAATTTTCTGTCAAATGAATTTTTGACAAAAAAATTTCAACCAGCCTGTGGCAAACTGCCGGCACTACTATGATGGGTCTCATGCTTTCTCTTCTAAAGGAGGGGAGTGGAGAGGGAGGGACCCGGGCCTGCCCTCTACTCCGGGTCCCAGCCCAGGGGCCCTAGGGATAGCAGTAAACCACTTGAACTAGCGATTCCTTCCCCTGGGCTACTTCCTTTTCCTGCCCTTCAGCTTTGGGGCTTCCTGCCCTCCTTCTGCACAAACCAGGTGTCCCTTTATCTACGGTCTTGGTCTTCTTAGCCCACTGCAGTACTTCTCCAAACTCTCCTCTGCTTCCCTCCAAACTGCTCTCTGCTCCAACACCAATCCACTCTGCTATAAATTAATTAAAGCACCTGAAGCCAGTTACCTGATAAAAAAACCCCTACTTCAATCAGACAAGGGGAGGAGTTGAAGCAAACTTTCTTCCCTCTACAGGGAATAAGGCTCCCTTCTAACACTCTCCTGCTGCCCTGTGGCCATGCTCTATCACAAGCCCTAATTTCAACCAGTTCTGCTGCTGACTTCTACCTGTTAAGCAGGGAACTTGCCCACTGGAGCTGCTGCTACGTCTCTTGGAACACCTCCTGCCTCCCTTCACCCCACTGGCGTGAGCACCATAACCTGACTGTCTCCCATGATGCACCACAGTCTCTTCCTGTGACTGAGTTCTGCAGTACAGGCCCATCATGGGGGACATATGCTGGAAGGGGAATGCAGTCTGTCAAGGTTCCCTCCCCACTCTGAACTCTAGGGTACAGATGTGGGGGCCCGCATGAAAGACCCCCTACGCTTATTTCTACCAGCTTAGCTTAAAAACTTCCCCAAGGCACAAATCCTTCCTTGTCTTGGATGGGTACTGCTGCCACCACCAAGTGAGATAGACAAAGATTCAGGAAAAGGACCACTTGGAGTTCCTGTTCCCTAAAATATCCCCCCAAGACCCTTCACCCCCCTTTTCTGTGGAGGCTTGAGAATAATATACCAACTAAATAGGTAAACCAGATTCTTAAAAAACAGAACTTTATTATAAAGGGAAAAATAGTAAAAGAAGCACCTCTGTAAAATCAGGATGGAAGGTAACTTTACAAGGTAATCAGATTCAAAAACACAGAGCATTCCCCTCTAGGCAAAACTTTAAAGTTACAAAAAACAGGGATAAACCTCCCTCTAAGCATAGGGAAAATTCATAAGATAAATCAAAAGATAATCTAACTCACCGTGCCTTATTTACTTACTCTTTTTGCAATATTGTGACTCATTTTAGGAGAAGGAGTTTTCTGACCTGATGCTTCTCTGCTTCCCCAGAGAACACACACCAAAGAACACACACAAAGCCTTCCCCCACCCCAGATTTGAAAGTATCTTCTTTCCCCATTGTTCCTTTTGGTCAGGTGCCAACCAGGTTTTCTAAGCTTCTTAACCCCTTATAGGTAAGGAGGAATTCTAGGCTACCCTTAGCTATATGTTTATGACACAGCCAATAAGTGAGAATGAGCGGGATGAGAGACCCAAACTACAATTCCCATGGCACACTGCAGCAATTCAGGCAGACACAATGATTAACGTCGACCTGACCTAAAATGAAATGTTTTCATTTGATTTTCCTAACACACACACACACACACACACACACAGTTTTCCCATGGAAAATTTCAATTCTGAAGAAACCAACATTTTCTATCAGTGGGAACTTCCAGACCAGCTCTACTAACTGCTGTACAAACACTTGGGGAGACACTGTCCCTGCCCGGAAAATCACACATACACGGGGGAGAATTCTCCCTCCTTCTACAGTACCTGCACACTGCTGGAGCAGCATACAGGGCAGCAACTGCCCCTTAGCAGGTGGGGGGGGGCAATTCCCCCACTGCTAGCATTGTGCCCGACAGTCACAGGTTGCTTTGTGCAAGCCCCGGTGTTGGAGGCGGCAGGTTACCTAAGTTACACTGTCGGCTGTTTCAAGCCCTGACCAGCCTGGAGTCAGAGTGGCATAAAGGAGGCTTAA
The DNA here is from genome assembly GCF_009764565.3 of Dermochelys coriacea. NCBI lineage: Eukaryota > Metazoa > Chordata > Testudines > Dermochelyidae > Dermochelys > Dermochelys coriacea. Next base: position 12,277,950 of record NC_050073.1, on the reverse strand, counting down.
AGCCACTTTGGTCCCCCCTCCTAGGTTGCACTTATGTGCGCAGTGCTTTCTGGAGGCACAAAACACACTCCCATCCTCGGCCCGTACAGATCATCCCAGTTCACCTGATTAGTCCATGTAGTCGATACACAGCTAGGTGACCGGAAGACCCGTGCACACTGCAACGGATTCTTTTGATACAGTAAACCTGAAAAAAGAAAAGGAGTACCCGTGGCACCTTAGAGACTAACAAATTTATTAGAGCATAAGCTTTCGTGAGCTACAGCTCACTTCATCGGATGCATTTGGTGGAAAAACCTGGAGTCACTTACTCGAGCTTCTCTAACTTGCAGTTTGGATGTTTCAGTCCTTCACACAGAAGCTTCAGTCCTGAATAACTCAGGTTATTACCACCACTCAGGTTCAACTCTCTCAGGGACCGGTTAGTGCTGAACAGAGAAGAGAGATCTCCACAGCAAGCATCAGTCAGATGGCAATGCCAAACCCTGCAGAGATGGAGATGTGCACAGCGAACAGACAGTAGGGTGACCAGATTTCCTGATTTTATAGGGACAGTCCCAATCTGAGGCTTGGACATGGATTTTCATGTGGCTGTTACGAACGTTTGTGTACAACCATAAGATGTAATGTACAAAACCCACATTTACCTGCCCAAATGTCTGTGCTCACTATTAAGTAATTGTATATCCAGTTGCTCCTGCAAATGCAGGTGATTTCATAAGTGAAAATAGGACCTCAAAATATTATCAGTGCAAAATTAAACAGGACTTTTGCAAAGGCTGGTCTAACAAGGAAAGTATCAAGGAACTCAGCAAGGACTTACACTAATTTCTGCAGTTTACAGTTGGGATGTTTCAGTCCTTGACACAGAAGTTTAATTCCTGAATCTCCCAGTTCATTCCCACTCAGCTCCAGCTTAGTCAGGGACTGGTTTGTATTGAGGGCAGCAGAGAGATCCCCACAGGAAGCAGCTGTGAGATGGCACTGCCACAACCTGCAACGGGAACAGAGAGAGAAATAACCATCTCCTTCCAGGAAGGGGTCAGTATTTGCTTTACTTAATGCAGTGACACTTCCTTCTTTCTGGTAACTGGGTAGTTTCAGTGTCTATAAGGTCTGTATACATGTCACCCATTGCATTTTACTTATTAAAATTAATTACATGATGAATCCCTGACTCAGATTTTATTTGTGCACAATGCAAGAAGATTTTCAGAATATTCCAGACAGAGTGTGGGTCATCATCCGAGATTGCTATAACACAAAATATATGGCAGAATGTGGGTAAAACACAGAGCTGGGGACATACAAATTTAATTAACACATTATTTTTAATAAGCGTCGTCAGCATGGAAGCATGACCTATATAATGGTGGCCAAAACATGAAGGTGCATACGAATGTTTAGCATATCTGGTATGTAAATACCTTGCAATGCCAGCTACAAAAATGCCATGCAAACATTTGTTCTCACTTTCAGTTGACATTGTAAATAAAAAGTGGGCAGCATTATCTCCCGTAAATGTAAACAAACTTGTTTCTCTGAGCAATTGGCTGAACAAGAAGTAGGACTGAGGAGACTTGTAGGCTCTAAAGTTTTACATTGTTACAATCTACATTTGTAATTTGTGCTTTCACAATAAAGAGATTGCACTATGGTACCTGTATGAGGTGAATTGAAAACTAATATGTTTGGTTTATCATTTTTACAGTGCAAATATTTGTAATAGTAATAATATAGAGTGAGTACTGTACACTTTGTATTCTGTATTGTAATTGAAATCAACATACTTGAAAATGTAGGAAAGCATCCAAAATATTTAATAAATGTCAATTGGTATTCTATTGTTTAACAGTTTGATTAAAACAGTGATTAATTTTTTTAAGCATGATTAATTTTTGAGTTAATCATGTGAGTTAACTGTGATTACTCGACAGCCCTAGTATCAAGCACATTTACACCTGTATGACTGCGTCTACCCTTGCAGGATGAATCAGTCTTGGTAAAGTGGAGAGCAAGCTGGGGACTAGGAGGGAGAGGGAGGAGGCAGGTCACACTGGATTTTAAGGAAGGGTTACAAGGCGCCTGAGTTTGTGGTTATGGAATTCAATAAGAATGGAAAAGTCGAGCTGCTTGGCTAAGATGGTAGCAGAACTGAAGGAAGTCAGCACAGTGGCTGTACTCCCACCACTGATGCTCACTGAAGGATCCATCAGCACCACTTCCTGTCCTACATGTGTTGTCACATCCTTCTCCTGCTGAGTTTGCAAGACATGGTATTTATTACTGATTAATAAATATTTGCATTGCAGTAACATGTAGAGACTTCAACCAGGTCTAGGCCCCAGTGTCCCAGGTGCTGTACAAAAATATGACACTCTCTGCCTCAAACAGCTATTAGGCTAAAAGCTAGGACAAAGCAGGTGGGTGAAACAACACAGAGATGAGTGAAAAAGTCACATACTAACAAAATATAGCACTGGGTTACTTACAGCAATATCTGCAGTTTACAATGTGGATGTTTCAGTCCCTCACACAGATGTTTCAGTCCTAAGTCTCCCAGTGTATTGGCACTCAGATCCAGCTTTTCCAGGGGCCAGTTTCTAAAGAGGATCTTAGGAGAGAGGTCCTCAGGGAAAACAGATGAGAGTTTGCAGCTGGACAAGCTGAAGGGAAGAAATGAACAGATCAAAGTTACCTCTGCACTGTATGAAACAGTTACTAACCGTGCGTGGTTGGTGAACTCTCCATTCAAAGAGGCTAGCCCCATGCAGCACATGAGGCCCGCCGCTACCCCACCCCACCAGAGCCAGAGTAGCCCCGAGCCCTCCATTGTGGCTTGAGCCCCCCCAAATCCCACATTTCAGCCTTAGCCCCGCCTGCTCGGGTTCCAAGCCACTGGCCAGCCCGGGCATTAAGCTCCGGGCCACTGGCCTGAGCCAAGCCCACACCAGCTTCAGGGGAGAGGCGGAGCGAGAGCGGGGCCTCAGGGCACAGGGTGGGTGGGGCCATGGCCTGGGTTTGGGGAGGCTTAGCCTCCCCTGGTCTATTATATCTGTGGTCCATGTTACTAACAGTTCTGTAACTGTTGTTCTTCAAGATGTATTGCACATATCCTTTCCACTTTAGAAACATCTGCAAGTCCAGTGCACTGTTGTCAGAGATTTTTCCATCAGCAGGGGCGGCATATGGGTCCTCCACTGGCACGCGCTGCCGTGTGATGGTATAAAGGCTGGAGCTGCCCCTGACCCTCCTCAGTTCCTTCTAACCAAAAAGACTAGCTATAGAGGGATAGGAGGGTGGGATGTGGAATGGACACATGTAACACATCTTGCAGAACAACAGTTACAGAACAGGTTAGTAATTGTTCTTCTTCGAAACAAAGTGGAAACCTAAAGTGGACCACACATGTGCTGTCACTCAAAGAGCCACCGCTTAGTGATAGATTCCATCTGGGGACTTCCATAGTTTCATAGAGTTTAAGGCCAGAGGGGACCACCAGATCATGTTGTCTGACCTCCTATAGATCACAGGCCACGACACAGCACCAGGACACCCCTATATTAATCCCAAAGACTTTAGTTAGCCCAAAACATTTCAGTCCTCAGGAAACTAAACTGTTGTGCACCAGTGGCAGAGAACAAGAGAGACTGAGGTGCCACCATGGCTAAGGCCCTCGCAAAGGCAGGGATGAGATTTCACGAGATATACCCAGACGCTATCAGCAGGTGATCCACGCCCCACACTGCAGGATATGACAACCCCTTTCCCCCCACCCCTGCCAAAGTCCCTGCCAATCTGCCTGGGAGAAATTCCTTCCTGACCCCAAGTCTGAAGATCAGTATATGACTGAGCATGTGAGCAAGACACCCCAGCCAGGCATCTTAGACAGATGGTTTTGTAGCATCTCAGAGCACTGGTCCACTCTATCCAGTGTCCCATCTCCAGCTGGGCCTAATCTCTGATGCTACAGAAGAAGGCAGAAAAAACCCAGACTACACCAAGCCAGTTGTATATTGAAAAAAATTCGTTCCTGACCCCTGCAGCATGAGATTTCATTTGATTATCGTCATCATCTGAATGCAGAGCTGCCAGCAGCTTTATGAGCATGTTGAGGCAATGCAGGCACAGTATGAGTGAGGCATGTGGTCTCGTCTGGAGGAGCTCTGACCATCTGGTCAATCCAGAGGTTTACAGCTGGGACAGCCTGACCCCCAGAGATTTTTTTCAATGCACCCACCCCAAGCCTATCAGGGAGCAGGAGCCTGCTTCCATCTCTAGGGAGCCTAAAATTTAATTCTGGGGGACTGAAAATCATGCATCCGATGAAGTGAGCTGTAGCTCACAAAAGCTTATGCTCAAATAAATTTGTTAGTCTCTAAGGTGCCACAAGTACTCCTTTTCTTTTTGTGAATACAGACCAACACGGCTGCTACTCTGAATTCTGGGGGACTGAAAACTATGGCTAAAACTTCCCAGTACAGTTACACTAGGGAGACAGGACAGCTTAATGACACTTCAGGAAACATGGGCCTGATAACTAGGGACTTGATCCTGCAATCCTGCCTCACACAAACAGTCCTTACTACTAAATAATTAATTACTAAGTGAAGCAGTGTCTCCTGGACTTCCCAAAGACTAATCACATGGAGACGATATTACAGGATCAGATTCTAGCAGCATTCTCACACCAGAATACATAAATGGATAATCTTGATGATTTACACGTTTTTGCCTAGAAAACAATATACCCTTCTGACAAAATACTCATCTACCTTACCTTCAGAAACATGAAAAACATGGACATGATTGATTAATAATTGTGACTGTAATTTATCCTTGTCCTCTCTCTCCCGCCCCCTCCCCTTTCTGCTCCCCTACCCGCAATCTGTGTGTTATGCTGACTTGTAATGCTTGGTTTTCACCTAGATTGCTGTTCCCTTGAACCATGGTAGCATGTTCAGGGGAGTGGGGTGGGTGGTGGTCAGATGGCTGAGAAGTATGCACAGGTGGGCAGGTGCTGAGAGTGGGACAGAACAGACAGAGGTGGGGATGAAATGAAAAGCAGAAACAGAGCAAGTATGATTAACTTTTGTTCAGTAAAGGACAAAACACGTTTCACATTAGAAAGACAGATTAAAATAAATAACATGACTATCTCGAGTGGGAGGGTCAAAGTGTGCTAAGGAACTTTAGTGCGTGGCAGCAGGCCCCACACAGTCAGTTGGTGCACGGCTCCCCCGCTTGCTGCACATTAACCCTAAGAAAGAACAGTGGCATTTGTAGTACCTGCACAGAGCCATAGTTTAGCCAGGCCACCAGGGGGCCATACGTGAGAAGAATACAAGTTTTCAGCCAGCAGGAAATGAAGATCACTTGGTGACTTACCCTAGTGTCCCAAGTCTCTGTGCATTCAACAATCACCTCACTGTCCCCAGGAGACAATTTAAGGAAGAGAACAGAGGACATTTGTTCTCTTAGGGGCAAATCCAGTACCTTTCCCAGTGGCCACAGAGCAACCTTGTATTCATCTGTGCAGGGGTATGCTGGGTATGTGAGATGCAGTGCAGAGGGTGGGTCTCTCTCACTATTAGTATTAGGCTGGATTAGTTTCTGTGAAGAAACTCCACAGCCGCTCTGTGCCCTGGGTGAGGAGGATTCCTCCACCTTGTGCATCAGCCCAGCAGCTGGCCTACTTACAGGGCAGGGGCAGAGACAAGGGTTTGCCACACAGTTAGTTTAGTGGTTTCATGGAGTTTGATCCCAAACTCAGGATAGCCTTCTAGGGGCACAAAGCTCTAAAGATGTAGAGCAGGTTGCACAGAGGAGCCAAGAGGCCAGTGAAGAAGCTTGGCAACATGTGACCTCCAGAAGAGGTAAGCGGAATGTCCGGGTTCCAGTAACACAGACACAGGTAACTAACCGCTTTCATGTTCTCTCCACAGGTACCAATGCGGAGAGTGGACCAGATGATATGTCTGGGGGGAGAAAGCAGAAGGAGACTCCGCTGGTTGGGAGGCATGAGATGCGATGTCCTGAGGTTGGAGGTTCCACGACCACCACTCCCAAGAGGAGAAGGCGGGTGGTGGTGGTCGGGGACTCTCTCCTCCGGGGACTGAGTCATCTATCTGCCGCCCTGACCGGGAAAACCGAGAAGTCTGCTGCTTGCCAGGGGCTAAGATTCGTGATGTGACGGAGAGACTGCCGAGACTCATCAAGCCCTCGGATCGCTACCCCTTCCTGCTTCTCCACGTGGGCACCAATGATACTGCCAAGAATGACCTTGAGCGGATCACTGCGGACTATGTGGCTCTGGGAAGAAGGATAAAGGAGTTGGAGGCGCAAGTGGTGTTCTCGTCCATCCTCCCCGTGGAAGGAAAAGGCCTGGGTAGGGACCGTCGAATCGTGGAGGTCAACGAATGGCTACGCAGGTGGTGTCGGAGAGAAGGCTTTGGATTCTTTGACCATGGGATGGTGTTCCATGAAGGAGGAGTGCTGGGCAGAGACGGGCTCCATCTTACAAAGAGAGGGAAGAACATCTTTGCCAGCAGGCTGGCTAACCTAGTGAGGAGGGCTTTAAACTAGGTTCACCGGGGAAGGAGACCAAAGCCCTGAGGTAAGTGGGAAAGCGGGATACCGGGAGGAAGCACAGGCAGGAAGGTCTGTGAGGGGAGGGCTCCTGCCTCATACTGGGAATGAGGGGCGATCAACAGGTTATCTCAAGTGCTTATATACAAATGCACAAAGCCTTGGAAACAAGCAGGGAGAACTGGAGGTCCTGGTGATGTCAAGGAATTATGACGTGATTGGAATAACAGAGACTTGGTGGGATAACTCACATGACTGGAGTACAGTCATGGATGGTTATAAACTGTTCAGGAAGGACAGGCAGGGCAGAAAAGGTGGGGGAGTAGCACTGTATGTAAGGGAGCAGTATGACTGCTCAGAGCTCCGGTACGAAACTGTGGAAAAACCTGAGTGTCTCTGGATTAAGTTTAGAAGTGTGTGCAACAAGAGTGATGTCATGGTGGGAGTCTGCTATAGACCACCGGACCAGGGGGATGAGGTGGATGAGGCTTTCTTCCGGCAACTCACGGAAGCTACTAGATCGCATGCCCTGATTCTCATGGGTGACTTTAATTTTCCTGATATCTGCTGGGAGAGCAATACAGCGGTGCATAGACAATCCAGGAAGTTTTTGGAAAGCGTAGGGGACAATTTCCTGGTGCAAGTGCTAGGGGAGCCAACTAGGGGGAGCGCTTTTCTTGACCTGCTGCTCACAAACCGGGTAGAATTAGTGGGGGAAGCAAAAGTGGATGGGAATCTGGGAGGCAGTGACCATGAGTTGGTTGAGTTCAGGATCCTGATGCAGGGAAGAAAGGTAAGCAGCAGGATACGGACCCTGGACTTCAGGAAAGCAGACTTTGACTCCCTCAGGGAACAGATGGCCAGGATCCCCTGGGGGACTAACATGAAAGGGAAGGGAGTCCAGGAGAGCTGGCTGTATTTCAAGGAATCCCTGTTGAGGTTACAGGGACAAACCATCCCGATGAGTCGAAAGAATAGTAAATATGGCAGGCGACCAGCTTGGCTTAATGGTGAAATCCTAGCGGATCTTAAACATAAAAAAGAAGCTTACAAGAAGTGGAAGCTTGGACATATGACCAGGGAAGAGTATAAAAATATTGCTCGGGCATGTAGGAAAGATATCAGGAGGGCCAAATCGCACCTGGAGCTGCAGCTAGCAAGAGATGTCAAGAGTAACAAGAAGGGTTTCTTCAGGTATGTTGGCAACAAGAAGAAAGCCAAGGAAAGTGTGGGCCCCTTACTGAATGAGGGAGGCAAGCTAGTGACAGAGGATGTGGAAAAAGCTAATGTACTCAATGCTTTTTTTGCCTCTGTTTTCACTAACAAGGTCAGCTCCCAGACTGCTGTGCTGGGCAACACAAAATGGGGAAGAGATGGCCAGCCCTCTGTAGAGATAGAGGTGGTTAGGGACTATTTAGAAAAGCTGGACGTGCACAAGTCCATGGGGCCGGACGAATTGCATCCGAGAGTGCTGAAGGAATTGGCGGCTGTGATTGCAGAGCCCTTAGCCATTATCTTTGAAAACTCGTGGCGAACGGGGGAAGTCCCGGATGACTGGAAAAAGGCTAATGTAGTGCCCATCTTTAAAAAAGGGAAGAAGGAGGATCCTGGGAACTACAGGCCGGTCAGCCTCACCTCAGTCCCTGGAAAAATCATGGAGCAGGTCCTCAAAGAATCAATCCTGAAGCACTTAGAGGAGAGGAAAGTGATCAGGAACAGTCAGCATGGATTCACCAAGGGAAGGTCATGCCTGACTAATCTAATCGCCTTTTATGATGAGATTACTGGTTCTGTGGATGAAGGGAAAGCAGTGGATGTATTGTTTCTTGACTTTAGCAAAGCTTTTGACACGGTCTCCCACAGCATTCTTGTCAGCAAGTTAAGGAAGTATGGGCTGGATGAATGCACTATAAGGTGGGTAGAAAGCTGGCTAGATTGTCGGGCTCAACGGGTAGTGATCAATGGCTCCATGTCTAGTTGGCAGCCGGTGTCAAGTGGAGTGCCCCAGGGGTCGGTCCTGGGGCCCGTTTTGTTCAATATCTTCATAAATGATCTGGAGGATGGTGTGGATTGCACTCTCAGCAAATTTGCGGATGATACTAAACTGGGAGGAGTGGTAGATACGCTGGAGGGGAGGGATAGGATACAGAAGGACCTAGACAAATTGGAGGATTGGGCCAAAAGAAATCTAATGAGGTTCAATAAGGATAAATGCAGGGTCCTGCACTTAGGATGGAAGAATCCAATGCACCGCTACAGACTAGGGACCGAATGGCTCGGCAGCAGTTCTGCGGAAAAGGACCTAGGGGTGACAGTGGACGAGAAGCTGGATATGAGTCAGCAGTGTGCCCTTGTTGCCAAGAAGGCCAATGGCATTTTGGGTTGTATAAGTAGGGGCATAGCGAGCAGATCGAGGGACGTGATCGTTCCCCTCTATTCGACACTCGTGAGGCCTCATCTGGAGTACTGTGTCCAGTTTTGGGCCCCACACTACAGGAAGGATGTGGATAAATTGGAAAGAGTACAACGAAGGGCAACGAAAATGATTAGGGGTCTAGAGCACATGACTTATGAGGAGAGGCTGAGGGAGCTGGGATTGTTTAGTCTGGAGAAGAGAAGAATGAGGGGGGATTTGATAGCTGCTTTCAACTACCTGAAAGGGGTTTCAAAGAGGATGGCTCTAGACTGTTCTCAATGGTAGCAGATGACAGAACGAGGAGTAATGGTCTCAAGTTGCAATGGGGGAGGTTTAGATTGGATATTAGGAAAAACTTTTTCACTAAGAGGGTGGTGAAACACTGGAATGCGTTACCTAGGGAGGTGGTAGAATCTCCTTCCTTAGAGGTTTTTAAGGTCAGGCTTGACAAAGCCCTAGCTGGGATGATTTAACTGGGACTTGGTCCTGCTTTGAGCAGGGGGTTGGACTAGATGACCTTCTGGGGTCCCTTCCAACCCTGATATTCTATGATTCTATGATTCTATGATTCTTTAGATATTTACTGTGATTTGCAGCTCAGAGTTACATTTCAAATGGAATACAGAGTAATACCAGACAATGGGCAGAAATGCATTGCTGCTGAACTCCTGGCATAGCAGCAGTAACAAAAGGGCTGTAAGAGAGGTGTTTGCTTACGATATTGTCTTTAGTTTACAGTTTGGATGATTGAGTTCTTGCAACAATGCGTAGGCAGTTGAAGTTCTCGGATCTTTCATCAGTGGGTTCCTAGAAGAGAGAACGCAAGTTTTAAATATCATTTCCTAAAGGCAGATTTCCCATCTCTTTTCCTGAAGATGATGGTGTAGGTTTTATTCCACAGCAGACATTTATTAGCCTCTTTAAAAAGAAAAGAAAGAAGCATATGAAGACCTCACAGTCCATTGTTCTGATATCATGTTAGCTATTCATTCCTAAAAGCAGCATAACCCCCACTTATCCTGTGTAGCATTTGCCCCATCTAGTGGCTTAGCCATATAAAACAGGGTTATGGGTGAGCTGCTTCTTTCAGTGAAAATCCTGCTGTGCCTTTCAGTTTGGCATGGGAGAAGGAACATATCTCAGAAGAATGGAAAAAAGGGTTCTTAATCAAACTCCCTTACAAAGAAGATTTGAGTGACTGTGACAAATGGCAGAAGAAGACACTGCTTTCAGGCCCAGGGAAAGTTTTCTGTGCAATCATCCTAAATCAGAATTAACTAAGGGCATGGCTACACTTGCGAGTTAGAGCGCATTAAAGCAGCCCTGTGCGCTCTAACTCATGATGCATCCACACTGGCAAGGCACGTAGAGTGCCCGGACTCCGCGACTGGAGCGCTCCTGGTAATCGACCTCCGCGAGAGGCATAACGCTTGGTGCACCCTGGCTGGAGTGCCGCGGCGCCAGTGTAGATGCCCTGGCCTCTTAATGTGCTCTGATCGGCCTCCAGAAGTGTCCCACAATGCCTCTTCTAGCCACTCTGGTCATCACTTTGAACTTTACTGCCTGCCCTCAGGTGACCAACCGTCAGACTTGCCCTTTAAATTCTCTGGGAATTTTGAAAATCCCCTTCCTGTTTGCTCGGCAAGGTGTGGAGTGCTCTCAGCGAAACTTTCCACGTGACCATGCCTCCACGCGCCAGGCGATCCCCAGTATGGAGCAATGGCAAGGTGCTAGACCTCAATGTTTGGGGGGGAAGAAGCTGTCCAGTCCCAGCTGTGCTTGAGCCATAGGAATTACGATACCTTCGGGCAGATATCAAGGGACATGCTGGAAAGTGGCCATGACCGGGATGCACTGCAGTGCAGGGTTAAAGTGAAGGATCTGCGGAATGCCTACTACAAAGCCCATGAGGCAAACTTCTGCTCTGGTGCTGCCCCCACAACCTGCCGTTTCTACAAAGAGCTGGACGTGATACTTGGGGGTGACCCACCTCCACTCCAAAGATCACCATAGACACTTCAGAGCCTTGTTCAAAAAGGTAGGAGGAGGAGAAGGAAAGCGGGAGTAAAGGTGCTGAGGTGGGGGAAGAAGCCCCAGCATCCCTAGATACATGCAGCCAGTAGCTGTTTTCAAGCCAGGAGGAAGGTAGCCAGTCGCAGCGGCCGGTGCTTGGGGAAGGACAAACACCAGAGGATGTGCCTGGTAAGCGGCTTTTATTTTGGGAAGGAAGTTATTAGGTGTGGGCTCTTGGGGTGAGGAGGGTTAGGGCTACATGCATGCCTAGATGCGGAATAGGGCGTTGATGTGCTCTCTCACATCGCGGTAATCGGCCTCAGTGATCTCTTCAAAGGTCTCATGCAGAAGCTGGGCAATGCGCTTACACAGGTTCCTTGGGAGAGCTACTGTGCTCCTTGTCCCAGTCAGGCTAACATGTCTACAGCACTGTGCCGTGGGGGGCGGGGTGACCATTGCTGCACACAGGCAAGCTGCATATGGGCCAGGGCAGAAGCCGCATTGTAGTAGAAGAACTTCCCTTGCTTCCCAGGTCACCCTCAGCAGCGAGATAGCTTCCAGGATGAACTCCTGTGGAAAATGTGGGGACAGTGTTCAGTATAGGGGCCCCCTGCAACTGTTGGCTCTCCCCAGGGCACAGAACCACAGAGGACAGTTCGGCTGTGAAACAATCATTCCCCCTTGACCCTGTGCTTACTCACCATTTTGAGGCTCCTTTGGGTTATGTGCGCTTGCTTTGGGATGGGCAAATTCTGCTATCGTTAGACTGTGCTTGTCTTTAAATATGGGTGAATCATTGCTCTGTCTGGTGTGCACTATGCTGCCTCTGTTAAATGTTGCATTTTGCCTTTACAGATGCAACCTTGAGATCTCAGCCATCCGTGTTATCACAGGCTGAAAGACTCCAAAGAATTAGGAAGAGGCCACATAAAAGCAAAGAAGGCATGCTGCATGAAATCATGCAGCAGTCCCTTAATGAAAATCAAAAAGCGCAGGGGTGGAGGGAGAGTGAAAGGAGGATCCGCCAGCAGATTGCAGAGCACTGGAACCAAAGCGCGGTGCACCGGCAATAAAGCACAGAGAGGCTGATAAGCATTATGGAGCTCCAAGCAGACTCAATCCAGGTGCTCGTAGCCATGCAGGCAGAGCACTACCGCTCCTGCCCCCACCCTGCAGCCCTTGTCCCAAAACTCTTTCCCTTGTGCCCCCATGTCACCTCCAACCTACCTGTAGCTTTACCACCCAGGCTTGCAAACTCCCCCCTAGAGCTAGGTGAGAAGTGAGGATGCATTGCGGGTCCTCTGCCTTTCTCTGCCCCAGAGCTAGGGGATGGCAGAACAACCCTGCATGCTTCCAAGGCGGCCCTCTGGGAAAGCTTTTGTCAATTTCACTAACAGAAAATGAAACTCACAAGAGCCTTTCAGGCAGGTAGCTACATTCTATTTCCTCATAATAAAATCTAATTTTTTTGGCAAAACTGAAATCCTCATGGAAAGTTTCAGTTTTACAAACAGAGCATTTTTCATCAAAAAAAAAAAAAAAAAAAACAAAAACCACAACAACAACAACTTTTCTTCCAGATCTAGTTACCGGGATCTAGTGGGTGGGACACAGATTCCCATATGCTACACTGATCCCTGTCTGCAGTTTTGGCCTCTTGGGTCCATTAGCAGCTGGAGTGAGTTAATGCGCTATATGGTGGATCTTTGGATCCTCAGATCTCAGAGCAGCACTGGAAGGGACCCTAAAGCTTTGCTGTCATAAATATAAAGGGAAGGGTAAACACCTTTAAAATCCCACCTGGTCAGAGGAAAAACCCTTTCACCTGTAAAGGGTTAAGAAGCTAGGATAACCTCGCTGGCACCTGACCAAAATGACCAATAAGGAGTCAAGATACTTTCAAAAGCTGGAGGGAGGAAGAAACAAAGTCTCTCTCTGTCCGTGTGATGCTTTTGCCAGGGACAGAACAGGAATGGAGTCTTAGAACTTAGTAAGTAATCTAGCTAGATATGCGTTAGATTCTGTTCTCTTTAAATGGCTGAGAAAATAAGCTGTGCTGAATGGAATGTAGATTCCTGGTTTTGTGTCTTTTTGTAACTTAAGGTTTTGCCTAGAGGGATTCTCTATGTTTTGAATCTGATTACCCTGTAAGGTATTTACCATCCTGATTTTACAGAGGTGATTCTTTTACTTTTTTTTTCTAATTAAAATTTATCTTTAAGAACCCGATTGCTTTTTCATTGTTCTTAAGATCCAGGGGTTTGGGTCTGTGTTCACCTATGCAAATTGGTGAGGATTTTTATCAAGCCTTCTCCAGAAAAGGTGGTGTAGGGTTTGGGAGGAAAAGATTTTTCCAAGCGGGCTCTTTCCCGGTTATATATCTGTTAGATGTTTGGTGGTGGCAGTGATAAAGTACAAGGGTAAAAGGTAAAATAGCTTGTACCTTGGGGAAGTTTTTACCTAAGCTGGTAAAAATAAGCTTAGGGGGTTTACATGCAGGTACCCACATCTGTACCCTAGAGTTCAGCGTGGGGAAGGAACCTTGACATTTGCAGTAGTGACAGCAGCCTGTGAATTGCTCATTGTGCCAGCACCTGGCCCTGACTCAGGAGCAGGATCTATGCAGGAGGAGACTATTCCAAATGCCCTTTTCACATTGTCCCATAACTAAGCTGAGGGAAGGGGGTGGGCAGGAGACATCTCGCAGTTGGGCGCTGCACACATTACAGAGAAGGAATTAAGGATACTGCCCAGCAGAGCCAAAACAGATCAACTTCTCACCAGGTGAAAGACTGCAGTAGCACTACTACCATCAGCAGCAAGGTGGAGCTGTATTGTAAGATATTGGACTAATGGCTGGGGAACACCTGTGACATGGCCAGGGACTGGGCAGTGCAGGAAACAGCAAGGCTTTGAAGATGCTAAGGCTAGTGGAGCGGGAACAAGAAGTGATTGCTTGATTGCTTCAGGCAACTGGCTGGGTGCCAACACAGAGTCCAGGAGCAGCAGGAGCTGAGCTGCAGTCAGCTGCCATTTGAGAGTCTTCTGAATTGTTTGTGGCTAAGCCTGCTGTAAAGGACTGGGGCATAGATGGTCTGGCCTAGTGGTTACAGGTGGGCTGAGCTTTGCTCTCTAGGGACAATAGTTGCTAGGCTGGAGTTGGAGGAATCACAAGAGCCAGGTTCTGTAGGCAAGGGTCAGCGTCAGAATCAGGCTAGAGTCAGAGGCTGGAGGTCAGGAGACCAAGCAAAGTCTGGCATTGCAACAGGCCAAAGTCTGTGTGGCAGCCCAGACAACTTCCTGTGGCAACCCCTAGCGTTAAATAGGGCACTTGGACAATCAAAGGGCCACAGGGTGCCTCACTCTGGATCTCTTGGGCAGTATGTCCTGCAGCACCTATTCTCCATAAAGCTCCCTGGCTTAACTCACAGCAGGAGTTTGCCTGGGACTGGTAAGTATCCGAGTGTGTGTGTTTGCTTGCTGAGGAAGTATCCGAGCGTGTGTTTGCTGGGAGGGCAGGGAGAGAGCCTGAGTGAGTGTCTGATTGGCTGCTAGCCTGCAGGGGGCGGGCATTAGGGTGTCTGTGTGTTTGCGTCAGGGAAGCCTGGCTGTTTAGAAATAGCCAGAGCCTCGCGAACCAGCTGAGCGGCAGCGGAGCAGCGGGGACAGCAGAGCAGCTCACAGCAGGAGTTTGCCTGGGAGTTCGCCTGGAGTGAGCCCAGTGAGGCTTACATCTTGCCAACGTCTCTGAGGAAGCTCATAGTAGGTAGGTGATATGGAAGGGGGGGGTTCAGCTGTTGTGACCTGCACTGGATGTGCCATGTTTGTCTTTCTTCCACAGGACAGAAGCGACTTTGTCTGTACAAAGTGCAAGCTGGTCTCCATATTGGAAGAGAAGATTGAAGGTCTGGAGCAACAGGTAACGACCCTGCGTTGTATACGAGAGACTGAGGATTTTCTGGACCAAACTCAGGATAGCCTTCTAGGGGCACAAAGCTCTAAAGATATAGAGCAGGTTGCACAGAGGAGCCAAGAGGCCAGTGAAGAAGCTTGGCAACATGTGACCTCCAGAAGAGGTAAGCGGAATGTCCGGGTTCCAGTAACACAGACACAGGTAACTAACCGCTTTCATGTTCTCTCCACAAGTACCATTGCGGAGAGTGGACCAGATGATATGTCTGGGGGGAGAAAGCAGAAGGAGACTCCGCTGGTTGGGAGGCATGAGATGCGATGTCCTGAGGTTGGGGGTTCCACGACCACCACTCCCAAGAGGAGAAGGAAGGTGGGTGGTGGTGGTCGGGGACTCTCTCCTCCGGGGGACTGAGTCATCTATCTGCCGCCCTGACCGGGAAAACCGAGAAGTCTGCTGCTTGCCAGGGGCTAAGATTCGTGATGTGACGGAGAGACTGCCGAGACTCATCAAGCCCTCGGATCGCTACCCCTTCCTGCTTCTCCACGTGGGCACCAATGATACTGCCAAGAATGACCTTGAGCGGATCACTGCGGACTACGTGGCTCTGGGAAGAAGGATAAAGGAGTTGGAGGCGCAAGTGGTGTTCTCGTCCATCCTCCCCGTGGAAGGAAAAGGCCTGGGTAGGGACCGTCGAATCGTGGAGGTCAACGAATGGCTACGCAGGTGGTGTCGGAGAGAAGGCTTTGGATTCTTTGACCATGGGATGGTGTTCCATGAAGGAGGAGTGCTGGGCAGAGACGGGCTCCATCTTACGAAGAGAGGGAAGAACATCTTTGCCAGCAGGCTGGCTAACCTAGTGAGGAGGGCTTTAAACTAGGTTCACCGGGGGAAGGAGACCAAAGCCCTGAGGTAAGTGGGAAAGCGGGATACCGGGAGGAAGCACAGGCAGGAAGGTCTGTGAGGGGAGGGCTCCTGCCTCATACTGGGAATGAGGGGCGATCAACAGGTTATCTCAAGTGCTTATATACAAATGCACAAAGCCTTGGAAACAAGCAGGGAGAACTGGAGGTCCTGGTGATGTCAAGGAATTATGACGTGATTGGAATAACAGAGACTTGGTGGGATAACTCACATGACTGGAGTACAGTCATGGATGGTTATAAACTGTTCAGGAAGGACAGGCAGGGCAGAAAAGGTGGGGGAGTAGCACTGTATGTAAGGGAGCAGTATGACTGCTCAGAGCTCCGGTACGAAACTGTGGAAAAACCTGAGTGTCTCTGGATTAAGTTTAGAAGTGTGTGCAACAAGAGTGATGTCATGGTGGGAGTCTGCTATAGACCACCGGACCAGGGGGATGGAGGTGGATGAGGCTTTCTTCCGGCAACTCACGGAAGCTACTAGATCGCATGCCCTGATTCTCATGGGTGACTTTAATTTTCCTGATATCTGCTGGGAGAGCAATACAGCGGTGCATAGACAATCCAGGAAGTTTTTGGAAAGCGTAGGGGACAATTTCCTGGTGCAAGTGCTAGGGGAGCCAACTAGGGGGAGCGCTTTTCTTGACCTGCTGCTCACAAACCGGGTAGAATTAGTGGGGAAGCAAAAGTGGATGGGAATCTGGGAGGCAGTGACCATGAGTTGGTTGAGTTCAGGATCCTGACGCAGGGAAGAAAGGTAAGCAGCAGGATACGGACCCTGGACTTCAGGAAAGCAGACTGACTCCCTCAGGGAACAGATGGCCAGGATCCCCTGGGGGACTAACATGAAAGGGAAGGGAGTCCAGGAGAGCTGGCTGTATTTCAAGGAATCCCTGTTGAGGTTACAGGGACAAACCATCCCGATGAGTCGAAAGAATAGTAAATATGGCAGGCGACCAGCTTGGCTTAATGGTGAAATCCTAGCGGATCTTAAACATAAAAAGAAGCTTACAAGAAGTGGAAGGTTGGACATATGACCAGGGAAGAGTATAAAATATTGCTCGGGCATGTAGGAAAGATATCAGGAGGGCCAAATCGCACCTGGAGCTGCAGCTAGCAAGAGATGTCAAGAGTAACAAGAAGGGTTTCTTCAGGTATGTTGGCAACAAGAAGAAAGCCAAGGAAAGTGTGGGCCCCTTACTGAATGAGGGAGGCAAGCTAGTGACAGAGGATGTGGAAAAAGCTAATGTACTCAATGCTTTTTTTGCCTCTGTTTTCACTAACAAGGTCAGCTCCCAGACTGCTGTGCTGGGCAACACAAAACGGGGAAGAGATGGCCAGCCCTCTGTAGAGATAGAGGTGGTTAGGGACTATTTAGAAAAGCTGGACGTGCACAAGTCCATGGGGCCGGACGAATTGCATCCGAGAGTGCTGAAGGAATTGGCGGCTGTGATTGCAGAGCCCTTGGCCATTATCTTTGAAAACTCGTGGCGAACGGGGGAAGTCCCGGATGACTGGAAAAAGGCTAATGTAGTGCCCATCTTTAAAAAAGGGAAGAAGGAGGATCCTGGGAACTACAGGCCGGTCAGCCTCACCTCAGTCCCTGGAAAAATCATGGAGCAGGTCCTCAAAGAATCAATCCTGAAGCACTTAGAGGAGAGGAAAGTGATCAGGAACAGTCAGCATGGATTCACCAAGGGAAGGTCATGCCTGACTAATCTAATCGCCTTTTATGATGAGATTACTGGTTCTGTGGATGAAGGGAAAGCAGTGGATGTATTGTTTCTTGACTTTAGCAAAGCTTTTGACACGGTCTCCCACAGCATTCTTGTCAGCAAGTTAAGGAAGTATGGGCTGGATGAATGCACTATAAGGTGGGTAGAAAGCTGGCTAGATTGTCGGGCTCAACGGGTAGTGATCAATGGCTCCATGTCTAGTTGGCAGCCGGTGTCAAGTGGAGTGCCCCAGGGGTCGGTCCTGGGGCCCATTTTGTTCAATATCTTCATAAATGATCTGGAGGATGGTGTGGATTGCACTCTCAGCAAATTTGCGGATGATACTAAACTGGGAGGAGTGGTAGATACGCTGGAGGGGAGGGATAGGATACAGAAGGACCTAGACAAATTGGAAGATTGAACCTCATTAGATTTCTTTTGGCCCAATAAGGATAAGTGCAGGGTCCTGCACTTAGGATGGAAGAATCCAATGCACCGCTACAGACTAGGGACCGAATGGCTCGGCAGCAGTTCTGCGGAAAAGGACCTAGGGGTGACAGTGGACGAGAAGCTGGATATGAGTCAGCAGTGTGCCCTTGTTGCCAAGAAGGCCAATGGCATTTTGGGATGTATAAGTAGGGGCATAGCGAGCAGATCGAGGGACGTGATCGTTCCCCTCTATTCGACACTGGTGAGGCCTCATCTGGAGTACTGTGTCCAGTTTTGGGCCCCACACTACAAGAAGGATGTGGATAAATTGGAAAGAGTACAGCGAAGGGCAACAAAAATGATTAGGGGTCTAGAGCACATGACTTATGAGGAGAGGCTGAGGGAGCTGGGATTGTTTAGTCTGCAGAAGAGAAGAATGAGGGGGGATTTGATAGCTGCTTTCAACTACCTGAAAGGGGGTTTCAAAGAGGATGAGGGGGTTCTCAATGGTAGCAGATGACAGAACGAGGAGTAATGGTCTCAAGTTGCAATGGGGGAGGTTTAGATTGGATATTAGGAAAAACTTTTTCACTAAGAGGGTGGTGAAACACTGGAATGCGTTACCTAGGGAGGTGGTAGAATCTCCTTCCTTAGAGGTTTTTAAGGTCAGGCTTGACAAAGCCCTGGCTAGGATGATTTAACTGGGACTTGGTCCTGCTTTGAGCAGGGGGTTGGACTAGATGACCTTCTGGGGTCCCTTCCAACCCTGATATTCTATGATTCTATGAACTGCAGGGCTGCCTGGTGGCACTGTGGGAATATCAGCTGTCCCAGGCTCTACAGACCCAGGTTCTACTCCTTATTCCCTTTCCTTTTGCTATTCAGGTGCTCAAGGACCTGGACAGGTCTAACTCATTTGCTACTGTGACTAGGCTATAGGACAGGGCAGGTCACTTATACAGAGCTCGCTGGATCTCTAGGTAAACTGATCCACACAAACAACATGCCTTTCGACAAGTCAGATGGAAGAAGCAATGAATATGGGCATGCTTATAATATGGAACAGTAATTTGGAAAGCAGTGACTCTGAAAAGGACTTGGAGTTATGACGGAGAACCAATTGACCATGATCGCCCAATGCAATGCTGTGGCTGAAAGGGCTAATGGGATGTATAAACAGGAGTGTATATATAGTAGGAACTAGGAGGTTACATTTCTCTTCTCTTCAGCATTGGTGAAACTGGCAAAGCTAAAGTGTTTACTCCAGTTCTGGTGTCCAGTTTCTTCAATGCAGACAGGTACTTAGCTAACCACTCCAGCCCATAGCATCTTAACTTCCTCTCCTTCTATCTGATCCAGTCTAGTTTCCCAGGAAACTAATTGGTCCCAGCTGTTTCCAGGTCCTTCTGCTTAACCCTCACTTCCTTATTCCTAAAAAAGAAAAGGAGTACTTGTGGCACCTTAGAGACTAACAAATTTATTAGAGCATAAGCTTTCGTGAGCTACAGCTGAAGTGAGCTGTAGCTCACGAAAGCTTATGCTCTAATAAATTTGTTAGTCTCTAAGGTGCCACAAGTACTCCTTTTCTTTTTGCGAATACAGACTAACACGGCTGCTACTCTGAAACCTTCCTTATTCCTGCCTACCCTGCAATCATAAGGTTTTCTGACCCAGCTACCTTGACCCAACCAGACCCAGAGGGACAGCGTAACTTCATTTTACAAGAAAAGACAAATCTGCAAATATCTTATAATCCACTGAAAAAAGGGGCATTATAATGGTGATATGATGAGATGTCACTCTAAGGATTTACTGATTAATATTAAATAAATGGATACTTACAGAGGAAATAACCATTTCCGTTGCTTTGCTATCCATCCTTCTTCTTGTTCTCCAATCCCAAGTGTACAATTACATAGGTAAAGTGACTGCTTACTACAACAATGCTTTACACAGAATGAAAGAGCAATTTCATCCATTGTTGTAAGCCTGATGTGTTCCAGTCTAATTTCTTGGAAATTATCCATTGTGCTTTTTGCAAACTCTTCTTCCTGACTCTCATACAAACAGTGAAACAACTCAAGCTGGTCACGCAGTTCCTCATAGGTCTTATAGGGCATAGAGGAGATTTTTTTAGCCTCTGCTTCAAACCACTTCAATAAATCTAGCTTTATTGCAGATGATGTTTTACAATGTAATTTTTTCTCCATGTCATTTAGTCTCTTTATTTAAGAGACCAAACAAGAAATGTACTGTTGCCATCAAATAATTATTTTTAGATGGTCCATAAATTTTTAGCAAATTGTTCGCATCTTTCTTAGAAGAGAGATTTTGTTTTCTCTTCATTTTCTTCCAGCATATAAAACAGAGCTGCAAAAAAAACTTGGAAACTCAAGTGAATGAAGCTGTAGACACTTTCACATTCTGTATCTTTTTGAAAAATATTTTTTATTCAGAAAGAGAGACTGAATCTTACTCAAGGATAAATTGTGTTTCTTCAGGTCACCTTCTTCAAACAGTATTTTCTGTTCTAAAATTCCATCTGCAGCCAATGAGCAAAGCTACCGCAGGGTAGTTTGAGACCGTTGCATTGAGTCAGCAAAATGATCAGTTAGCAGAATGGACAGAAAGAGCAAATATACCGATGTGGTTGTTTTTGAAGTTTGTGCAAGATCTTCCCCTCTTTCCATCTGTTGCTTCATAACCGTGCAGATGATCCAACACACAATGGGGACAAAGCACATGGTGAAGAGCATTTCATTTTCTTTGACAAAATTAAAGGCTTGTGTTGCTTTCTTTTCATCACAAAAGAATTTATGAAAATATTCTTTCCTCTCTTCTCCAGAAAATCCCATGATCTCTGCATAACATGGAAATTTCAAATTCTGCTGTAGTTTCTCCAGAGCAGCTGGTCTTGTAGTGATCAGTAAGAAGGATTTTTGAAGAACTTTCTTTCTCAGTAAACTGCACAGTACAGTTTTCACTGGCTTCTTTTCAAATGGGTCAGTGCACAGACCAACTTCATCAATATCTAGCAAGGAAGTCAATTCATCAAAACCATCTATTATGAACAGGAGTCTTTCTGGTTTCTCAAAAAATTCTTTAAATTGGTCCTTTTCTGTTAGGACAATTGTCTAAAACCAAATCAGCAACACTTTTCAGTTCAGTAACAAGATTTATTTTTCTGCAATTTATATCAAAAACATAATCAAACTTTTTCTGATAGAGTTTCCAGCTGCCCAGTCCAACATGATCTTTCTTGCTGTCATTGTTTTTCCAATTCCAGCAGCTCCCTGCAACACCACAGTTCTTGGGCTTTGTTGATTTCTACCAGGGTCAAATAAAACACTAATCTTAGTGAGACTGGTCTGGTGAGCCATCAACTCTGTGTGTCTCCTTCCTCTGGTGATTATTTCATGTTCTTTCTCCTCCCGCCGCCGATGTTCCTTTACAATAAGCAGTTCTGTGTATCTTGTCTAGACTCACATATTCACCCAGGCGAGCATTTCTGTCTTCTATTACTTGGTATTCTTCTTGTATATGATCTCTATATTTTTCTGGTAATCTAACTCAATTAAAATGGCATGAAACATTAGACATACTGAGTACAGTTGTTCAAACAAAGGTCATTTGAACTGTCATTCATCGGTTATATCCAAAAGTTGGACATAAGATATTGGTGGCATTCTATTCTTTCTGGTCTCCCCCCCGCATTTCGCCCAACATTCCCACCATCATGTGACTCTATATCTTGCAACAATTTTACATATTAAAATTAGTCTTTTGTCTATTTAATTATTTCGTACGTGATCATCTCTCACTTTGGTTCTGAATCAGCAATGCCCTTAAGCATAGACTGAAGTCCCCTTACAATAAATGAGAGTTGAGCATGTGCTTAAAGTTAAGAATTTGCTCAAGTGCTTTTCTGAATAAGGATAATTTAGCTCATTCCTTTTTGTTGTTTCTTCTGACTTTTAGTTTTCATCTTAGTCTTATTTTTTCTATTCTCCTCCCTTTCCCCCCCCCCCGTACCCTTTGTCTTCTTTTATTTCTAACTACTTCTCTTCTTGCTCTCTGGTTATATTTTCTCTCCTCTCCTGTTTGCTAGCTTTTCTAATCCCTTTCTGCTTTTCTCATGTCTAGATACCCTTCTCTGCTTCACTCTCTACCCCTATTCCTTGCTACTGCGACTCCAAACACTGGAGGATAGGATTGGACACCGGTATTTAGTTGGGACCCATCTCTAATCCCGATTGCAGTATGGGAAATGGAATGCCAGTGTTTCAGTGGACAGTTGACTTGCTTATGAAGGCCCTGTCTCTGCAATGGGCCAAGACCCCTAGCTTGACTTCATCTTCCATGATGCACCATGGTTTTCTCTCTTGCTGAGCTACATGGTGCACTGTGGGAGATGGACAGGTTCCCTTTCTGGAGTACAACAGAGAAGAATGGGGTCATGAGGCACATGAACTGTGGCTCACATACAGCACTCCAGCAGCATTTCAGAATGCTATTTTAAGAGTGTTAACACATCCTTTAAAACACGGGTTCTCAACCTTGGGCCACAGCTTGTTCGGGGTTAGCCCCTGGTGGGCCGCAAGATGCTTTGTTTACCTGAGCGTCCGCAGGTATGGCCACTTGCAGCTCCCACAGCACCTGCATATCAAACCCAACAACCAAAATGAGAACAGGATATTACAGCCCACTAGACTTATGTGCCACGGGCAGAGGATAGGAGGGACTGAGGTGCACCAGTGTCTGAGGCCTCTGCAACAGCAGAGAATTGATTAAGTGAGATGCACCCAGATAATCCTGGCAAGCAACCCATACCCACACACTGCACAGGGAGGTGGAACCCCCATAGTCACAGCCAATCTGACGTGCATGTAAAACAGAAGTTAGAAAATCCTGTCCAGGATTTTATCATGGCATTGCCACCTCACCTATAGCTACAGTGTCACTGATGCTATTGCTGGAACAGGGCTAGATTGGACCTGGCATTTATGCAGATCTGGAGAGAGAAGGCAGGGTCCTAATTGCACACCCTTGTAATTCCCACACAAGAACAAGGGAACTGTATCCTTGGGGAAACCCTCCATCCCAAAGGGGCAGTGAGAAGCAGAGAGGAGGTAGAGCCCTGATCCTGTTCCCCTCCACATCAGACTGCTGCGTGGGACCACCACACAGGGGAGAATATTAGAGCTGGTTAGAATTTCTCCCCATCTCCCCGCATGGAAAATTTTGACATTTTGGTAGAAAACAAAACAACCTTGAAAGCCAAAAAGTTTTGGTTGAAAACCAAAATTTTGATTAAAAAAAAATGCTGCTGCAATGTGTTATGGGAATTGTAGTTTGCCTCATGCTCCCATTTTCCTCTAGAGGCCAAGATCCCTAGCCTGACTACATCTTCCATGATGCACCACGGTTTTCACTCTTACTGAGTAACCATGGAGTATTGTGGGAGATGTAGTCCAGAGAGGGAGTCTGGCCCATATTGGAGAAAGGGGTCATGAGTCACCTGAACTATGACTCCCATACAGCACTTCAGCAGCATTTCAGAATCAAATTTTTTCTGTTTTCAGAAGAAAAGTTTGTTTTTCCCATGGAAAGCTGACTACTTTCAGACAAAAGAATTGTTTTGACAAAAACACAATTTTCTGTTGACAGTTTGCTGCACCCTGTTAGTCATACTTCCTATGCATGCCAGGTAGCTCAAGAAGTGTTTGGTTGCTGGGAATAAGGGAGTGAATGTCTCTGATCATTGCTGGTCAGGAGCAAGCCTTACAAAAATTTCCTGAGCCTAAAAGCATTTGCACCAGTCTTCCCAAAGCATTTCTTTGATCCAAGAATTCACAAAACATTGGATAGTGAAATGCCGATGTCACCTAATTTATCTATTATGTTTTTTCAATATTTTTGTTGTTAAAATGTAAAAGGTTAGTTTCACAAATGTAAATATAGTTAATATTTGTCCATTAGCCGTTTCCCTCTTCCAGAAAAAAAAAAAAATCAGAGTTCCCTTCTGCTGCTGTCACCACAGGGAATTCCTGTATCTCCATTCAAGAGGAGTCGTGCTCTCCCAAGGAGGCTCAATGATGATGATGTTGCAAAAATCTCTGAGACGTGCAGACATGCCCTGTGCCCTCCAACCCTGTCCTGCTCCCCCTATTCCCTGGCAGTGCAGCTCCAATGGAGCCACAGTGTCCCAGGGTTCCACCCGCATGGATGGATCTCTGGTAAACAGCCCATGCAGCCCCAGGCCACTTAATGATGTGTCCAGAGGGACTTGTGGGGGGGACGACACATTCCCTTCCACCTCCCACTCTGGCCTTACTCTTACTCCTCAGCTTTCTTCCCTCGCTCATCTTCCCCTCTGTATGAATCCCATGCCCACCACAATTGCAGCAGTATGCATGGAGCTGACCTCTGGGAAGGGTTAGCCCGTCGGTACATCTCAAACAGATCCAAGTAATTCTGTTAAAGCTCACTGGGTGTATTAAGGTCCCTTCAGCCTCCTGCTAAAGAAATGCTGACAGCTGCTTCATCCTTTCAGCCCTCATGATGGTTTGAGGTTTAAAGGCAGTTCTCACAGGAAAAAGGTTTAGAAACTACAACAAGAACAGAAAAACATGAGATCTCCCTTTAGGGGCAGATGCTCTGCTGTGCGCTATATGTGCGGCCACAGCAGTGTCTGGTTGTTCTCCCATCCTCCACCCTGATTGCAGCTCCCTCATCCTGAGGCTGAAGCTAGTTCTTAGATGGTCTGAGCTTGAGGGTTGTTCTCAATTACCCCAGCCAGCTGTGATCCCAAGGGGCCAGTATAGCTGCAGGAATCGCTGGAGCACAATAGTGCTCGTTCCACACCTGCTGTGCTAGGGACTGCCTGAGATGGTGGCACAGGAGCAGCCTCTGTGCTAGCTGGGGATTCCCCTTCCACTTTCTGCTACACTTCTACTCCTTTGGCTGGTGCAATGGCCCAAGAACTCAGGGGAGTCTGGTCCTGTACTGCCAGTTCCCCCAAATCACTTGCTCTCACCCTCATTTCTCATTTTCAGTTTCTCCACTAAGTACCAGTCTAAAAACTGACCAGGAACACAATGCCATTGTTCACATCTCTTTCTTCTGATGTCACTTGCTTGTACAGTATCCATATAGCAACTTGTGTGTTTCCAGAACATCTAATTTCATATGCATACTAGGAAAAACCTGCGTCCCTGCTTTGAATCACTCTGGCTCCCACTGGCTTTCCCTTGTGCCTTGGAATCTACTCGGTATTATTAACCAACTGCAGCTGTTCCTGCTTCTGCTATATCTTTGTGGGGGGGTTGGTGGAAGGGGGAAAATATTGAAGGAGAGCTTCCCAGGAGTCATGGCAACTTTAGATTCTTTATCCGTCTTTGTTTTCTCCATGACCTTAGCAGCTGACTGTCTCAGGTTGATCTGATTGAGGATTTCTGGAGTTACATCCATCACATGTTCCCCACAGCATTCTAACAGGCTTGAGGCACATCTAACACATTGGCTTTCTCTGGCTCACCATGAGGAATGTTATGTTTTCCATCATTATCAGATTGTGAGATTAAAAGACTTAAATACAAACAGATTGCCCAGTCGCTTCACAAGGACGTGCCTTCTTAACAGAACTCACAGTCAACAACAAATAAATGCTTCCTGCATTGTGCTCTGGGGGATATTAAACTCACACCCTGGGGGACTGTCCAGGGCAGTGAATGCCAAAGGCCTCTAGGGAGAGCCCCACTGCCAGCCCTGGAGCATTCCATCCCAGGGACCCTGGGCAAACCAACCCAGCTGAGCTCCACTGTCACTGGGGGTGAGAGGACCAGGAATGACTATAACAGGATTGAGTTTAACTCATAACAGAGCACATGGAGTCTAACTAAAGAGTGGATCCCCATTGGCACTGGCTTTTACACTCATGTGGGACTCTGAAAAGCAGCAGAGGGACTTTGGAACTGCAGCTCTCCAGATTTGCTGGTCCTTGGCTGTTTGTATTGCACTGGATTTGTTTTGTTTGTTTTCAGTGAAAAATAGTCTCCAAGATAAAATTCCTGCTTGGAATTCCAGAAGGGTCTCATGGGGCCAGTCAGCTGTTTGGTGAGACTCTGTTGGACCAGACTCTCTGCTGTGATCAGTTTCCAACTACACATCCTTTATTCTATGTCCCAGGTGCAGCACAGATTACAGCAGCCTGGGAGCTGTTCTAACTTGCCAGCTCCCAATGGTCCCCAAAGAACAGTCCCCCAGCTGGGGATGCACTCTAGTTACTCCTCCTCCCCACCTGTCTGTGGCACTCTCTATGCATGGCTTTGTTGGCTCTACACCCACTGGGGACGCCTCCCCCCCACCCAGGGATTTCCTCAGATGGAGAGTTACAGGCTGCCTCTGCTCCCCTTGTGCCGGCTGACTGGTAAAAAGGAAGTGGAACAGGTCAGAGAATCTGCTGTAGGCATCTCTGCTCTAAGTCCCCCTCATTTCCAGCTGGGGTTCACAATTTGTCATTCCTGCCATCAGCCTGTTTCTCCTTCTGCTACTGCTCTGGGGGAGATTCCCAGGTTTTAGAGTAACTTTAGGTTTCTTACCTTTCTCTCTTTCTTCTCCGAGTTTTGCAGCAGCCTCTCTGAGGCTGATCTGAGTGAAAACATCTACGGTTACATCCACTGCAGCCTCTGCACCATAGAATTCCATCAGGCGGTTCTTAGTATCTATCCTGTCAGCATTCTCCAGCCGACCCCAGGGGATGTTACCTTTCCCCTTAAAGTCAGAGTGTGATAGTTTGTCTTTAAATCGTTTGAAGTCTTCTGAAGGTCGTCAAGAGCACTTTGAAGCAGGTCACTGATTCTGCTTTGGTTTTCCATCACCAGTATCAGGGGGAAAAACTAATACAAATGTAAAGTCTCATTATTAATAGTTAATATGGAGCAACAACTCTTATTCTTATCTAGAGGGAAGAAGGGCAGCTGTCATAAATATAAAGGGCGGGGTAACCACCTTTCTGTATACAGTGCTATAAAATCCCTCCTGGCCAGAGGCAGAGCCCTTTCACCTGTAAAGGGTTAAGAAGCTCAGGTAACCTGGCTGGCACCTGACCCAAAATGACCAATGAGAGGACAAGATACTTTCAAATCTGGAAGGAGGGGAAAAAGGCTTTTGTCTGTCTGTGTGATACCTTTGCCGGGAACAGATCAAGGATGCAAGCCCTCCAACTCCTGTAAAGTTCATAAGTTATCTAGCTAGAAAATGCATTAGGTTTTCTGTGTTTTGGCTTGTGAAATTCGCTGAGCTGGAGGAAATGTGTATTCCTCTGTGTCTTTTTGTAGCTTAAGGTTTTGCCTAGAGGGATTCTCTATGTTTTAAATCTGATCACCTGTAAGATTATCTTCCATTCTGATTTTACAGAGTTGTTCTCTTATCTTTTTTTGTTCTTCTAATAAAGTTCTGTTTTGTAAGAATCTGATTGGGTTTTTTGGGGTCTTAAAAATCCAAGGCTGGTTTGTGCTCATCTTGTTTATTCTCAAGCCTCCCAGGAAAGGGGTGTAAGGGCTTGGGGGGATATTTTGGGGAAATAGGAACTCCAAGTGATCTTTTCCCTGTTCTTTGTCTAAATCACTTGGTGGTAGCAGGATACCGTTCAAGGACAAGGCGAAACTTGTGCCTTGGGAAAGTTTTTAACCTAAGCTGGTAAAAATAAGCTTAGGGGGTCTTTCATGTGGTTCCCCACATCTGTACCCTAGAGTTCAGAGTTGGGAGGGAACCCTGACAGTAGCCTAGTGGTGAGAGCAGGGCACTGAAGCTTATAACTCCTCAGTTTATTTCCTCACAAGTGACTCACTGGATAGCTCATTTTGTCTTCCTGTGTCTCAGTTTCCCTATCTGTAAAATGGGGACAATTGTACTCCTCTAACTCACGGGGTGTCATGCAGCTTGGTTACTGTTTGTAAAGCCAGCTGATGTTTTTAGGATGAAAGGTGCTAGATCATCATCTGAATGGATTTCCAAACCCTGGGGTGGGGATACCTAATTCAGAAAATATCCTAGCACAATCTGGAATCTGTGCATTAGAGTCCTGGAGTAAATGTGTCCTGAGAACCAGTGCTAGCGTGGAAAGCCTCAGGTATTTTGAACATTTGTGACATACTGATCAGCCCCCATAAATCGAATGGATTAACTATATTGACATCAGATTGAAATTAGCCCATTTTAAGGCAAAATGCACAAAATGCAGGGAGTGATGAATTTACCATTAGCCAGAAAGCTAAAGTAGATCTGGAGGTCCTTGTTTGATCGGTGCTCAAACACAGATGCACAAAACAAAAATCTAAGAAGAAGAACAGAAAAGCTTTGAGCAAATGGCTATTTCTTCAACAAAGAAAATAAATCATCGCCAATTAAAACTGATCTTCAATGCTTCCTTGATTTTTATAACAGCCCTCATACGACAGAATATTGCCCAGTCACTGCACAAGGATGACAGTCAACGATTTCCCTCTGCTCATCATGGGAAGATCTGAAATGGCAAATTAGAGAATTTAAGCCAAGATGTGCATCATTTATTTTTTTTATTCTTTGTTGAAAAATTAATTGCATGCATAGTCCTGTAGAGTACAGACAGCAATACACTCCACAGCCCCATGCACCTACTGGTATAATAAAGTTGCAGGAACAGCTATAAGTAAACATCCAGCAATTACACAAACAAATAATATTCTCATGTAACCAGTTAAATGGGTTCTGTTCAGAAGATTTCACAATCTCAGGACCGTAGCCACAAAGAAGAAGGAGCTGTGGGAACTCTACAAACATGTAATTGGAGGTGAGGTTTTCAGGAGTCCTCTCCCATAAAAGTTTGAAATACCATGTGCAAAAGCCTGCATTTTAGGTGACTTAAAGGCAACGCTGATTCTCACTTCACCTCTGGACATGTCTGCCCTACTCTCTCTTTCTCTCCCTCCATCTCTCAGGTGCATTGTGGAGAGATTGTCCCCTCTTGCAACCCTGACATGCTGTTCAGACTCTCACCCCACAAAAAAGGAAAGAAAACATAAGCACTCCATTTGTTTAGCTTACAAGGAAACCGGCCTAGTCAGTGGAGGCAGAGCAATAGACAAAGGATGGGGTCAGGGGGGGGGGGGGGGGGGGGGAAATGGGGAGGGGACAGTGCCTGCTTAAGGCTTAAAATGGGGGAAGGGACTGGCTGAGTGACCTGAGAGCAGAACTGGCAGAGAGCAGAGCTAAGGAAACCCTGGGGCTGGTGAAAATCATCTCAGTGCTGTGTAAATCTTTACACTCTGGGGGAGAAAGTGTTAACTGATGCCCGGGCTTTCTGGGCAGACACTCAAAGCTTTTAGAGGCAGGTTCAGGTTGTGTCCTTTGCACTTAACCCAGCAGTGATAATACAAAGCAGCCACATGGGCATAGTCGGTTTCAAATAACAGGCACTAACTTGAAACAGA
The DNA here is from genome assembly GCF_009764565.3 of Dermochelys coriacea. Classification (NCBI taxonomy): domain Eukaryota; kingdom Metazoa; phylum Chordata; order Testudines; family Dermochelyidae; genus Dermochelys; species Dermochelys coriacea. The sequence continues at coordinate 12,248,488 of NC_050073.1, read as the reverse complement.
ACAACAAAATGTAACCCTTGGAGGGGTGTGTGACTGACAGCATTTTGGTCACTGGCAGGTAGCCTTGTCAAAAATCAGGTAAGCCCTGGCCAAAACCACCCAGGGAATGTGCAGCTCACAGTTGCCATTATGAGCACTGGTGCAGTGGAGTTCCTCGGTTGAGTTGGAACAAACCCCTGTATCCCAGAGGGTTGCTGCTGCTCAGAGTTTATTCAACCACCTTTGCTGGAACATAAATTTTCAATTATAATCAACAATGGGAAATCACTAAAATTCCTTTTCTTTTTTTTTGTATTTGAAATTGGCCCATGACTGAGAGATTTCAGTAATTGTGTCTGAGAGTTGGGCATTTGTGGCATCTGCTATTCGTTAGCCAGAGAGGTAAAACAAAAGTTGGATCAAAACTTCTAAAAGGAGTTTTTAAAAATGCTTTCCCTAAACACTTTACTAAAGCATTAGGGGTTGTTGTGTTTTTTTTGGGGAGGGGGGAATTATAGAACATTTCAATTGCTTAGAGAAAAGCCACCGAGTTTTGTTTGGAGTGGGAATTCAAACAATAAAGTGCACAGCAGAGGGACTGAAGTCCTTCTTTAAGTGATTTTCTCAGTGCCAACTTCCTCCATGTTTACGTTAGAACTACAATGTTCTCTTTGTTCTTTCCCATGCAAATATGTTTGCAAAATAGAACAAAATTTAGAACACTTTTCTTCTGTAAGGTTTAAATACAAGACATGTACCTATAGATTGAATAAAGATACAATTATGAAATTACAGCCACTGTATTTCTAGAAGGAAACAAATAATTCAGACCTCCACTTCTCTCCTAATAAGAGATTTAGGATCTCTTCGTAAAGCTGTATCTAGTATGATTTAGTTCAACTGCAATATAATGCAGTCTGTACTTAACCTGCATCACTGAAGAAAGCTGGTTTGGGGTGAATTAGGCTTTTAAAATTCACCCCCAAAAGGAAGCTCACAATTGTTGCAACAGAAAACATGTTCACATTTACAAGCAGCCCCTGTTTTCTGTCTGCTTGCTCAGCTTGAAATAAACTCTCCTCATTTTTATTGATAAGCTGTGAAAGAAGAAACTATCTTACAGCGTTCTGTTCTTCTTCTCTGCACATGGAGGGAACATAAGGGAGGACAGGAGTAAGTAGTTTGTAATACAGGACTGTCAAGGTTCCTTCCCCACTCTGAACTCTAGGGTACAGATGTGGGGACCTGCATGAAAACCCCCTAAGCTTATTTTTACCAGCTTAGGTTAAAACTTCCCCAAGGTAAAAACTATTTTCCTTTTTCCCTTGGACTTTATCACTGCCACCACCAAATGTCTAACAGATATATAACCGGGAAAGAGCCTGCTTGGAAACATCTTCCCCCCCCCCCCCCAAAATCCTCCCCAAAATGCTATACCCCCTTTCCTGGGGAAGGCTTGATAAAATCCTCACCAATTTACATAGGTGAGCACAGACCCAAACCCTTGGATCTTAAGAACAATGAAAAAAGCAATTAGTTTCTTAAAAGAAGAATTTTAATAGAAGAAAAAGTAAAGAATCACCTCTATAAAATCAAGATGGTAAATACCTTACAGGGTAATTAGATTCAAAACATAGAGAATCCCTCTAGGCAAAACCTTAAGTTACAAAAAGACACAAAACCAGGAATCTACATTCCATTCAGCACAGCTTATTTTCTCAGCCATTTAAAGAGAACAGAATCTAACACATATCTAGCTAGATTACTTACTAAGTTCTAAGACTCCATTCCTGTTCTGTCCCTGGCAAAAGCATCACCCAGACAGAGAGAGACTTTGTTTCTCCCTCCAGCTTTTGAAAGTATCTTGACTTCTCATTGGTCATTTTGGTCAGGTGCCAGCAAGGTTATCCTAGCTTCTTAACCCTTTACAGGTGAAAGGGTTTTTCCTCTGGCCAGGAGGGATTTTAAAGGTGTTTACCCTTCCCTTTATATTTATGACAAGGGCATGTCTACACTGTAGCTGGGAACATGATTTCCTGTACAGGTAGACAGACAAGCTCTGCTCATGCTAGTGTGCTAAAAATAGTAGCGTGGCCATGACGACCCTGGGCAGTAGCTTGGGCTAGCCACCTGAATATGTATATGAATATGTACCCAGGGTGTTGGGCAGGATTATACTGGGGTAATAGCTCAAGCAGAGCTGGCGCATGTCTGAATACCTTTACTGGGAATTACACCTCCCAGCTGCTGTGCAGACATGCCCACAGTGAGTTCGTTTGGAGTAGTTGTACATGTTTTGTCACCAACGTAAGTTTTTGTGCTTTCAGTTCAGTGAAGCGGCGCACTCAGACTGCGTCAGCTGTTGTGCATGTGAAAAAGGACCTGAGAGGGTGAAAAAAGAAAGGAGCAAAACTGCCATGGTTGACTCTGACTTGGCCAGGCTATGGTCTTAAATGAGCCAAATGCCTTCAACCACAAACAGGAAGTCTGCCAAGCCTGTGCCTGAATCATCTTTAAGGCCAGAAGGGACCATCATGATCATCCAGTCTGACCTTCTGCACATCACAGGCCACAGAATCTCATCCATCCTCTCCTGTCAAAGACCCCTAACCTCTGCCTGAGTTACTGACAGTCTCAGATCATGATTTCAAGTGACAGAGAACCCACCATTTTCACCAGTTTAAACCTGCAAGTGCCTTGAAGCTGGGATGAGTGTTACAAAGCAGCCATCAGTGCGAGGTGCACACAATGTTTGTGAGGAGGACTAGAAATGGGTTTGAAAAATTATAGAACACAACAACTTGTCATCATTTACCAGAGACACACAGCAGTGACAAACAGCACTAGAGAGCCAGCATTCCCAATGGAGACACACTATGGCCCTTGTTCTGCAAAGTCTTACTTATATTTTAAATATAAGCATCAGGTGGAAGCTGAAAGTAGAACTCATTTAGACCCCAATCCTGCAAATGTTTTTATGTACCTGCTTAACTATATGTACTGTAAGTAGTGCCATCAATGGGGCTACTGCTGGAATTATTATTATTTATGCAGGGTATGACCACAACACTAATTTAACCATAAATGCCTTTACTAAATCCAAAGGCTGAATAGTATTTACACAATTACTCTCATCATGTCTCAAAAGCATAAAAAATAAGCAATTTGCTACATCCAAACAGTAAACAAAACATTTATAAGCATTTGATCAAGATACTTACAAACAGGCTAAACCCAGAGTGCTTAACCCATATTGGTCAGCTTCAGCTTGGTTAGGCAAGTATTAATAATGAACCCTTTAAGAGTTTACTTTTTTATACCTTTTAACCAGTGATGTCATTGCTAATTATCAGACCTGAGCTAAGCCCAGATGAAGGAGTTTCTTATCTAGCCAATTATTTACTACACCTGGTTCCCAGTTTAACCATGTTTTATTTCTATTACTTCAGCCCAAACCATAAATAAAGATAACACTGATATTTCAAAAGGTCACTGCAAGTTTAACACAACAGCCCTGCTCTCTCATGATCTTATTCTTTTTGGTCGCATGCTTTGGGCCTATGTCTCATGCTAATATCCCAGCTCAATTTAAATCCATAGGTCACCCAAATGTAATGTGGGCCTATATTTCTACAGCTATTTACAGTGCCTAAAGTTAAAGCCTGCATGTAAGTCTTTGCAGTACTGGGCCTAAGAGCTGTTTTCAGCTTCCACCAGATAATTGTATTATAAATTATTTTTCATTTTAATGAAAATATCGCTCCGCGGCTCTAGGTGCTTTTCCAAATGTAAAATATACCATGTGAAATGATTTACCCTATACATACCTTGTATAATGTAATAAATATTGAATAATGTCATAATACATTGTATTCTTTAAAAGTTGCTTGGTTATAGAAATGGAACCTGGCTACCATTCCGGCAGACATGGCTGCTCAGTAGAGAACTCTGCTGACCCCTTGTGCTGCATGAAGGTTCTAGGTGAAGGCCAGTCTCTGGAAGACAGGACCTGAAAAAGCTTGATGTTGGCAGCAAAAAAACACTTCAGGGTCTGTTACTGGAACATAAGTGATAAACATAAAGGATCTCGCAGCTGAGGAGGGAGATGGACAGGTATGGACTTGAAATCCTGGGCATCGATGAGAGCAGACTGACTGGTGCAGAATTGCGGCTAAGAACAGGTCTGCTGAACAGGGGGGAGGAGGGGCAAAGGAGGCAATTGCCCAGGGGACGGGGAGATTTCAAAGGGACAAGGGCCTCCGGCCACCACTCTTGCCATGATAGTGGTGGCAGTGGCTGGGAGCCCTGGGCCCTTTGAAATCACCCAAGCAGGCTGCAGGGCTCCTAGGCGCACACCCTGGTTGTGTGCAGTGGCGGATTAGGGGGAAAGAGAAACCCTGGATGCCGACAGGAGCTGCACTGGGTGGGGTCAGGAGGAAGGAAAAGCTCTGGACCCTGACAGGAGCTGTACTGGGCTGTGGGGGAGCCTCGGACCTTGGTAGGAGCCGCACTGGGTGGGGTATGGGGAAAAAGCCCTGGACCCCAACAGAAGCTGTTCTGGGCACAGCAGGGGGGTGAAGGAGAAGTCCCAGACCCTAGAAGAAGCCGCCCTGGGTGCGGGGGGGGGGGGCAAGAAGAAGCCCTGGACCCCAGCAGGAGCCATACTGGGCAGGAGGAGCCCCAGATCCCAGAAGAAGATGTGGGGCTGAAGCCCCCAGCTCAGGACCCCAGCTGCCCTAGTGGCAGAAGCTGCAGGGCTGAAGCCAGGACCCCACTCTGTGCAGAGCTGGCCTGAGCCCTTCTGTCTCCCATGCCCTCTGCGTGGAGCTGGCTCTCACTCTCAGGCTGTGGAGAAATTCAGCCCAAATCTACCCACCTTGGTAGCTCCATTTCCCCCATCATCACACAGCCATGAATGGATTTAGCCTAGGAGGCAGGGTCAGACAGCCCCATTTGGTAGGTGGGATCTAGGGCACCCAGGACAGAAGTGACTTTTCCAAGGCTAAGCAGGGAGTCTGTAGCAGAGCAGTCACTCAAACCCAGCACATCTGAGCCCCAGACCTGTGCCTTAACCACTAGGCCACCCTTCCTACCTGAGGAGGGGGAACCTCCTGTGCTGCTTTGGGTGTGGGGTGGTAGCAGGCACTAGACAGAGCCACCAGGAAGTGGGGAGCAGAGAGAGATGGGAAAAGGGACATGGGTGGGAAACAACAAGAGGGAAACATCAGGAAGGGGAGCAAGACTTAGAGAAGAAACAAGAGAGAGAGAAAGGGGCAGGGAGAGCAATAAGAAGAGAGAGGAGAAAAGCAGAAGGGAGAGGGGAAAGACTCCCTACTGCTTGTCCCTCCCATCCACCTTGTTCCCACGCCATCAGTGGCCATCAGCTCCCAAACAGGCCCTAAGCAGGGGTGAAGCAAGGGCTGTCCCTAGAGGAGCGTGGGGCCTGGGACATAGGTGCAGAGTTTCTAATCTGCTGGGGGATGCTCCCCCCGACTCCACCCAGGCCTTGCCCCCCCCCCCCCCCCCCCAAAGACCCACCCCTACCCCATCTCTTCCCAGCCCAGTTCTGCCCCCTCTCCCGAGCATGCTGCAGCATCGCTCCTCTCCTCTCCCCCCACAGTGCCTCCTGACACTGAAAAACAGCTGATCTGCGGTAGGCACTGGGAGGGAGAGAGAGGAACTGATTGGCAGGCCCGCTGGCAGGTAGGAGGCACTGGGGGGGAGGGAGCGGTTCTGGTAGGGAGGCTGCTGGTGGGTGCTCGAGTCCCGGAGCACAGGGCCCAGGACGGTCACCCTTATTTGCCATCCCCAAGGGACAGCTCTGGGTGAAGCACAGGGTGAGCACGTCTTTAAACTGGGATGTTAGTGAAGACAGCTTGTAACTGAGCGTTATGATTTTAATATACTGTAATTCATGATAATGTAATGATGTAGTTCATTACTATTTTAATAATGATTATATTGTTATGATACCAATGATAGAGACACATTCAATAACTAGAATATGAACAAGGTGTATAAATATGCTGAACATTGTCCGTTTTGGGGGGAGGCTGAGCCATAAGGCAGGATGGTGCAGAAAGGAGTGAGCAGTGGGAAGGAGGCACTCAGGGGAGGGGTCCTAGGGGGAAGAAGAAGAGCAGGGGCAGGAAGTGGTGGAATGGGAGCAAAATGGGGGCTTGGCCTTGGGGAAGGGGGCGGAGCCGGGATGGGGCACCCACCGGCAAAACCAAAAGTCAACACCTATGGCGGGTGGGGGGGTACTAGTGGCAGCAAAGGCAGCCGGGCGGACATGTGGATCCCTGGCCATGCTGAAAGAGCGTAGCCAGCAGCGTAGCCAGCAGTTCACTGGGCACCAACCAGCACAGGTGCAGCACCGCCCAAATGTCAGGCGGACCGCGTCCGCATGGGTGCGGCTTGTGCGTGCATGCACCAGCAGGGGCCCATTGACTGTTCTGCCCTGGGGCCCGGAATTGCTCTTGGCGGGCCTGGATAAGAAGCAATTCCAGCAAGAGAAGAAACATGTAATCTATTCAGGTCATAGTGACAATGTACACTCAGAGGGAGTGCTGCCCATTATGATAAATTCTGCAGAAAAAGCACTTATCAGCTGGGAACCTATCAACCAATGTATCATATATGCCAGATTCCAAACTAAATTCCCAAAGATGTCAAACATACAGTGAAATGCTCTGACAGCGGAACATAGCGACAAGGATAAAGATAAGTTCTACAATTGCCTCCAAAGTTTTTCTTCCAAATCAGGAAGAACAGGTGGATAAAGCATTTCAAAACAAATAACAGAATTATCCAAGAGAAAAGGCCTGGTAGTAATAGGAGACTAACTACCCAGGCACCTCTTGGAAAAGTAATATGGCAAAACACAAAATTTCCAGTTAATTTCTTGGAATGTATTGGGGACAACTTGTTGTTTCAGAAAGTGGAGAAAGTGACCATGGGGAGAGCTATTTTAGACTTGGTTCTGACCAACAGGGAGGAATTGGTAGCGAATCTGAAGGTGGAAGGCAATTTTGGTGAAAGTGAGCATGAAATAATACAATTTGTGTTTCTAAGGAAAGGAAGGAAGGACAGCAGCAAAATAAGGAGAATAGACTTCAAAAAGCAGACTTTAACCACCGCAGAGAACTTGTAGCTAAGGTCTTATGGGGAGACAATCTAAGGGGAAACATTTTTTCCAGGAGAGCTGTCAGTTTCTCAAAGAGACAATATTAAAGGCACAACCTCATGTTATCCCAACGTTAAGGAAAGATAGGAAGAACAGTAACAGGCCAATATGGCTCCATCAGCAGCTCTTTAATGACCTGAAAAATCAAAAGGGAACCCTACGAACAGTGGAAAGAGGGACAAATTGTAACGGAGGAGTACAGACGTACAGCACAAGCATATAGGGACAAAATCAGAAAGCCTAAGGCATAAAATGAGTGATACCTAGTAAGGGACATAAAAGGCAATAAGAAGTGATTCTATAAAAATATTAGGAGCAAAAGAAAGATGAAGGAAAGGACAAGTCCTCTACTTAGTGGGGAAGGAGAGCTAATAACCAGTGACATTAAGAAGGCTTAGGTGTTTAATACCTATTTTGCTTCAGTCTTCACTAAAAAGGTTATCGGGGACCAGGTACTCAACTCAATTAATATTAACAACCAGGAGGAAGGAACATAAGCCAAATAGGGAAAGATCAAGTTAAAGAATGTTTAGACTTGTTAGATGTATTCAAGTGGGCAGGGATTGATGAAATCCATCATAGGGTACCTGAACTACCTGACCCAATCTCGAAACAGTTTAGCAATTCTCTTCAAGAACTCATGGAGGACAGGTGAAGTCCCAGAGGACAGGAGAAATGAAACACAGTACCTGTCTTTAAAAAGGGGAACAAAGATAACCCATGGAATTATAGACCATTCAGTACTTACTTACTTCAGTACCTCAAAAAATACTGGAACAAATTATTAAATAATCAGTAGGTAAGCACCTGAGAGATAATAGGTTAATAACTGATAGCAAGCATGGATTTGTCAAGCAAAAATCATGCCAAACCAATCTAATTTCCTTCTTTGACTGGCCTAGGGGACAGGGAGAAGCAGTGGACATGATAGATCTTGATTTTAGTAAGGCTTTTGACTCAGTCCCACATGATATCCTCATAAGCAAACTACAGAAATATGGTCTAGATGAAATCACTAAAAGGTGGGTGCATAACTGGTTTAAAGACTGCATTCAAAGAGTAGTTATCAATTGTTCACTGTCAAATGGGAAGGGCATTCTAATGGGGTCCCATAGGCATAAGTCCTGGATCCAGTAGTATTCAATATTTTCAGTATGACTTTATAATGGAGTGGAGAATATGTTTATAAAATGTGCAGATGACACCAAGCTGGGTGAGGCTGCCAGGACACTGGAAGACAAGATTAGAATTCAAAACCACCTTGACAAATTGAAGAACTGGTCTGAATTCATCAAGATGAAATTCAGTACAGAGAAGTCCAAAGTACTTCACTTAGGAAGGAAAAAAAGTCAAATGCACAGCTACAAAATGGGAAATAACTGGCTAGGTGGCAGTAGGGTTCTGGTGGTTCTAGTGGACCACAAATTGAATAGGTCAACAATGGGATGGAGTTGCGGAAAAGGTTAATCTCATTCTGGGGTGCATTAACAGGAATGTCATATGTAAGACACAGGAGGTGATTGTCCCACTCTAGTCAGCACTGGTGAGGCATCAGCTGGAGTATTGTGTCCAGACGTGAACAAATTGGAGAGAGAGTCCAGAGGAGAGCAACAAACATTTTAAGAGGTTTAAAAAAACTGACTTATGAAGAAAGGTTTAAAAATAGGATGTTTAGTCTTGAGAAAAGAAGACTCCAAACTCTGCTCCCTCCCACATCTTGGCCCCTCCTCTCTTTTCCATGCAGTAGAAATGCCCCTTTCCCATGCCCTCCAAGGAAAGGGAACCCGGCAGCAACATTTGCCTGACCCCTCACCTGTTCCCAGGACACCATCCTATGGCATAACCTGGGAAATGAGGAGGGTTCACAGGTTATCTCCAACCTAGGGGCACAGATGCCTAGGCTCTCCACAAACCTGACGAAACAATAGCTCTGTTCTCTAGCTACTCCTCCCCAATGCCTCCTGGGCCAACCTGGAATTTTGGAGGGGAAAGGGAGTGAAAACCCCCCTAGTTTGTGGGGGAAAGGAATCTAGCTCAGGGTTTGACCCACCTCAAATCAGCCTCATGTGGAGCCTGTTTCCTACCCTGGATGACTATTAAACCCCACATAAAAACAGTCACCCAAAACATAACCAGAGACATGGTGGACCATGTCTCCTGGGCTGTTCTAGCAAAGATGGGCAATCTGCCTACATAGCAAGGATCAGGGTTGATGCTCGTTAAAAGGAGGAAGAGAAAGAGAAAGGTGTCATACCTGCAATGCAAAGGGCCTCTGAAATCCTTCAAAGAAGGGTTTTGAGACACAGGGACAGCCATAAATGAAAGACCAAGAGGAAGCCTGAAAGATTATCTTTTAATCACCATGGCTTTTGTCCATGCAGGTCTGAAGACTGCACCAAATCCAAGCTGGACTTGTTCCAAATAGCCCCTATGCACACCAACATTGAGAAAAGCATCTACATCAGGGTACTGCCTCTATTGACTATTACAGAGGCTGCTCCCATTGACTTTTTTATAGCAGGGAATGGCATAGATTATATGGATGAAAACAACATGCTGCCAGGACCGCCCAGAGGATTCAGGGGGCCTGGGACAAAGCAATTTCAGGGACACCGCTTGTACTCAGTGGGTGGCGCTCCAGCGGCATGTCCTTCATTTGCTCCTGGTCTTCGGCACTGTAGGACCCGCTGCCGAATTGCCGCCGAAGTTCCGGAGCAAGTGAAGGACTCGCTGCCGAAGTGCCACCAAAGACCCGGAGCGGTGCCGGGTGAGTAAAAATTAAAAAGGTGCCACTTGTGCTCAGTGGGAGAGCGGCCGCTGCCCCGCGCCAGGAAAGGGAGTCTCGGCCAGGGCTTGCTAGGGCCCGGGGCAAATTGCCTCACTTGTCCCCCCCCGCCCCACCCCAGGGCGGCCCTGCACGCTGCTATACCTGTGTTGGAAGATTGTAAAAGACAACAGAACCTCACTCAACAGAGAGTTGAAGGTGGGCCTCGTGAGTTACCCCGTGGTGTCTATTTTCAGTCACTCCGTGTCACTCCGTGAGTCTGCCTCATAATCCAAAGCCACAACTGTTACTCTTACAAGGCTTTGATAGAATTGGTACTCAAGTACAGCGACCTGCCCTCACCACACAATTTGCTACTGGCCTATTTTACAGACACTCCCAGACAACACGAAGCAACGGAGCTGTATGGCAAGAATCAAGGGTTTGTGAGGTGGGCAAACCTGACGATCCAGAGCAGGACAATAGGGTTGTTGGGTCACCTACACAGGGACCTGTTTTTTCAAGAGAAACTTTTGTTGTGAAAATTAAGCTGACATACAGTAACAACACTTTCTGCTTAATGGGTGATGTGAATGAAGGCTTTAAACTGTGGATTATCTCAGTCCATTTTTGTGAAGCAGGTATTATAGACCCTACAGGCTAAGGTAAATGCTTTCCAAAATTGGCCTGTCCCTAAGTCAAAGAAGCAAGTCCAATACTTCTTGGGCTTGACCGGGTATTACCGACAATTTGTACCACACTACAGCCAACTTGCCACCCCACTGACAGACCTAACCAGAATAAAAAGCCAAATGCAGTTCAGTGGACTGAGAAGTGTCAGAAAGCCTTGAACCATCTTGAAGCGGCCCTTACATCTGATCCTGTACTAAGGGCCCCAACCTTTTGTTGTAACCACAGATGCATCTGAGCGTGGTTTAGGAGCAGTTTTAACGCAGGAAGGATCAGATTAACAATTCCATCCTGTCGTGTTTCACAGCAAAAAAACGTTTTGAGAGCGAAAGCCACTGGGTATCCGATGAAGTGAGCTGTAGCTCACGAAAGCTTATGCTCTAATAAATTTGTTAGTCTCTAAGGTGCCACAAGTACTCCTTTTCTTTTTAAAAATTTATGGACCATCTAAAAATAATTATTTGATGGTAACAGTACGTTTCTTGTTTGGTCTCTTAAATAAAGAGAGACTAAATGACATGGAGAAAAAATTACATTGTAAAACATCATCTGCAATAAAGCTATATTTATTGAAGTGGTTTGAAGCAGAGGCTAAAAAAATCTCCTCTATGCCCTATAAGACCTATGAGGAACTGCGTGACCAGCTTGAGTTGTTTCACTGTTTGTATGAGAGTCAGGAAGAAGAGTTTGCAAAAAGCACAATGGATAATTTCCAAGAAATTAGACTGGAACACATCAGGCTTACAACAATGGATGAAATTGCTCTTTCATTCTGTGTAAAGCATTGTTGTAGTAAGCAGTCACTTTACCTATGTAATTGTACACTTGGGATTGGAGAACAAGAAGAAGGATGGATAGCAAAGCAACGGAAATGGTTATTTCCTCTGTAAGTATCCATTTATTTAATATTAATCAGTAAATCCTTAGAGTGACATCTCATCATATCACCATTATAATGCCCCTTTTTTCAGTGGATTATAAGATATTTGCAGATTTGTCTTGGTCTTTCCCCGTAAAATGAGGTTACACTGTCTCTCTGGGCCTGGTAGAGTCGAGGTAGCTGCATCAGAAAACTTTATGATTGTAGGGTAGGCAGGAATGGGGAAGTGAGGGTTAAGCAGAAGGACCCAGAAACAGCTGGGACTAATTAGCTTCCTGAAAAACTATATTGGATCAGATAGAAGGATGAGGAAGCAAGTTGCTTTGAACTGAGAGAGGTTCCATAGATAAGTACCTGTCTGCACTGAAGAAAATTTGTTGAAGAGAGATTTCTAAGACTGTTGTTAATTTGCTTTGTTAAATTTTAAAAGTCTGTTTGAGAGCTTTGATCTCTCTGCCCTAAAAGGAGAAGTAACCAGAGACTCTTTGCTTGATCCTGAATGCATAGACTCTTGGACACATTTGGTATATCTCAGCCCAGCAAAGGATGACTTGCCACACAATGATAATCATATGTTGTTCAATTAAACAATACTGTTGTTCTAAGTGCACACATCCCAGAACTGAAACTCAGCTAGCACCACCTGAACTCTGAGTTTCTGGTGCTATATTTCAGAGTAGCAGCCATGTTAGTCTGTATCCGCAAAAAGAAAAGGAGTATTTGTGGCACCTTAGAGACTAACAAATTTATTTGAGCATAAGCTTTTGTGAGCTACAGCTCACTTCATCGGATGCATGCTGTCATAAATATAAAAAAAAGGGTAACCACCTTTCTGTATACAGTGCTATAAAATCCCTCCTGGCCAGAGGCAAAACCCTTTTGCCTATAAAGAGTTAAGAAGCTAAGGTAACCTCGCTGGCACCTGACCCAAAGTGACCAATAAGGGGACAAAAAACTTTCAAACCTGAGGCAGGGGACGGGAAACAAAGGGGTCTGTCTGTGTAATGCTTTTGCTGGGAACAAATCAGAAATGCAGCCTTACAACTCCTGTAAAGTTAGTAAGTAATCTAGTTAAAACATGTGTTAAATTTTCTTTTGTTTAATGGCTGGTAAAATAAGCTGTGCCTTTTTGTAACTTAAGGTTTTGCCTAAAAAAATTTCTGTGTTTTAAATTTGATTACCCTGTAAGGTATTTACCATCCTAATTTTACAAAGGTAATTCTTTTACCTTTTCTTTAATTAAAATTCCTCTTTTAAAAACCTAATTAATTTTTCATTGTTCTTAAAATCCAAGGGTTTGGGTCTGTATTCACCTGTAAAAATTGGTGAGGATTCTTATCAAGCCTTCCCCAGGAAAGGGGATGTAGGGCTTGGGGAGATATTTTGGGGGAAAACATCTCCAAGGGCTCTTTCCCTGTTCTTTGTTTAAAATGGTTGGTGGTAGCAGCATACGGTTCAAAAACAAGGCAAAGTTTTTACCTTGGGAAAGTTTTTAACCTAAGCAGGTAAAAATAAGCTTAGGGGGTCTTTCATGCAAGTCCCCATATCTGTACCCTAAAGTTCAGAGTGGGGAAAAAACCTTAACACATGCTGTGGAAAATACAGTAGGGAGATTTTCAACGTCCTATACAGCAAACAGGGAAAGATTAAGAATGAGCTCTCAAAACTGGATACTCTCATAAAAAAAACAACCTTCCATATAAACTTCCTCATGGCTGGACTTCACAAAAACTAGACAAGCCATTTACAACACACACTTTGCTTCTCTACAAAAGAAAAAGGACACTAAACTATCTAAACTACTACATGCCACAAGGGGTGACAACAGTGATTCCCTTAACCCACCCAGCAATATTGTTAATCTATCCAGTTAGCCCAGCAGAAAAATCTGTCCTATCTCAGGCCTCTCCTTCTGCCCCTCCACCCCCACGAACATGATCATACTGGATATGAGTCAGCAGTGTGCCCTTGTTGCCAAGAAGGCCAATGGCATTTTGGGATGTATAAGTAGGGGCATAGCGAGCAGATCGAGGGACGTGATCGTTCCCCTCTATTCGACACTGGTGAGGCCTCATCTGGAGTACTGTGTCCAGTTTTGGGCCCCACACTACAGGAAGGATGTGGATAATTTGGAAAGAGTACAACGAAGGGCAACGAAAATGATTAGGGGTCTAGAGCACATGACTTATGAGGAGAGGCTGAGGGAGCTGGGATTGTTTAGTCTGCAGAAGAGAAGACTGGGGGGATTTGATAGCTGCTTTCAACTACCTGAAAGGGGGTTTCAAAGAGGATGGCTCTAGACTGTTCTCAATGGTAGCAGATGACAGAACGAGGAGTAATGGTCTCAAGTTGCAGTGGGGGAGGTTTAGATTGGATATTAGGAAAAACTTTTTCACTAAGAGGGTGGTGAAACACTGGAATGCGTTACCTAGGGAGGTGGTAGAATCTCCTTCCTTAGAGGTTTTTAAGGTCAGGCTTGACAAAGCCCTGGCTGGGATGATTTAACTGGGACTTGGTCCTGCTTTGAGCAGGGGGTTGGACTAGATGACCTTCTGGGGTCCCTTCCAACCCTGATATTCTATGATTCTATGATACAGTTCTGTGGTGACCTAGAATCCTATTTTCAATGTCTCCGACTCAAGGAATATTTCCAACACACCTCTGAACAGCACACTAACCCACAGAAACCTTCCTACCAACACAACAAAAAGGATTCTGCGTGGACTCCTCCTGAAGGTTGAAACAACAGACTGGACTTCTACATAGGGTGCTTCCGCCGATGTGCATGGGCTGAAATTGTGGAAAAGCAGCATTACTTGCCCTATAACCTCAGCCGTGCAGAACACAACACCATCCACAGCCTCAGAAACTACTCTGACATCATAATCAAAAAGGCTGACAAAGGAGGTGCTGTTGTCATCATGAATAGGTCGGAATATGAACAAGAGGCTGCTAGGCAGCTCTCCAACACCACATTCTACAAGCCATTACCCTCTGATCCCACTGAGAGTTACCAAAACAAACTACACCATCTGCTCAGGAAACTCCCTGAAAAAGCACAAGAGCAAATCCACACAAACACACCCCTAGAACCCCGACCAGGGGTATTCTATTAGCTACCCAAGATCCATAAACCTGGATCCTGGACACCCCATCGTCTCAGGCATTGGAACCCTGACAACAGGATTGTCTGGCTATCCAGACTCCCTCCTCAGGCCTACGCTATCAGCACTCCTAGGTATCTTTGAGACACCACTGACTTCCTGAGGAAACTACAATCCATCGGTGATCTTCCTGAAAACACCATCCTGGCCACTATGGATGTAGAAGCCCTCTACGCCAACCTTCCATACAAAGATGGACTACAGACCATCAGGAACAGTATCCCTGATAATGTCACGGCAATCCTGGTGGCTGAACTTTGTGACTTTGTCCTCACCCATAACTATTTCACATTTGGGAACAATGTATACCTTCAAATCAGCGGCACTGCGATGGGTACCCGCATGGCCCCACAGTATGCCAACATTTTTATGAAAAGAAAAGGAGTACTTGTGGCACCTTAGAGACTAACAAATTTATTAGAGCATATGCTTTCGTGAGCTACAGCTCACTTCATCGGATGCATTTGGTGGAAAAAACAGAGGAGAGATTTATATACACACACACAGAGAACATGAAACAATGGGTTTATCATACACACTGTAAGGAGAGTGATCACTTAAGATAAGCCATCACCAACAGCAGGGGGGGGAAGGAGGAAAACCTTTCATGATGACAAGCAGGTAGGCTAATTCCAGCAGTTAACAAGAATATCAGAGGAACAGTGGGGGGTGGGGTGGGAGGGAGAAATACCATGGGGAAATAGTTTTACTTTGTGTAATGACTCATCCATTCCCAGTCTCTATTCAAGCCTAAGTTAATTGTATCCAGTTTGCAAATTAATTCCAATTCAGCAGTCTCTCGTTGGAGTCTGTTTTTGAAGCTTTTTTGTTGAAGTATAGCCACTCTTAGGTCTGTGATCGAGTGACCAGAGAGATTGAAGTGTTCTCCAACTGGTTTTTGAATGTTATAATTCTTGACGTCTGATTTGTGTCCATTCATTCTTTTACGTAGAGCAGTCTCTACGTAAAAGAATGAATGGACACAAATCAGACGTCAAGAATTATAACATTCAAAAACCAGTTGGAGAACACTTCAATCTCTCTGGTCACTCGATCACAGACCTAAGAGTGACTATACTTCAAAAAAAGCTTCAAAAACAGACTCCAACGAGAGACTGCTGAATTGGAATTAATTTGCAAACTGGATACAATTAACTTAGGCTTGAATAGAGACTGGGAATGGATGAGTCATTACACAAAGTAAAACTATTTCCCCATGGTATTTCTCCCTCCCACCCCACCCCCCACTGTTCCTCTGATATTCTTGTTAACTGCTGGAATTAGCCTACCTGCTTGTCATCATGAAAGGTTTTCCTCCTTCCCCCCCTGCTGTTGGTGATGGCTTATCTTAAGTGATCACTCTCCTTACAGTGTGTATGATAAACCCATTGTTTCATGTTCTCTGTGTGTGTGTATATATATCTCTCCTCTGTTTTTTCCACCAAATGCATCCGATGAAGTGAGCTGTAGCTCACGAAAGCTTATGCTCTAATAAATTTGTTAGTCTCTAAGGTGCCACAAGTACTCCTTTTCTTTTTGCGAATACAGACTAACACGGCTGCTACTCTGAAACAGTTTTATGGCTGACTTAGAACAACGCTTCCCTCAGCTCTCGTCCCCTAATGCCCCTTGAGCCTACATTGATGATATCTTCATCATCTGGACCCATGGAAACGAAGCCCTTGAGGAATTCCACCATGATTTTCAACAATTTCCATCGCACAATCAACCTCGGCCTGGATCAGTTTCACCCAAGAGATCCACTTCTTGGGACACTACAGTGTTAATAAGCGATGGTCACATAAACACCACCCTATACTGGAAACCTACTGATTGCTATACTTACCTACATGCCTCCAGCTTTCATCCAGACCACACCAAACGATCCCATTGTCTACAGCCAAGCTCTATAAGACAACCACATTTGCTCCACCCCTCAGACAGAAGACAAAACACCTACAAGATTCTCTATCAAGCTTTCTTTAGAACTACAACACCCACCTGCTGAAGTGAAGAAACAGGACTGAAGAGTACCCAGAAGTCACCTATTCCAGGATAGGCCCAACAAAGAAAGGAACAGAATGCCACTAGGCCGTCACCCTCAGCCCCAACTAAAACCTCTCCAGTGCATCATCAAGGATCTACAACCTATCCTGAAGGACGATCCCTCATTCTCACAGATCTTGGGAGACAAGCCAGTCCTTGCTTACAGACAGCCCCCCAACCTGAAGCAAATACTCACCAGCAACCACACAACAAAACACTAACCCAGGAACCTATCCTTGAAAACCAAAGCCCGTTGCCAACTGTGTCCACATATCTATTCAGAGACACCGTCACAGGGCCTAATCACATCAGCCACACTATCAGAGGCTTGTTCACCTGCACATCTACCAGTGTGATATACACCATCATGTGCCAGCAATGCCCCTCTGCCATGTACATTGGCCAAACCGGACAGTCTCTACGTAAAAGAATAAATGGACACAAATCAGACGTCAAGCATTATACATTCAAAACCAGTCGGAGAACACTTCAATCTCTCTGGTCACTCGATTACAGACCTAAAAGTCGCAATATTACAACAAAAAAACTTCAAAAACAGACTCGAACGAGAGACTGCTGAATTGGAATTAATTTGCAAATAGGACACCATTAAATTAGGCTTGAATCAAGAATGGGAGTGGATGTGTCATTACATAAAGTAAACACTATTTCCCCATGTTTATTCCCCCCACTACTGTTTCTCACACATTCTTGTCAACTGCTGGAAATGGCCCATCTTGATTATCACTACAAAAGGTGTTTTTTCTCTCCTGCTGGTAATAGCTCACCTTACCTGATCACTCTGGTTACAGTGTGTATGGTAACACCCATTGTTTCATGTTCTCTGTGTATATAAAATCTCCCTACTGTATTTTCCACTGCATGCATCCGATGAAGTGAGCTGTAGCTCAGAAAGCTTATGCTCAATTTGTTAGTCTCTAAGGTGCCACAAGTTACTCCTTTCTTTTTGGGGCTATATTGTTTAACATTTAGTGACCTCATTTCAAAATCAGCTACAGTGAATTTTCAGTGAAGTGAATGAGTTGGTAAGCCTCACACTGACAGAATGAATGAGGCAAACTGTTTTATTTTTTTATTTATTTTATTCCCAAACATCATGGCAGCAGTTCCCTCTCTATCCACACCTAGTAATAACTGATTCATATTTATAGATTTTGAGGCCAGAAAAGACAATTGGGATCATCCTGTTTTGACCTCCTGCATAACACATGCCGTAGAATTTACCCAATGAGTTTAACCGCCCCCCCGAGATCCATGCGCCAATCCAACCCCCCGGCTCCCTGACCATGCCACCCAGAGCACCGCGGCTGGGGTGCTGATAGCTGTGCCACCTGGAGCTGCAGACCTTTGCTCCATATAGATCTAAGTTTTGGTGATTTTGGCATTGAATTTCCATATTGTGTGAATTTTTGATATACAGCCACTCACTTCACCTATTCTGGGCTTTATATGAAATGCAATTACTAATATCATGATAGAGGCTGCCCAGAGAAGCTAATTTGTTAAGATTTCAAGGATTATTTCTCAAATAGATAAAAGTATGGTACTAATTAATTTTGATAACTTCTCTCTTTAACTGATTAATAAGATGACTACTTGCTTGGCAGGAATTGCCAGGCCATCTGTCATTTGCTGCATATCTTCAGCTCAGATATTTATAACTAGGGCTCTGTATCTGCCACAGAGGTCATAGAAGTCATGGATTCTGTGGCTTCTGCAGTAGCCAGGAACAGCTGCTCAGGTGACCCCAGGGACAGCTACACTGCCCCCAAGAGCAGCGGCCCCCCAGCTAAGATTTAGTCAGGGTATTTATAGTAGAAGTGATGGCTGGGTCAGAAGCTGTGAATTGTTGTTTATTGCCCGTGACCTGTCCATGACTTTTACTAAAAAATACCCATGCCTAAATTTTATAATCTTATTTATAAGACAAATGTCATCGGTAAAGTGGTAGATCTCCAAGCTCCTCATCCACACACTGCCCATTTTGATGACTGACTGTTAAAGTCAATAGTAACTCCAAACAAGACAAGACACAAGACACAACCTTGTCTGAACACCAGCATTAACATTAACCATCTGCTAACTCTTGTTTATCCTTATGCACACAGAGCATTCTGGTACAATTTATAATAATTTGAATAATTTTCTATCTCTATGAGTCCCTATCTACACTGTCAAATGCCTTTTGAAACCCACAAAATTTGAGAATACTGGCAGGTGCTATTTATTACTTTTGTTCTATGTTCTACACAAGTTCTACCTGGCCAAATACAGCTTGTTGTTGTCAAGTCTGCTATCCATGGCTTTAAAGGTTTGTCTACATGGGGACATCCAGTAAAGTTAATCTGAATTAAGTAAAGATATAAATTGAGTGGATAGTTAAACTACATTAAAATCCTTGTGTGGATGCTGTTATGCAGAATTAAAGTGGCCTTAATTAGGTTTTAATTTAATTCACTTCCAAAGGCCATTTTAATTCTGAATAACAGCATCCACACAGGGATTTAATGTGGTTTAACTCATCCACTTCAAATTCACACTTTTTGTTAATTCTGATTTAGGGATAAATTGCACAAAAAACTTTCCCTGGGACTGAAACCAGTGTAATCTTGTGCCAGTTGTACAATCACTCAAATCTTCTTTTAAGGGAGTTTGATTAAGAGCCCTCTTTTCCATCTTCTGTGATTTATTCCTTCTTCCATACCAAACTGAAAAGGTGAAGCAGGATTTTTGCTGAAAGCAGCAGCTACCCATAAACCCTCTTTTACATGGCCTAGCCACTAGAGGGTGACAAATGCTCACAGGGTTAATGTGGGTTCACTGATGTTAGTAATGTATAGTTAACGTGGCATCAGAACAATGGACTGTGGTGTCTTCAGACGCTTCTCTTTGTTTTCTTTTTAAAGAGGAGAATAAATGTTTGCTGTGGAATAAAACCTATCCCCAACGTCTCAGCAAAGAAGATGAAATACCTGCTTCTGGGAAATGATATTAAGAACTTCCATTCTCTCTTCTAGGAACCCACTGATGAAAGATCCAAGAACTTCAACTGCATACTCATTGTGTCAAGGACTGAAGGATCCCAACTGTAAATTAAAGACAATATCGTAAGCAAACTTCTCTCTTTCAACCCTTTTGGTGACTGCTGCTATGCCAGGAGTTGGGCAGCAATGCATTTCCACTCATGTCTGGTATTTATCTCTGAGCTGCAAATCATAGTAAATATCTAAAGAATCAAACACCATTTGACATGGAAACCATACACTAACGTGTGGCAAACCCTCTTCCATGCCCCTGCCCGAGAAGTAGGCCAGGTGCTGGGTTGATGCACAAGGTGCCCAGAATCCTCCTCAACCCATGGCACGGAGTAGCTGTGGAGTTTCTTCGTGGAGATTAATCCAGCCTAATGCTAATGGTGTGAGAGAGACCCACCCTCTGCACAGCATCTCTACACACGCAGCCTACCCCTGGACAGGTGGAATAAAGGATCACTCTGTGGCCACTGAGAAAGGTGTTGGATTTTGCCCCTCAGTGAACAAGGTCCTCTGTTCTCTTCCTTAAATTGTCTCATGAGGACAGTGGGCTGATTATTGAATGCACAGAGACTTGGGACACTAGGGTAAGTGACCAAGTTACTTCTTCCATTTCCTGCTAGCTGATCAGCTTTTATGCTTCTCATGTATGGCCCTGGTGGCCTGTCTGAACTATTTTCAGAGCAGCAAGCCGTGTTAGTCTGTATTCGCAAAAAGAAAAGCAGTACTTGTGGCACCTTAGAGACTAACAAATTTATTAGAGCATAAGCTTTCGTGAGCTACAGCTCACTTCATCGGATGCATTTGGTGGAAAAAACAGAGGAGAGATTTATATACACACACAGAGAACATGAAACAATGGGTTTATCATACACACTGTAAGGAGAGGTGATCACTTAAGATAAGCCATCACCAGCAGCAGTGGGGGGGAAAGAGGAAAACCTTTCATGGTGACAGCAAGGTAGGCTAATTCCAGCAGTTAACAAGAATATCAGAGGGAACAGTGGGGGGGTGGGGTGGGGGGGAGAAATAAACATGGGAAATAGTTTTACTTTGTGTAATTGACTCCATCCATTCCCAGTCTCTATTCAAGCCTAAGTTAATTGTATCCAGTTTGCAAATTAATTCCAATTCAGCAGTCTCTCGTTGGAGTCTGTTTTTGAAGCTTTTTTGTTTGAAGTATAGCCACTCTTAGGTCTGTAATCGAGTGACCAGAGAGATGAAGTGTTCTCCAACTGGTTTTTGAATGTTATAATTCTTGACGTCTGATTTGTGTCCCATTCATTCTTTTACGTAGAGACTGTCCAGTTTGGCCAATGTACATGGCAGAGGGGCATTGCTGGCACATGATGGCATATATCACATTGGTAGATGCGCAGGTGAACGAGCCTCTGATAGTGTGGCTGATGTGATTAGGCCCTATGATGGTATCCCCTGAATAGATATGTGGACAGAGGTGGCAACGGGCTTTGTTGCAAGGATAGGTTCCTGGGTTAGTGGTTCTGTTGTGTGGTGTGTGGCTGCTGGTGAGTATTTGCTTCAGATTGGGGGGCTGTCTGTAAGCAAGGACTGGCCTGTCTCCCAAGATCTGTGAGAGTGATGGGTCGTCCTTCAGGATAGGTTGTAGATCCTTCTGTTAGCCACTTGGGCCTTTTAAACAATCTTTGTTTTTTACAAGTACATTTCTAAAAGTGGTGATGCTACTTTTGGCCTTGGCAGGCTCTAGATCTGTTTTTAGACATTCTAAAAACTCTTTATTGGCAACATCCTACAATGGACGTAGGCACATTCAGCTCTGCCAAAGTTTTCATAAAAACATCCCACCCTTTAGGAGACCTCTTGTTAGAGAAAGAATAAGAACTAGTAACCCTCTTGACTAAATTCAACATGTGAGACCACACAACTGCTACTCCTCGATACACAAAGCTTCCTTTATTGTCCCAAGAAGAATTAACAAATTTCAGCATTTTTCTTATAGCGAGCATTATTGCTTCCAACACCTCCTAAGTGACAAAAATCCAATGAACCTCCCTTGACTTCAGGAGGTCAAATTTCTCGGTGCTCTTGCTCAGGGAGAAAGAGACTATTTTAGTCTTTTCTGCTTCATCCTGTTTGGCAAACACCGGTACCTTTGCAGGATCCTCTTGTAAAATTTAGCCTAGTCAGATAAACTGGATCTTTGAAAAATATCTTTTGTCTCTGAATCCAATTGGCGAGGAGTGTAGTTCAGATATTTTCTTTTGACCTGGAGGTGTGTTTCATTTGTTCTAGCTGATGGCTAGGAATGAGGTACAATTTTTCAGGGTGTTTCATTATCGGTTATTTAAAAGACCTGACAGTAGATGGAGTGCCAAGTTCAACAAAGCACCAATAACCCCTCTGGCCTGTTTTAACAATCATCTTCTTCTTTTGAGGGACAGCTTTATCAGTCATTTTTTTAATAATCTGCCATTTTCTTTTTAGGATGCTTACTTGTTGAGGTTTCAGGGGAACGTTTCATTTTAAAGAATTGAGTGCTATTTCTGAGATGGCTGCTATCAGGTTGTCAAAGGCCAAGCAAAGAATAGCCTTCCTTGCTGTGGTCTGGCTTTGATGAGGAGTCTTACAAGAGTCAGGTTCTCTGCACACAGCTAGACATGCTTGTCAGAGGATGCTTTTTAAAAAAAAAAATGGTGGGGGTTGGTAAAAATTACTATTTTTTTAATATTTTTTTTTCGAGGTGTATACACAGGGGCCAGTCTTGGAACGGGAAGAGGGCGAGGAGGTCTGTTCTTAACCTGTAGGCTTTGGGCACTGAAGCATTTAAATCCACCATGAGTACCTGTAGGGTTTTTTGTAGTGTCCTCAAAAGCCTCCAAAAAGAAATGTTTTACCAGGGTGCTTTTGACGCGCCAGGCTGGTAATTTGCAGTTTATCTCAGAGGTTTTTAAAGAGAACCATATACTTAGTACTTAAATTAATTGTTCTACTCCCCCCTCCCATGACAAAACATCTTTTGCAGAATGTACATAATACTCAGGTTTCTGTAGCATACGTATTTGTAAAGGCTTTCTCTGTTTCAATCACTTTCAGAAGAAGACTCTATAATTTAGGCAATAAACTCGTATACAACAGTTGCCAACAGCTATAACACCACACAATACTTTCAAAAAAAGAAAAGGAGTACTTGTGGCACCTTAGAGACTAACAAATTTATTAGAGCATAAGCTTTTGTGAGCTACAGCTCACTTCATCGGATGCATCCGATGAGTGGAATCTGTAGCTCACGAAAGCTTATGCTCAAATAAATTTGTTAGTCTCTAGGTGCCACAAGTACTCCTTTTCTTTTTGCGAATACAGACTACACGGCTGCTACTCTGAAACAATACTTTCAGGTATACATGATAACAGCCTAGTACGTTTCTAACATTGCCTTTATTAAAAAAGATTTTCCAATATTTGAAGAGTTACAAAGCAAACAGGAAAAGGGGTGAACAAACTGACTGGTGGCGGTAAAACAGGGAAATAGGAGGCCTCTCAGGGGTAAACTTTAACTTTGGTGATGCCAAAGTACTGTCTGATATCCCCAAAATCCTCAGACATGATAATGCGGTGCCCCACCTGGTGTTTAGTCTTGTTAACAAAAGGGTAGAAGCTAATGAAATTGTAATAATGAATGTGATTCCTGGGTTGCAGTTTGCAATACAAACATAAATATATAAGTTAAAAAACATGCATTAATGTTAACATACAACCCATTCTAAGTTCCCTCTAAGCTGTGCAGCCATCATAGCTGTGCAGGCTAACAAGGACCACACAGGTGCGCAGCAGGGAGAGACGCCTCTCCCCTGGCTCCAGGCTGTTGCGGTGAGAGAGACCTGGGGGAGTCCTCTCTCCCTGCTGCAGCCCCGGGGCAGCCTGCACCCCAAACCCCTCATCCCTGGCTCTACCTCAGAGCCCTCCGCCCTCTCCCTCCACACCCCAACCCTCTGTCCTAGCCCTGAGCCCCCTCCCACACTCTGAACCCCTTTGCCCCACCCCCACCATTGGTGCACATAACAAAATTCATTCTGCACATGGATATAAAAAATTAGAGGGAACACTGAATCCATCTTCCTTTTACTAACATCATTTTAAGTAAGGCAAACACCAAAGTGTAAAAAAAGAGATGGGAAGGAGAAATTTTCTCTTATCACTACAGAAAGCAGCACATCCTTTATAGCATAGTCATGACAAGTGTTTAACCCCCTGCATATATATTTCAAAAACCGTTACACATGTAAATGCATAACCCATTAGTATTATAGGAGGGAAAATATATTGTTTTAATTTGTACACTGCTTTGACCTGATTCCAATAAACACAGTTATTTCAAACACGTATTAAAAAAAGACCAACCATACCATCTTCTATATTGTCAGGAAAAACTATCCTTTGCTGAATTTGACTTCCATATTGGTCTAAATTAAAAAATAAAAACTTTAAACTTTCTTTCAAGAACAAACCATAATTCTGTAAAATATTAAACATCTACCAAAATTTGTTAACCCTTTTGATATTTGAAGGGAAAAGGCACTGTCCTATTTAAAATTAAAAAGCTATTATTTTTTGCCTAACGCCCAACATGCATAAACACCATGATGGCATACACAAAATAGTATTTTCTCTTACCATTTTGTTGCTCCCATGATGGCAGAAGTCTTATGCCAGCAATATTTCTTTGAATGCTATGTCCAGATTTCTCTATTTATAGGCCTAAACCTGTTTTTTAAAACAGGGGGAGGGGGGTCCCTGAAAATTAATTTTTTTAAAAAGTAATTTCTTCAAATAACAAGGTGAGGGGGCAATTTGTATTTACCTCTTTCACACAGTTTTCTTCTAGGAAAAAAAGGAGAGGTCTTGTTGCTACATAATTTCTCTCCTTTAAACTTTTATTTTAAAGAGTTTTATATATTTTATTTTATATATTTATTAAGTCAATTTAAAAAATTTAAAAGAACCTGTTAATACATTTATTTTTACTTTAAATGGTAATATTGCTATTTCTTACAATTTACATTCCTGTAAACAGGGGTTTTCTTACTAGGCTTGTCCTTTAGACTAAAATCTTTGTGTCACAAAGATGATAATATTTAGTTATGGAAACTGAATAAACCTTAGCATTTCCTTAGGCTTACATTATTTAATTTTGAACCTATTTTTTTTTCTGCAAAAAATTAACAGCTTTTTAAAAAGCCCAGTGCTTCAAAAAGGCCTCATTGCATACAAACATCCCTAAAGAGGCCTTGTTATGTTCATCTCATTTAAAAATGACCAATGCTGTTTTTTCATGTTAAACTTTTTAAACTATTTTTTTTAAGAACTTTATTTGATATGATTAAACAATGCATGTTTAGCAAAAGAACCGATAGTGTTCCATTGGGGTGGGGAGCTGTTTCTTCAGACAACCGTGTCAGAGGCTGTCTCTGAACTTCATGCAATCACAAAGCCATGGCTTTTGTCTTTTAACATTTTTATAAAAGCATGCTAATATAGGTTTATTCCTAATAAAAATGATTTTGTTGCAGTAGTTAACAGCTTCAAATAATAAGGTGGGGGATATTTATCTTACTCCTTTATGGAGTTACTCATTCCCACAGGGCTTTTGTCTTTTTAAACTTTTATTGTAAATGATAAGGATATGACACTCACCTTTATAAAGCTTAAATTAAAAGGACTCCTTACAGATAAAGTCAATTTCAGTAAAATTTTAAGAAAATGGAATAAAGAAGTTTGATATAATTTCTAGTACGAAACTAAACCTGGTTTTTACAACTTTCCTTGGTTTAAGTTTTAAAAAATAGCTTCTTTTACTTAAGCTGTTTTTCATTTTAATTTAGCCAGTGTGTGTTTTGCATAATTTCTTTACAGAAGTTTTCCTTTAGGCAAAACTTTAAAAAGAAAGCCGATGTATTATTATTATTATTTTTTTTTTGCGAGAGAGAGTTTTCATATTATACTTTGGGCAAAACTTTAAAAAGCAAGCTGGTGTATTTTTTTTGAGATTTCTGTATTATACTCTGGCAATCTTTACAGTAGAACATCTTTTGTTAAAACGTGCATCTTTATTTCCCTACAAAACTCAGTCACAGTGTTGTCTTTTACGTTAGCAAAAGAATCAAGCAAAGGGTTTGTTTCTTCAGATAACTATCGGTCAGTGTTTATCTTACATTTTCACACAGTTGGGTGGAGGAGGGGGCTCTTGTAAAATCTTGGTATGATATGATTGGTTCAGGAAAGTGCTTTCTATAATGTAGCTATAGAACAGTTTCTGACTGGTCCGACCGAGAGGCGTGGTTTGCTTCCAAGGCTCACCATCCAAAATGTTATCATTTCTCTACAGACAGGGCGGGGGTAAGGTGCTTCGTTCTCCTCTTCTCTCTCTGCCATGTGCCCTGTGACACAGGCTTTAAACTCTCGCTCTTTGCCATATGCTCACTGACACTGTCTTTTCTCCTCTTCTCTTTCCTTTAAAATCTCTTTGTCATGTGTGCACTAACAAAAAGGATCTCTCTCTACCATGTGCTCACTAAACTTTCTCTCAACGTAACAAATAAATCTTTATTTTCTTTAAAACTCTTTATTTTCCCCTTTTCTTTCATACAATCTTTGAAACAACCTCATCTCTATTCTTTAATTTCTTTAAAACCCATTTTCTTTAATTTTCCTCTTTCTTTAACAATCTACCTTTATTTTTTCCTCTTTTCTTTAATTTCTCTCACAGCCTAACAAAAGATTCTTTAATTTTCCTCTTTCATGAAACTTTGAAACAACCCTATCTTTATTTTCTTTAAAATCCTCTTTTCTTTAATTTCTCTCTCCTTTATTTTCTTTCTCTTTATTTTTGCACTCTTTCTTTCTTTCTTCCTCTCATCTCTATTCTTTAGTTTAAAATAACCCTTATTTTTTCCTAAAAACTTTCTTTTTTCTCTAAAGCACTTTTAAAACCCCTCTTTACTCCTCTCTCTGCCATGTGCTCAACGAGACAGGCTCTCTTGCTTTTCTCATCTGTATTCATTTAAAAATAACCCCTTTTCTCTTTTTTCTTTAATTTTTCTCTCAAAACCCAACCAAACATAACATGCACACAAGCACCCCCAACATTCCCCAATACAAAAATAAAAAATGGAAAAAAAATCCAAAATGTCAGATGGTGCCAAACATGTACATGGCCAGAAACAGGACCAGAGGGTGGGAAGTAAACCATAAAATGGTGTGGAAACCTGTCAAAATTACATGGTGATGAGTGCTATCAAGTGGTTTACTACCGTCAATATATGCAGGGCAGGAAATCCTAAGCTTCTGCTGGAATTGGTGTTGATGGATCCTTCACTGAGCATCAGTGGTGGGAGTCCTGCCACTGTGCTGACTTCCTTCAGTTCTTCCACCATCTTAGCCAAGCAGCTCTACTTCTCCATTCTCATTGAATTCCATAACCACAAACTCACATACCGTTAGGGCTTCCTCTCACCCTCCCATCACGCAGACAAAAAGCAAAAGACCAGAGTCTGAAGTGCAGGCAATGCGATATTTATTGGGGTTACCAAGCAAGCATAATCCAAAGCTCTGTGCACCTGTAGAGTTTTCCCCTTTTCCCTCCTCTTTCTGAGCAGGCATAATTAAACCTGTAGTGCATGGCCCTGGGACCGCCCTTTACAACTTATGGTCATGTTCCATTTTGGAGGGTCATGAATCTGGGAGTGAGGTCGTGTTCTGGCCAAGGCCAGGCTTTTCATTGGCTTTTAGGGTTTCTTATGCCCCCCATCCCTCTTGCCCCTCCTAACTGGTTGCTTGACCTTGCCTTGAGATAGGATTCGAGGCAGTCTTCAAGTGTGCACCCCCTTCTTTCTTTGACCCAAACTGTGAATGCAGGATGGGCAGTGGAACTGTTTGAAAAACCTAAAGGAAACACAGTGAACATTTCAGAATCATTTAAACTTTGTTAGTTTCCAAAATGCCAATGGCTTTTTGTTGGTCATTTTTTAAAAAAATGATTGAAAATGTTTTCATTTAAAAATAAGATGAATCAGAGATCATAGTGTAAGCAAGAAATCTGCAGGGAAACTGGTAGTGCACTCCACTAGTCTAATGAGATGACCAAAGCTCTCATCCTCTACAAGAGCTTTGCTTGTTAACCATGGCCACTGTTCAGTGCAATATAAATCGTCCCTTTCTGTGGCCTTTGCTGTGGACTGTGTAACCTTATAGACAGATGTTTAGAATTAGATTACAAGTTGAAATACCTGATGCTCCCAGTTAATTCTTTGCAGGGTATCATGCTAAGCATCAAGGTGCCTATTTTCCATATCTTTTCTTGTGGCAGAGGTTGAATAGCTTGAAATTGCCTTTCCACACGAGATTTTGTCTTTCTCATAGACTCATAGACTTTAAGGTCAGAAGAAACCATTTTGATCATCTAGTCTGACCTCCTGCACAATGCAGGCCACAGAATCTCACCCACCCCGTCCTGCAATAAACCTCTCACCTATGTCGGAGCTATTGAAGTCCTCAAATCCATAGTTTAAAGACTTCAAGGTGCAGAGAATTCTCCAGCAAGTGACCCCTGCCCCATGCTGCAGAGGAAGGCGAAAACCCCTCAGGGCCTCTTCCAATCTGCCCTGGAGGAAAATTCCTTCCCGACTCCAAATATGGTGATCAGCTGAACCCTGAGCATGTGGGCAGGATTCACCAGCCAGATACCCAGAAAAGAATTCTCTGTAGTAACTCAGATCCCATCCCATCTAACATCCTATCACAGGCCATTGGGCCTATTTATCATGAATAGTCAAAGATCAATTAATTGCCAAAATCATGTTATCCCATCATACCATCTCCTCCATAAACTTATCGAGCTTAATCTTGAAGCCAGATAGGTCTTTTGCCCCCACTGCTTCCCTTGGAAGGTTGTTCCAGAACTTCACTCCTCTGATGGTTAGAAATCTTTGTCTAATTTCAAGTCTAAACTTCCTGATGGCCAGTTTATATCCATTTGTTCTTGTGTCCACATTGGTACTGAGCTTAAATAATTCCTCTCCCTCCATGGTATTTATCCCTCTGATATATTTATGGAGAGCAATCATATCTCCCCTCAGCCTTCTTTTGGTTAAATTAGACAAGCCAAGCTCCTTGAGTCTCCTTTCATAAGACAGGTTTTCCATTCCTTGGATTATCCTAGTAGCCCAGTTTGATTTCATCCTTCTTAAACATGGGAGACCAGAACTGCACACAGTATTCCCCATGAGGACTCACCAGTGCCTTGTATAACAGTACTAACACCTCCTTATCTCTACTAGAAATACCTCGCCTGATGAGTCCCAAGACAAATTTAGCTTTTTTTCACGGCCATATCACATTGGTGGCTCATAGTTATCCTGTGATCAACCAATAGTCCAAGGTCCTTCTCCTCCTCCGTTACTTCCAATTGATGTATCCCTAGCTTATAACTAAAATTCTTGTTATTAATTCATAAATGCATGACCTTACACTTCTCACTATTAAATTTCATCCTGTTACTATTACTCCAATTTACAAGGTCATCCAGATCTTCCTGTATGATATTCTGGTCCTTCTCTGAATTGGCAATACCTCCTAGCTTCGTATCATCTGCAAACTTTATTAGCACACTCCCACTTTTTGTGCCAAGGTCAGTAATAAAAAGATTAAATAAGATTGGTCCCAAAACTGATCCCTGAGGAACTCCATTGGTAACCTTCCTACAGCCTGACAGTTCACCTTTCAGTATGACCTGCTGTAGTCTCCCCTTTAACCAATTCCTTATCCAACTTTCAATTTTTATATTAATCCCCATCTTTTCCAGTTTAACTAATAATTCCCCATGTGGCACCATATCAAATGCCTTACTGAAATCTAGGTAAATTAGATTCACTGTGTTTCCTTTGTCTAAAAAATCTGTTACTTTCTCAAAGAAGGAGATCAGGTTGGTTTGGCACGATCTACCTTTTGTAAAACCAAGTTGTATTTGTCCCATTTACCATTGACCTCAATGTCCTTAACTACTTTCTCCTTCAAAAATTTTTTCAGGACCTTGCATACTACAGATGTCAAACTAACAGGCCTGTAGTTACCCGGATCACGTTTTTTCCCTTTCTTAAAAATAGGAACTGTGTTAGCAATTCTACAGTCATACGGTACAGCCCCTGAGTTTACAGATTCATTAAAAATTCTTGCTAATGGGCTTGCAAGTTCATATGCCAGTTTGAGTTTCGCTTCTACCTCGGATATGGTAATATCTACCTCCATCTCTTCATTCCCGTTTGTCATGCTAACATTATCCCTAAGATCCTCGCATAATGACAGGTTTCAGAGTAAATCTCTCCTCTGTTTTTTCCACCAAATGCATCCGATGAAGTGAGCTGTAGCTCACGAAAGCTTATGCTCTAATAAATTTGTTAGTCTCTAAGGTGCCACAAGTACTCCTTTTCTTTTAGGTTTCAGAGTAGCAGCCATGTTAGTCTGTATTCGCAAAAAGAAAAGGAGTACTTGTGGCACCTTTATTATTTGTTAAATTTGTTAGTCTCTAAGGTGCCACAAGTACTCCTTTTCTTTTTCCTAAGATCCTCATTAGCCTCATTAAAGACTGAAGCAAAGTATTTGTTTAAATATTGGGCCATGCCTAGATAATCCTTAATCTCCACTCCATCCTCAGTATTCAGCAGTCCCACTTCTTCTTTCTTTGTTTTCTTCTTATTTATATGGCTATAGAACCTTTTACTATTGGTTTTAATTCCCTTTGCAAGGTTCAACTCTACTTGACTTTTAGCCTTTCTCACTTTATCCCTACATGTTCTGACCTCAATAAGGTAGCTTTCCTTGCTGATCCCTCCCATCTTCCACTCCCTGTATGCTTTCTGCTTCTTCTTAATCACCTCTCTGAAATGCTTGCTCATCCAGCTTGGTCTACAACTCCTGCCTATGAATTTTTTTCCCTTTCTTGGGATGCAGGCTTCCGATAGCTTCTGCAGCTTTGATTTAAAGTAATCCCAGGCCTCCTCTGCCTTTAGATCCATAAATTATTCAGTTCAATCCACTTCCCTAACTAATTTCCTTAGTTTTTGAAAGTTAGCCCTTTTGAAATCAAAAACCCTAGTCGCAGATTTATTTTTGTTTATCCTTCCATTCAGTTTGAACTGAATTAGCTCATGATCACTTGAACCAAGGTTGTCCCCTACAACCATTTCTTCTATGAGGTCCTCACTACTCACCAAAACCAAATCTAAAATGGCATTCCCTATTGTTGGTTCAGCAACTACTTGATGAAGGAATCCATCAGCTATCGCATCTAGGAAAATCTGAGCCCTGTTATTATTACTAGCATTTGTCCTCCAGTCTATATCTGAGAAGTTAGTCTCCCATGATCACACAGTTCCCATTATTATTTACTTTATTAAAAACATTAAAAAGGGCTCTATCCATATCCGAATTAGATCCCGGTGGTCTATAGCACACCCCAAGCACTATCACAGGGGAGGCTCCAGTAGTTTTCTTTCCCAATGTGATTTTTGCCCAGACTGACTCTGTCTTATCCATTCAATCGCTTCTTATTTCTTTACATTCTACCTCATCATTGATATACAATGCTACTCCACCACCTTTACCTTTATTTCTGTCTTTCCTAAACAGCAAATATCCTTCAATACCCATAGTCCAGTCATGACTACTATTCCACCATGTTTCTGTTATCCCTATAATATCTGGTTTCACTTCCTGCACCAGTAGCTCTAGTTCCTCCATTTTGTTACCTAGGCTCCTTGCATTGGTGTACAAGCATCTGAATTTTTGCTGTTTGGCCTCACTCACATTCTTTACCTGATTAGGCGCGGTCATTCTACAGCCAGTATCACCTATTAGACTGGTATCCACACTGCCCTTCCTCCTTATGTCCATTCTCCTACCCACGGCTGTATCCTTTCTTACTTCGTTGTCTTCCCTCTCAATGTTAAAATCCGGCGTGGAGATTACCTGGACATCTCCCAACCATCTCCCCCAAACTCCTAGTTTAAAGCTCTCTTAATCAGTTGTGCCAGCCTCCATTCTAGAAGTCTATTTCCTTCCCTACTCAGATGAAGTCCATCCCGAGAGAACAGTCCTCTGTCCATCAATGCCTCCCAGTGGCCATACATCCCAAAGCCCTCCTTATAGCACCACTGCCTGAGCCATCTGTTGATAGTCATAATCCTTGCCCTTCTTTAGGAACAGGCAGAATCCCACTGAAGATCACCTGAGCCTCGATTTCCTTAAGTGTCTTCCCCAGCCTGCCATAGTCTCCCTTGATACGTTCCAGCAAGAATCTATCGGTATCATTTGTTCCCACATGAAGGATGATCAGTGGATTCTTTCCTGCTCCCTTTAGGATCCTCTTCAACCTCAGGTCCACATCCTGTATCTCAGCACCCGGTAGACAGCACACCCTTCTATTCTCTGGATCAGCTCTGGTTACAGGCCTCTCTATTCTTCTCAGTAAGGAGTCCCCGATCACATAGACCTGCCTTTTCCTGGTGACAGTGCGATTCTCTGGTCTATCCCCTGTTCCCTCTGGCTGCAAGTCCTTTCCATTCCTATTCTCCCTTGTAATCCTCTGCAACCCATCCTATATCCTCCTGGGGCTCATATTTGGTATTGTCTCCATTGACTCTTCCCCTTTTCCTACAGGACTAGCTGTTCTTCTCTTCTTCCTTGCCCTTCCACCTTCAGTGACTACCTGCTGTACCCCTTTTTATTTTCCAACTCTGCAAACCTGTTCTTGAGCTCTATTTCTCCTTCACTAGCCTGTCTTTTCCTCTGCTTGGTTCTCTTAGTCACATGCTTCCACTGTCCATTTTCTTCACCCAGCAGTCTCCTCTCAGAGTTCTTTGGTCCTGCTTCCATCTGCAAATCTGAGCTTTTCCCTTCAGCTGCCTCATGTCTTTGCTCCATAATCAGCTCAAACCCCCTTCTAAACTCAGCCAGACTTTCCACCTGCATCTCCAATCCTCGGATCTTTTCTTCCATCAGCTCTGTCAGATGGCACTTCATGCTGATGAAAATCTTTCCAGGTGGCCCCTCCAGGATCATGTACATACCGCAGCTTCCACATCCCGTCATCCTCATTGTGTCCTCCACTGCTTGGGTCACTCCCACTGCTGCCTCTGTATCTGTCATAGCCTTCCCACCTAAATCCTGTTAGTCTAGGAAACACAAACCACACCAAATCACCACCCCCCACAGCAAAACCAAACCCCCAACGAGCACCACAACGCAAACGCCCCTTTCAAACTCCCCCTCAGACTCTCCTGTTTACAGCTCTGTGTGCTGGCTTCTGTGCCGCTGCAGCTGTCTGTGCCCCTCAACTTTCTACTCAACTTCACCCTCTTCTGTCCTGTGCAAGGTCAAAAGGGAGACCTCGCCACAAGACACACCTAATTGGACATGCAGTGTCCAAAGCTGCCAATCATGCACAGAATGTGAAGTCATATTATTGGATGATCATCCAATTTCTGTATTTTTGTGGGACTCTATGTGAAATATTCTGAAAATCTTCTTGCACTGTGTACAAATACAATTTGAGTCAGGAACTCATCACATACATTATTTTAATAATTAAAATGCATTGGGTGACATACAGACACGCTTTATAGATAGTGAAACTACCAAGTTACCAGAAAGAAGGACGTGTCACTGCACTAAGTGAAGTGAATATTGACTCCTTTATGGAAGGAGATGGTTATTGTTCTTTCTGTTCCCTTTGCAGGTTGTGGCAGTGCCATCTCACAGCTGCTTGCTGTGAGGATCTCTCTACTGCTCTCAGTTCAAACCAGTCCCGGACTGAGCTGGAGCTGAGTGGGAATAAACTGGGAGATTCAGGAATTTAAAATTCTGTGTAAAGGACTGAAACATCCCAGCTGTAAACTGCAGAAATTAGTGTAAGTCATTGCTGGGTTCCTTGATAGTTTCCTTGTTAGACCAGCCTTTGCAAAAGTCCTGTCTAATTTTGCACTGATAATATTTTGAGGTCCTATTTTCACTTATGAAAATTTGCAGGAGCAATTGGATATGCATTTTCAGGAGCAACTGGATATACAATTACTAAATTGTGTGCACAGTTATTTGGGCAGGTAAATGTGGGTTTTGTACATTTAATCTTATGGTGTACACAAACATTCATAACAGCCATGAGAAAATCTATTTTCTGCACGACACTGTACAGCACTTTCCCAGTGTAAGGGCCATTTCTCCCAGAAGTGTTAACTTTACATCTACATGCATTTTTGTGCTCTCATATGAAAAAGGTCAAGGGTCATAGAAAGAGTTGATTTCTTCTGATAATGAACAAGGAACCTTATTAGAATAAGGAAAACACTGTTATCCCAAAAGTTATTCTCTCCCCTTCATTCTCGAGCTTCTGCCTGGAGCCTGCCCTCACTCCTCAGACCTGGCTTCATTCCTCAAATTTAAAGAAACAATGCACTCGCACAAGCACTGGAGTGGGAGTTTTGGGCTTCCTTTTAAGTTTTGAATTTAGTTTTTGACAACAAAGGAAAGTGTATTCCCACTATCCCTCCCTCAGACTTGCCTCATTCTCAAAAATAGCATTTGTTTGTTTTATCTCAAACTTCAAGAAGACATTCACACTTAGGCAATAGTGAGCAGAACTGGAATATTTCAGCCAAAGGTAAGTTTGAGAAAGTCCTGAGGGACTGAATCATGGCACCAGAGGGGAAATGCTGAAGCAGCCTGAACTGTAGATGTCGCCAGTGCTTCAGTACACTGGTGAATGAATTAAATGGAGTGAAATGGTCAGTTCCTCTCTGTTCACTCTGCCTGTCTCCATCTCTGCAGGGTTTGGGATTGCCATCTGACTGATGATTGCTGTGAAGATCTCTCCTCTCTGCTCAGCACAAACTGGTCCCTGAGAGAGTTGAACCTGAGTGGTAATAAGCTGAGTTATTCAGGAGTGAAGCTTCTGTGTGAAGGACTGAAACACCCAAACTGCAAGTTAGAGAAGCTCGAGTAAGTGACTTCTGCTTTCTGTATCAAAAGAATCCGTCACAGTGTGTGCTGGGCTTCCAGTCACCTAGCTGTGTATGGACTGCATGGACCAATGAGGGGAATTGGGCTGATCTGTATGGGCTGAGGGTGGAAGTGTGTTCTGTGCCTCCAGGAGGCGCTGCACACACAAGTGCAACCCAGGGAAGGGGGTCTAAAGTGGCTTTAAGTGGCTTTTGTGCCATTTTGACTCCAGGCTGGTCAAGGCAGTGTAACTTAGGCAATCTGCCTCCTCCCACCTCCTACCTCCTACCTCCTCTGGGGCTTGACAAAGCAGCCAGAGACTGTCCAGCACAATGCTAGTACTGGGGGAATTCCCCACTCCCTGCTAGCTAAGGGGTTGTAACTGCCCTGCCCTGTATGCTGCTGCAGCAGTGTGCAGGAGCTGTAGAAGGAGGGAGAATTCTCCCCAGTGTGTGTTTCTCACGAGATGTAAGATTTTTCAGGGCATGGAGAGTATCTCCCCAAGTGTTTGTACAGCAGCTTGTAGAGCTGGTTTGGAATTTCCCACTGATATATTTTTTGATAGAAAATGTGGTTTTCTCCTAAGTGAAATTTTGTATGGGAAAATGTTGATTTTTGTGAAGCTCTTTCAGCTTTTTTTTTTGTTACGAAAATCAATTTGAAACATTTCATTTCAGGTCAGGTGTCTGCCTGAACTGCAGCAGTGCCCCATGGGAATTGTAGTTTGGGTCCCTCATTCCCCATCCCCCACATTCTCACTTATGGGCTGCATTCTCCTTCCAGCATTCATCTCCCAGGATGGGCCTGCACTACAGAGCTCAGGCACAGGAAGAGACTGTGGTGCATCACGGGAGACAGTCTGGCCAGGGAGTGAGGTGAATGGAGGCAGCAGGGATCCCGAGAGACACAGTAGCAGCTCTGGCAGGCACATTCAGCAATGTCAGCCTGAGCTGATACAGAATGTTTTGATGTAGTGATGTTGATATATTTCATACAGATGGAAAATGGACCAAAACTTCTAAACATTCCCAAATCAATTTTTTTCTGAATATTTTGTTTGTGAAAAGATTTAATATTTCAACCTCTTCAATTTAGGATCTGAAAAAAAAGTCAAAATAGTGGAATTTCCCAAAAGATGGAAATGCCATGTTTGATAAGCTGCAGTGACTGGCATTCCTTGATCACAAAGTAAGATTTGAGGAGTTTTTTATTATTTTAGTCAAGCACCTGTGGAAAGCCCAGTGGGCAAGTTCACAGCTTGACAAGTAGACAGCAGCAGAACTGTTGAAATTTTTTTTGTCAAAAGTTCATTTGACAGAAAATTGAGGTTAGAACTAAATGAAAAATTGCACATGAAATATCTGCTTTCCTCTCAAATTTTCAGTCCTTTTCAGAAAACGGAACACTCAATATTCAAAAATTTTCAGCTGAAAACTAAAACATTTTTGTTTTTTCAGGATTGCCCCCCAACTAAAAGTTGAACATTTTGGGGGTGAGGGGGATGGAGGGAGGGAAACATTTTCTAACCAGTTCTAGTTGAAATGTTCTCAGCCAAAATATAGAATTTTGGTCAATTTTTGGCTAGTGAACCCTTTACAAAACAATTACCCCCCTCCCCATCTGGATTTCTAAAATATTCACCAAATAATACAAAGACGCAATTGGATTATCCTCCCCTGGTCCACCATTGTGAACTGCACATAGTAGCAATGTTATTTCCTTCCTAACACCAGACCAATCAGTCATTGCTAAATCTATTACGAACACATGCATGGCTATCCATCATATCTGATGATGATGTCACAGCATTGCACGTATACTCATGTGGCTGTATAGTCTGACCTATGAGGAGCAAGACCACAAACATGTCACACATAAACATGCAGGCTCCCATGGAAGACTTTGCATGATGCCTGGCCCTTTTTTTCAATCAGTTTTTCTTGTCTGTCTCTTCCTCAAACTGGTCACAACTGTTATTGACAGTAGCTCTCCATTCATGTGGGTCCTTGGCTACGTCTTCAAAGTTATTACTGTTTATGCCACATAAGGTAGATTCTGCTTACGGGTGTCTTTGAAACATTTTCTTTGACTTTCCCTCCTGAGCTTTCTGATTTTTCAGCTCACCATGGAAAACTTTCTTTGGGAGTCTGTTGTTGCCCATTCTGATAACACAACTTGTCCATCTAAGCTGAGTTTGGATGATCACTGCCTCAGTGCTGCTTTTTGCTTTTTCAGGGATGTTAATGTTTGAGACTTTGTCTTGCCAGTTGATTTTCTGAATAGAGTGTAGAGAGCACATGTGGAATTTTTTAAGTTGCATACTGTGTCTGTTGTAAGCTGCCCAGGTTTCACTCCCATATGAATATTGTGACCAGGGTCGGGCCAGATGGCTACAGGAGAGTAATAGAAGGCAGATATATTAGCCCCAGGTTAAGTAGGTCCCTTTCCCTGGGTAAGGTAACAGGGAAGGTTCCAGAACAATCAGGAACCTTCTGGAGACAATTAAGACAGACAGGCTGATTAGAACACTTGCAGCCAATCAAGAAGCTGCTAGAATCAATTAAGGCAGGCTAATCAGGGCACCTGGGTTTAAAAAGGAGCTCACTTCAGTTTGTGGTGCGCATGTAAGGAGCTGGGAGCAAGAGGCTCTAGGAGCTGAGAGTGAGAACGCATACTGTTGGAGGACTGAGGAGTACAAGCATTATCAGACACCAGGAGGAAGATCCTATGGGGAGGATAAAGAAGATGCTGGGAGGAGGCCATGGGAAGTTGTAGCTGTCGCACAGCTGTTCCAGGAGGCATTCTAGATAGCTGCATTCCACAGGGCCCTGGACTGGAACCCAGAGTAGAGGGCGGGCCCAGGTTCCCCCCAAACCTCCCAACTCCTTGTTAGACACAGGAGGAGTTGACCTGGACTGTGGGTTCATGAAAACGGCCAAACTGAGGGCTGCTGTGAATGTCCGAGGAGAGGAAATCCGCCAATAAGCACAAGACCTACCAAGGTAGAGGAGGAACTTTGTCACTATATATATATACATATATATATATATATATATATATATATATATATATATATATATATATATATATATATATATATATATATATATATGGAACTAATTATATATGTAAAATCAGTTGTATTGACTGTTTGATGGTGTGCTGGTTGAGCATCCAATGGCAAAGTCTAAAAGCCTGACTTGCCTTCCATATTCTATCTCATATTTCTTAATCCAGGGAACCATCGTTTGAGATGGTGCTACCCAAGCATGTACAGTGATCGATGCTTGTTAGTTCTGTACCATCAATTGTGATGTTTGGCTCAGGAGTAGTAGTAGTAGTTGATGGAGCTGATTGAAAGAGGACTTCAATTTTTTCCAGGATGATGGTGAGTCCAAACTGTTTAGTTTCTGAAGATTGAACTGTTGTTGCTCTGACGCTGTCAAGGCTGCTAAGCTGTTACAGCTGCTCAGTGTGTCTGTGCTTTGAGGTCCAGTGTGATCAGCACTAGCAGAGAGTGCAGCCTGCTGATTCAGCAGACCTCAATGTTACTCAGAGAGAAGGCATGGTTGGGTGACAAAGGCACTTGGCCAGGTTTATTGCCCTCAAGACACAATCCTAACAACTTGCACAACGAGTGTCCCATGGCAAGGAGCGGCTCAGACAGCAGTGGGAGTCTCTGCTGTCCCCTAGGTCACACAAAGGGTTAAGGTGAGGTACCCTGACATTTATAGACTGAGACATTTATAGACTGGAATAGAAAACTTATGTACCACCTTACGTGTTTCATGACATGTTTGTTCCCTCTTGTGCCTTATTCTGGATATCTCGGACAAAACGTCCCTATTCATTATTCAGTTAAACCATCTTATCTTGTGCTAGATTGGGG